>NC_079423.1:17528847-17773379 GCF_026213295.1 Gadus chalcogrammus | reverse complement strand
GGTGGTTCACGTTGTGCAAAAACAAACAAAGAATAAATGAATAAAATCAAAGTTGCACGGGAGACAGATGTGTGATCTGCAAGCGGGTCGGGTGGGGCGCCTGCAGTGACTCTTTAAGGAGCCAAACCGTGACCCTAAACCGTTGGCCCGGGTGATAGACATTTTAATTACACGGTTAATTTCTGATATTTTCCCTCAATGCTCAGCGCTCGACTCCTAAGCACTTTTGCTTGCCTAAGATTTGGCATCGAATTCCCCCGCGACTCCTGGGTCTAAACACAGAGTGACACGCCAGCGCAGGCGGAAGGGGTTGAGGAAGAACGTCCTCTTTGTCAGCTCCCATTCACAGCGATTTGTCCGCCTTTGTAGTCCTAATTATGTGCCAAAGTAGGATAACAGAAGTTCTCAACTCCGCCATTATGCCGGGACAAAAACACAAGCGCACACAAGAAGCTGATCACTTTGGAATTAGCAAACATGATACTATACGGAGAGAGAGGGAAAATCATTAATACCGCAAGGGATTAGGCGCCCTGATTAAAGGGTAGCTTTTACCGTATGCAAATTAGTGATAGGCATTTATCAGCGCCTGGGCAAGCTGTCTTAGCCTGCAAAGCCACATATGTTTTTTAGCTGATTAAAAAACTGCTTGAAGTTGCAGGCTTTTTAATGGTCGGGAGAGACAGGGAGAGAGAGAGCAGGGGAGAGAGAGAGAGAGAGAGAGAGAGAGGGAGGGAGGGAGGGAGGGAGGGAGGGAGGGAGGGAGGGAGAGAGCAGAGAGAGAGAGAGACAGAGACAGAGAGAGAAAGAGAGAGGGAGGGAGGGAGAGAGCAGACAGACAGAGACAGAGACAGAGACAGAGAGAGAGAGAGAGAGAGAGAGAGAGAGAGAGAGAGAGGGGGGGGAGAGAGAGAGAGAGAGGGAGAGAGAGGGGAAGGAGGGCGGGAGAGAGAGAGAGGAAGAAAGCAAGAGAGGAGGGAGAGCGACAGGGAGAGGGAGAGCTAGAGAGAGGAATGGAGAGGGGGTGGAGGAGAGAGGCAGCTGGGGAGAGAGGAAGGGAGAGAGACATACAGAGAGAGCGGTGGGGAGAGGGAGGGGGAGAAAGGGAAGGAGAGCACTACAGAGGGAGAGGAGCTGGAGAGTTCTTGGCCAGCATCCTGCCGTAGCTCAGAGAGCGATTTGCCTTAATTCCCACTTTTATTAGCCAAGTTATTTGTACATAATTAAAACGTTTCTCAAGTGAGGCGCGTGTGTTCCCGTCCTATTGCTGCATGTTTCTCTGCTCTCTATATATTTTTAATCATTCATTACAAACCCTTTCCTCCTCCCCCCCGCCCCCTCCTCCACCCCCCCCCCCCAGCCCCCTGCCCCACTGTGCCCCCCCCCCCCCACGTGAGGAGCAGGCTGGAACCAGGGCTGGCTGTGGCAGCGTCTGTGTGAGCGGCTGTGTGTTTTTTCCTTTCATTGGGGCGGTGACCCCCTTTGTGTTAACAAAGACTAGGGGATGAGACAGAGCCCCCCCCCCCCCCGTCCTGGGGGAGCACTTTCATTTAGGCCTCCTCATCTCTCCCAAGGTGGGGTTAACCCATCGGCTCTGCAGCGCTAGGGGACCCCAGGGCTCCACACAAACACCACCCGAACACTGGCCCAGCACCGTCACTCCACTGGGCCAACACCATCTCTACTACCTCCAACACCACCCTCATCTCTACTACCTCCAACACCACCCTCACCTCCACTACCTCCAACACCACCCTCACCTCTACTACCTCCATCACCACCCTCATCTCCACTACCTCCAACACCACCCTCACCTCTACTACCTCCAACACCACCGCTACTACCTCCAACACCACCCTCACCTCTACTACCTCCAACACCACCCTCACCTCTACTACCTCCAACACCACCCTCATCTCCACTACCTCCAACACCACCCTCACCTCTACTACCTCCAACACCACCGCTACTACCTCCAACACCACCCTCACCTCTACTACCTCCAACACCACCCTCACCTCTACTACCTCCAACACCACCCTCACCTCTACTACCTCCAACACCACCGCTACTACCTCCAACACCACCCTCATCTCTACTACCTCCAACACCACCCTCACCTCTACTACCTCCAACACCACCTCTACTACCTCCAACACCACCCTCACCTCTACTACCTCCAACACCACCCTCACCTCCACTACCTCCAACACCACCCTCACCTCTACTACCTCCATCACCACCTTTACAACCTCCCTACACCACCTGCACCACCTCTACCAGCACCATGATAAACACATATCTTATCACTACCTACAACTGCACACCCACAACCGTCTTTACCAGAAACACCACCCCAACACCACCACTAGATACACCGCCTCTAGAACACCACCAACTCCACCACCACCAGAAACAACAACTCCACCTCCAACACCACATTTTACATTCATTGGGACCGAATTAAATGATTGGACGGGATTATTACAGACAGACAGACGAGGGACACCAGATTAATTCCCTTTTTTTTGTCTGAGCGTTTGATTAATAGGTTGCTTTTCTGGAAGAGAATATCAACAAATACGACCAGAAATAAATTGCCTTCACTCTTTCAAAAGAGACGGCTTGTTTTCCTTCTTCTTCTCCTGATAAATAGATAAACCCCTCACTAACAATAACCCACCCATCCGCAGACGGGTGTAAACCAACACGACTAACAACACTGACCCTCCTGGCTCTGGGCACACAGCGACCCTCACGGGGTTAAACGGCGACTCCTGCACGAGGCAGACTGCACGGAGCAGGCTGTGCGGAGAGAGGCTGGCGCTACCTTGAACAACCGTGGAGGTCCAACGAGAAGAGGCCGCAGATAGCGTAATGAAAAGGCCCATTGTGGCTTCTCAATAGCCACCCCTGCATCTCAAGGACATCTAATTAACAGACAACAGCTGGGCCCATTTGAAATGGTAATGCTTTTCTGTTCCCTGAATGCCGCATGTTCGATGCCTCGTACTTCAGCAGACAGTGCGATTGCTTGCCCAGAATACCTTCTTTATTTACTGCGTCCTATATAATATAATATTGGGCTATTCGTACCGGCATTTCTTTATTAGCCCCGGGAGCTCATCCTGCGCACAATAGTGAATGGGTAGTTAATGCCGATATGCTTTCCTCTTGGCTCAATACTTTAATTTTCTACTTTTACCTCCGAGCCACAGTCCAATTAAAACTGAGCATCCGAGCATGGCATGCTAGCCCTGTTAGCTCCCGTATTGCTGTGTTATTAGTTACGCTAGCGTTTGTTCAAGACGGTATTTCGATTTAATAATTTGTTAATAGAGAGATGAGGACACCTTTATCGTGGTTGCGATGCAAGGCCCATTACGAACATTAAAAAAACTGAGAATTACAACTTAAATATCAATTAATGAGTGAGTGATTATGTGTTCATTATCCCATTGTATAGTGAACATATAGAGTGTGTGTTTGTTTCAGCTGTGCTTTCGCAGTGCGGTATTTAGTACTATGGTATCAGCCTTTAAACAATGTCTTCTCTACATACTCAACCTACTCTACATCGATTGAATAAAAATGACTCAAAACAATCATTACAACGTATCAAAACAGCCATGGTTGTAAATGTTCTTAATCTCAGGCATGAATTATTTTTACGTTCTGTATGATATTTAATACTTTAGTTTTATTTCTTTACTGTTATTGCTGCATTGTTCTTTTCGATTCCATTCTTCTCTTCTCTTACCTTTGTGTGGTTGTATTTACCTGTGTGATTCAAGGACTCCTTAAAGCGCGTGTTGTTCCCTTTGTGAGTAAAAGAACACGGCACACGACAAAAACACTGATTTCCACAGAGAGGACGCACACACACACACACACACACAAATCACACACAAACCACACAATTGGTTTAGAGCTATCTGACACTTTGTGGTTCTCAGGGGAATAATTTAAAATCAATAACAGCTGGTTGAGGCTTTGGACCTGCTCTCTCTCTGGTCCTCACCCCTCAACACTTCCTCTTTACTCCCCCCCCCCACACACACACACACACACCCCTGCTTCCCCCTCTCCCCCCCTCCACCCTCATCGTCACGCTTTGTTCACCTCCCTCCCCAACAAAACGCCATTTTATTATTTTAAAGACGTCCTCCTGAGATGACCACTGGTTGACTGGGAGGGTGGTGGTGGGAGGCGGGGTCAAAGTTCAGAAAGAAAATAAAGATTTGACATGTCCTCTCATTCATTTCTCTAAGCGGGAGTGTGTCTACGTGTGTGTGCGTTCGTGCGTGCGGGTGTGTGTGTGTGCGGGGGTGGGGGGGGGGTGAGAGTGTCATGGGAGCACTTTGGCTCATGATTTGGGAATCAAGTAAGGGGTTGAGCAGGGAAGGTTGGCTGCAGCAGAAAATGGCATTAGAGTTAATGACCAGCGGGTCCCTTTGGGGCCTTCATCACGGCAGCGGGCGGCTGGGAGACAGCTCCCACTACATGACCTGACTGATTAATAACTAAACGCCACTAAAAGGGGAATAACAATCACTGTCAGTCACCATAAGGGGCGCGGACGGCGCCTCCCCAGGGCCCGCTGCGCTTCGCTTGTTTGCTCCCGTCGCTGGAATCACGTTAAGTTATGATTCCACTGTGAACGGAGGCGTTCAGGCCGCTGGCAGAGCGGTCAAGGTGTGTAACGAGCTCTTTATGTTAGAAACCAACCATGACTTTTACTAGCTGGTATGAATATTGTTATTAGTTAATGCTGGGATTATTCTAGCTTTGATGAGATGGTTCGGTTTATTTTTAAATTTACTTGAATTAAAACCAAACACTGAACGCACCCCGTTGAAAAGAGAACGCTTTAACAGTGCATAATAGTGCTAAAAGCAAAATGGACACGAGTAATATTTATGTTCCGGTAAATTACTCGTATGGAGGGTCATATCTACAATAATGACATAATTGTGATGATAGTTGTAAGGATGTTGTTTCCAGATCCATGTGCCCCCAATACCTTCCACCGTCCATCCTACACTAACGAAAACAACCTGTTTATGAATGAATGAACCGCATCCATCCAGCCACGACGGGCTGGGCCCTCAACGCCTTCCTTTACGGTGTGCTTGTGTTCCTGACCACTGAGGCTGTTTAACAGAGGGACACTGATATTAACCCCCCCGCCCCCCCCCCGATGGCACAGCTCGGGGGTCAGGGGGGGCCAAGGCCGGCCCCGACACCGCGGCCCCGGCCCTGGAGCAGATTAAAGTTCTGGGAGAAAAGGCGCCGTCGCGGCCGCTGAATTCAGAGGACAAGGCCTCTCCTTTATGGCCGAACAACACCGGCCACGGCCGCTTGATCAGCCGGACGGGGTGACAAACGACCCCCCCCCCCACCCCGTCGCACCACCACCACACCCACCGGGAGACAGGGCGGGGGCGGGGGAGTAGTTTATGGTGTCCAGAAGAGTCATGGTGACAAAGGCGGTCAAACAAACACATAATCACCCGGCCCACTTGACACCAGCAGCTTGGAGCCCCTCTGGAGGTTTACAACGAGAGCTGGAGAGACCAGCGAACTAATAACTACTGACAACTGCTGGTTAATTAACAACTACTTAGAACTAGATGCAAGTCATTATTGCAATGAATGCACTGCTGCCGAACTCAACACACATCTGACGAACGCACTGCTGAATTTTTTTTATTATACATTATAAATAAATGAAAATGATAATGTGCATGGAAACTGGTTATTTATTATTATCCAAAAAAAATAATGATTATTATTTTAAAGACCACGTCCATATACACATCAGACCCATGCGTCTCATTGCATGATTCCAAAATGTCTGGTTTTGGGAGACCGAGGAGAATTTAGCAATCACTATAAAAGCTTTCCCGACTACACGCTGTTTAATTATGTGTTTCTGTGCACGTCCCTCTTCCTGTAATATATGATCATAGTGTGTAATAATGTAGGGTTAAGAACTGACTGTAGGGTGATGTGTAGAACCCGATCCACTGTATATAGATCTGGTTTAATAACTACACTTAAGAAGTTTCCGACTGTATTACGCAACGCATGGCACTACTTTATGAGCTCCTCTCAATCAATTCTACACATAATATTAATAATAATATGCATACATCAATTCTATACATAATATTCAGTCAAGGTCTTGGAGTGAAAGCATTTTTTTGTATTTCCTTTGAAAGGTTAGAGGGCTGTCCATTCAGAGCACTCGGTATATGAAATATGAAAAATTAATATGAAATGATCAACAGAAAAGAGAAATTATGAAAGTATTATAGCTAACTAATCGTCTATAAATCATTCACTGATATTGTTCATTTTAACTACATTATGTTATAACCCTAACCCACTAATCCCTACATGCAAAACTATAAAATAATACCTTTCTCCGCATTGGTTTAAAGAGTTACAGAATAGTTTCAATATTTGTACGAATCATTCAATATCTAATAAAAATACATTAGTGTCATGTGGAAGCTCAAAAAGTGAAATGCTTTATGTGCTCTTCCTTTGAAAAGAGATCCTTTATCAGGCCTCCAACAGCACCATATCTGCTCAGAGCAAAGAACATACTGGATACTACTCCACTGTTACTTTACACTAACAATACAAATAAGAATGGACAGCAAATGGAGTGAAGATTAAAAGGAGAGAATGCAGACGAGGATCTAAACAGCGCCATCATTAGCCTCCCCTGGAGGTATCTCCACTAACTCCCCACTCCATTGTCCCCCACACGTCATTGTATTAAAGAAAGCCTGTCATTTATTTTAGCGACACAGACGTTTGTATGGACGGACGTGGCATTGTTGGCTGTATAGAAACGGTGGTGCTCTTCCTGTGATGTGTTCAACACAACTAAGCTTTTAAAAGACTCTTAACGTCTCGGCAAACAAACAAAACGCTCAAGTTCCCACAGAGGGATAGAGGAGACATCTCCAAGCCCAGCAGAATAGCCTTAAGCCCGGTTTTCATATCACAAAATGCCCCCGGGCTGAATGGAGGATGGCTGATGATAAAGGTGTATAAATAGAGTGTTCTTCTACCGCAGTAGACAACACTGTGTGACAAACAACACACCGCTTTGATGCCATCTTTTCTTCCTCTGTCTCTTTTTTATTTTCATTACAAAGACTCGTCGCTCCAAATCTGCAGAGGAAAACTCCACATTCTGCAGATTAATCCTTCCGCTGTAATCACACTACACATTTTTAATTGTAAGAGCGTTTTTTTTTCTCTCTTTTTTTTTTGGCAACGTGTTTTCTCTATGTGCTTCTTTTCTCTCTTCCCCGACAAAAATCTGACAGTGGCTTTGCATGGCAAACCAGTTTAATGAATGACTAATCCAAGAAGAGCGCATTATAGCAAACTGTCACACGCATTGTAGCAATATTAACTTGAATTTACATTATCATCCGCTGGTAATACCGCAATATTTTGGATTTCCCATTAATGCAGAGCCGGTCCTCTTGTGAAGAGCGGAGGGGAAAACAGCGTTGGACTAAATCTGTTCCGTCGGCCGTGATTGGCTGTCGGAGTGGAGGGCTGCGCAGACGATGACAGATCCAAGCCGCTCCTCTGCCGCTGCAATCAGGCTCACAAACAAAGGGCCCGCGGTGCATTAGTCAGCCGGCATTGAGCCGCACGCAGAGGCAGGCCTCACTACACCGGGGAACGCTCTGTAAATCACCCGGGGACAAAGGAGAGGGGAGACCGGGCCGGGCCGGCCCAGGGACGGATGAACACAGCAACAAAGATTCAGAGACTGGCTGGTGGGAGAGGGAGAGGGAGGGAGAGGGAGGGAGGGAAAGAGAGGGAGAGAGAGAGGGGAAGGGAGAGAGCGCTAGAGAGAGAGAGAGCGAGATCGAGAGCCAGAGAGAGAGAGAGAGAGAGAGAGAGAGAGAGCGAGATCGAGAGCCAGAGAGAGAGAGAGAGAGAGAGAGAGAGAGAGAGAGAGAGAGAGAGAGAGAGAGAGAGAGAGAGAGAGAGGGAGAGAGACCCATCTTCTCCTCCGTCTCTTGTTATTTATGAGCTTGCTAGTCACCGGTTCTGTTTTATCACGTTGTCTCTGTACCCAGCAGGCAGGGATGGGGTAAGGGGGTACAGACCCAGGACTGAGCCCGGGGCAGGGTGCCTTCAGGGGGGTACAGACCCAGCGAGGGGACGGGGGGTAACTAACACGGGGGGCTATGGGTACAGTAAGGGCAGATAAATGCTGGGAAGGCGGGATCGATTATCCATCAAAATAGATCTATACTAATATTAGACGGATGGGATTTACTTTGCTTTATTTTATTCATCCCACAGGAAATTTCAGTGCCATGCAGTCGCTCGACAATAAGGGAGCATAAAAAGAAGGACATTGAAGTAATAATAAATAACGATGAAAATGAAAATAACTTTAACATGACGCCTATAACATAACTACGCTTTTAACACCGAAATACTAGTATTGTATTCACAATGGTGTCGGAATAGGAATACATTTATACAGTTTAGATTATGAAAAAAGACTGGAAAAATATTGGTCTGGATGAAATATAAAAAAAAATATAAAAGGTGTGGGGGGATCGCGAGGGAAGAATCAAGTTAAGGCAATTTCCCGGTGACACTCGCGTTCGATCCTCAACACAGACAGCCTACCTATAAATGACCTTTGACCTGATCATCTGACCCCTGCGTCCCTCACCCAATCAGACGCTGGCGTGAACGGCCTCGCCCTAACCGCCTCCCAGTAAAACCAGAGCCCACCGCGGCCGGCGGCAGACACAGGGTGGGAGACGCAGGGTGGGAGAGTTTTAAATACCACTGACCTGACACTGAAAAGCACAAGGCTGCGGAGCAGGAGCCGTCCTTTCAGATTAAGAGCGCAGCTTTAACCAGATGTACAAACACACAGGAAGGGAGGAACTGGGAGTCATGGAGCCAAGGGTGGGAGGGGGGGGAGGGTGAGGTGGGGGGGGGAGAGAGGTGAGGTGGAGAGAGGGGTGAGGTGTAGAGAGGGATGAGGTGGAGAGAGGGTGAGGTGTAGAGAGGGATGAGGTGTAGAGAGGGTGAGGTGGAGAGAGGGTGAGGTGTAGAGAGGGATGAGGTGTAGCGAGGGTGAGGTGTAGAGAGGGTGAGGTGGAGAGAGGGTGAGGTGTAGAGAGGGATGAGGTGTAGCGAGGGTGAGGTGTAGAGAGGGTGAGGTGGAGAGAGGGTGAGGTGTAGAGAGGGTGAGGGGGAGAGAGGGTGAGGTGGAGAGAGGGTGAGGTGGAGAGAGGGTGAGGTGGAGAGAGGGTGAGGGGGAGAGAGGGTGAGGGGGAGAGAGGGTGAGGTGGAGAGAGGGTGAGGGGGAGAGAGGGTGAGGGGGAGAGAGGGTGAGGGGGAGTGGGTGGAGTGAGTGTGAGGCACTGAGGCAGGAAAAGGTGGTAGCAGAGAGTTGTAATTCACTGGCCCCGGGCAATTCATCAGGAAAATGGAGTTTCTAATGCAGCATCTTGAGAATCCCTTTCGCCCTGTCAACGTTTTAATGCATTACATTGAGAATGTAAATCATGGTCCAAATTTGGCACAAACTACAGAACCCCTGGCCCTCTCCCTCGCTCAGCCTCTCTCCACAGCCACCGCGACACACATTGTGCCCACACTCGACTCACACGCACACACCGTCATTGTCAGATACAGACAGACACACACATATACTGTAGACACGCCACACAAAATCACCAAATGCACCCTCACACACATATGATAGACACACAACTCAAACTCACACACACATTATATTCACATAACGACCACAGTCACATACACACACACACGTATATATATTTTAATATATTATCTACTTAACAAAGCTATACTATACCCGCATGACAAAGTTGCATATAGGCACACAACACAAACTCACACTGTATATATAAAATCATACTATACTCCTATGCAGTTTAATCAACCTAGTCTCACACTCTCTCACACACACACGTCTGCACGGAGGAGTGTTTTCATCCCTTCCTGTCCTGTGGGCTGTGTTGTGTAATAACCAGGGCGACCAGCGTGTAACGAGACCCTGATAGGCCGTCTGCTCAGGAGACCAAGGGGCCTCTGTCCCTCACTCTGGAACAGCCCCGGCCTTCCCGCAAACAGGTTTAAAACCACGCTGGATAAATGTAACGTTTGGAAGATTTCTTTTTAAATCCAAATGTAATCTGGATTTTTATTTACTGGTTTATGTGCCGTTTAAAAAAACTGTCGAATAGGATTGTTCAGATGTCGTCAGTCGCGTGTGTGTGTGTGTGTGTGTGTGTGTGTGTGTGTGTGTGTGTGTGTGTGTGTGTGTGTGTGTGTGTGTGTGTGTGTGTGTGTGTGCCATTTTACTGTCAGGAATACAGAACGCATACAAAATCAGTTACTTTCAGTTGCCTCACGCATTATCTGGGAGCAGCCAGGCTGTTGGTTTGTATTTTAAAAGCAAACTTGGAGTTCCTTTCTTTGTGTTCAACAATATCAACCTTGTCGTTTAAGGTCACTCCACAGAAACCGTGTGTGCCCATATTTTTTGGTCACTGCGTATCCACCACCTCATAACCCATATTTATAAAGTATTCTTATAAAAACCTGCTGAGGTATTTTATTTTTCTATCTATCTCTGCCTTAAGGCCCTTTAGCAAGCCGTTCCCCCCCGTCCCTCTGCTAGCATGAAATGCTAACATGAATGGAGCCGGGATTCAATTCAACATATGGACGGGTTTTTACATTAATGTCCGCCGCAGCTTCAGTAAGCGCGTTGTAAATTCACCGCTGGGAGATTGGTTAATGTGTCGGTGAGGTCGTGATAAACGTTGACAGAGTCAGCAGTGGCTTGGGTTGGGGGGGGGGGGGGGGGGGGGGTTGGGGCCCGGGAGGAGATAGAATAGAATCAAATAGAAAGTAGAACACACACACACACACACACACTGACGCTCTCAAACAGTGATCCATTGGGAGATAATGTTTGTCACTGTGGTTATTGTAGGTTACCTTATAGTTCATGATATTTGTTTGATACTATATTTTCATCTTTCTGTTGCAAGTGCATTTCTAAAGTATTAAGCGGTAGATGAAATAAACCTTTATAGGTCATTTATATTGTTAAAGGTTGTGTTGTGTTATTTATCAATAATTGTATTAATATTTATATTTTTTTTCCCAGCACAAAGTAGGTAGTCTCATTCAAGATGTTTTGTTTGTATTGCGATTGCTTTTCAGAGTTCCTCCGACAGGAAAGATCGCAGATCTACAAGATCACACACCAGTCAGCTGAGATCTACGCAGAACACAAACTACTACTACTACTACTACTAGTTTTACTACTGCTACTACTACTAACACTACTACTACTGTTACCCTTACTACTATGACAACAGTACTGAACCTTCAAAACAACCCCACTAAATACTCCTCATAGCCTCCCTCAGTGTACTTCCCCATCGACAAAGAAAACGGATTAACCTCAAAGACAACCAGCGCACAAAACAGACAGAATTCAGAGAATCCCATTTCCCCTGGATGGGACAACGCTGCTGCCAGGCGACCACCCTGATGCTGTTGTTCCTCTGATACAGCCACCGTGGCACCACAACAGATCCTGTCTGAACCAGATACGGGCGGAGGGCCGGGGGCGGCTCGGGGTGGACCGCAGTGTGGCCGGGGTCCTGGGTGGACCGCCGGCTGAAGCGACCGCACATCAACATCAACAAAAATGGCTTTTTTTGCGATCCTTGGCAACGGCGTATCTGGCCAGCTCTTGTTGTTCTTTCAGCTCCATTTAAGATATTGCCTGAGCTCTGACGTGATATTTGATTCACCGTGGGGGTGATTAAGCAGATCAAGGTGATTTGTCTAATGTCCAACACAAAGGGGCGCTGGGCTGGTAGAAAGCCGGGGAGATTAGCGGACCCTTTGTGGCCGATCCATCCGGGGCCTCCCTGTTGGGCTCTGTATCTCCACATCTAGAGCCAGGATCTGAAGCGCAGTGTTTAAAAGGTTACGGTTAAAAGGTGTCCGATAACCGGTGGTTAGGGCGCCGTGTCGTGTCCACCATCGGCCGTTTGAATCAGCAGAGTGACGGTGCAGCGCGCGGCCTGGCGGCCTCCACTGTCTGGGTGTGATTAATTGGAGGAGAGGGGGGAGATCGTTGTCTCCTGAGCGGAGCGGCGGGTGGGACAACGTGAGGCCTGTTGTCGGAGCGTGTAGGTGTACACGGGTTAAGGTACCCGGAGCTGTTACCAAAGTCCCTTTGGATAACAGCATCTGCTGTGGCTGCGTCTGAATACTGGACGTTTTGGTAGGATGTTAAGGATTAAGGATGAATCAATGTTACTTTCAGGATAATTTAGGCGTAGAACTACAATATGTTGATATGTCTGTAGTTTTATAAGTAGGGACAATAAAAACATGTATTATCCATGCACATATTGCAAATGAAAAGGCCATTGACTATTGAAAGTGTTTCTTGGCAGAGGAGATAGTGAGGAATCACACTACTTATAATCGACGAGGATTCTGTCAAATTTGAGTGTCTTCGGGGTGGATGATGAGTGAGGTTTCCCCCGGCAGATAGCATTGATGGCTTATTGGTTCAACGCCCACTGTGGCTGTACCTACAGATGCATTAGGATTAATCTGTTTAATGTTCTAGTCGACGTGTTTAGATGAGCTCTGTTCCATTTCACAGCTGAACTCATTTCTCCAGGAGAACACTAATTAACATCTGGTGTATTGGATATAAATACTTTCATTTCATAAAGACGACATTTCACACAGATAAGATGAGACTATATTGTCATTGCACAGTAGAAGTACAATACAACAGACCGTTTCTCTGCACCAGATCTGGTGTCGAGTAGCATAAAGTAGAGGGATATAGAGACTAGAGTATTAGTAGTAAGTGATATATGATATAATAGGACCACTCTGGTAGTGCAAATATGAACATAGGTAGGCTTAGATTTATTATGAGTATTATACACAAGGATATTATAAATGTGCACAAAAAAGGACAAATTCTAAATGACAGGCTTCAACCGTGACTGGAGGTTGAGTGCCTGTCTCAAGGGCACTGGCAGCTGTTAAAACACGTTTATTAAAGGGCCAGTGAACTCAAAACCGTTTGAGTTTATTCTAGACTTGGTAATCTGTTTTATATGATCGTCAACACAGCACTGCCATTTGTCTCTGTTCCTAAAATAAGAGCGTAATCTTGAGTGTAATCCTGTGTTTCTGCCCGTCCCTGCCAACCAGTGTGTCAACATTCGGCCCTGCTCCAGGCGCCGGCTATATGTTGGTGACATCGAGGTGCAGCAAGGTGTGTGTAGATGTGTGTTGGGCTCTGTCTGTGCAGCGGTTCATGTTGTGGTTGTTCTCAAACTCTTTCAGTATATTGCCACGCTGTGTAGATGTGTGGAGCTCCGTCTGGCCAGCGGTCGACGTCCGTGTCCAAGGGAGGGTTTAGCTTCTCTGGCACAGTGGCACTTATGGTATAACGCATTTATCTACAACACAATTGCTCTGCATAACCCTCATACACAAGGACGGTAATAGAAGAGCATCACAGAGTTGTAACCATGGCGAAAGACGTCCTCCCCCCCTCTTTCCTAGAACTCTTAGCACAAAACAAATTCTAAATATTGTAGTGTTTGAATTTGAGCTAAGATGGGGCGTTCACTTACACCTTACAGCCCTTGATGAGATAACGGATCATAATACTCCTGGGTCACTCCTCTCAACGAGACGTTTGTTTTCTGCGAAGCCAACAGGTTAGCAAAACAAGCTAACGCCCTGCCGCGCGCTATCAAGCTCAGTGTCATGGCGACAATAAGAACTTTCCCCTCGGTAATTCCGCCAGCCCGGGGAGTCGTTGGAAACAGCAGCGGCAGCAGGTCCTGTCCCCTCCTCGCGGTGACACAGAGCACGGCTCCTCGTCGAGAGGTAAAATGCACAATGAGCACATTCACTCAGAAAACGCCGCTATCGCTGTCAGGGCTGGGCGGGGAGAGGGATCATCGTATTCAAATCCGTATTTAACCTTTCCGGGCCGCGGGATTATGCAGCAAAGTCTCGGTTCCTCGCCGGTATTCCGCGCCCCCTTCTTCCCCCGTGCTATAATAACGATCATTATCGGCATTGTGCGAGAGAGAGGATTATATCGTCAGGTAACCCCCATTATGAAGTAATTCACTACCCTGGTCCCCACGCCTGGAGAGACCAGTGGGGTGATGTACCTGGTGACCAGGAGACACCAGCGCTTGTCTCTACTGGAAGTTCAGAGCCTGGACTTCCAGCTGATACTGAAATGCTCTCAGTATCTCTGCTTCAAACGATAATTGCGAGAACTGGTTTGTTTCCATGTCTTTTTAAACGGTTTTAAGTCTGTTCGCTCTTATTCTGTTGTTCAACTTTGGTCACTGTTGTTAACTTTTGTGTGGCAATTATGACCAAGTCCTTTTCTCAACGTTGAATGACCTTGTTAAATAAATGCATAAATGCATAATGCAGAAATTACACTGAGGATTGACCTAAACAATCTCTGATGCATCCCGGTACGCATTAGAAAGGGGGGGTCTTTATGGTTTGATCGACAGCTTCTCCTCCAGAGAACATGAAGTTGATTAGGCTGACTAATCTAGCTCCCTCTGCCAAACATGGCAAACATTCATCCACCTCCTATATCATTTACATTTCTATACTACGGGCTTATGGGTAGCAGAACAGACGGTGTCTCCACCTGAGACCGTCCCCCCAGTATCGGCCTGCCCAGCAGCAGCATGTTAACTGGGAGGCGTTGACAGCTCAGCCGTGAACCCTGGGGGTTAAGCGCTATATGCTACACTCGAGGGATAATGAAGTGCGTTTACATACACAAGCGGTGTAATGACAAGTCCACTAGCACCCTATGGTGGATAAGCACAGCACTACGTGGGCATGCTTACAGAAACGTCAACGCACGCACAAAGACAGCTCCTCTTTCCCCTCGCTCAACCGCCTAATTATTTACTCTCCGGCTCACGCCATTATTTTGAAATTCAATGGCAAGGTCAGGTGTGTCCGCCCTCGTGCGCCGCGGTCACAAGCAGCGAGTCCAGAACATACGGACTCTTAATTAAATCATACCTTGACTCAGTCTTAGCGACAGCAAGGTCGTTAGACTCTTACACGCCGGCGGAGCGGGCGGCGGAGTAGATTGAGGCAGCCGAGGTTAATTAAACGCTCCGCTCCTTTACGCCGCGCCAAGTCGCATTCCTCCCCGTCAGCCCCCCCCCCCCCCGGCAGGGAGGGAGCATGAGTCTTTCACGCCACGCCAAATGTGTAGGCACACGTGCTGAGTTTGTTTTTATGTTTTTCGAGACACTGTTTTATACCCCCTCTCTTACGGAATATGTTTTTCTCTTACAATCCGGCATGAAAGGGGGCGACCGGCCGCCTTGACCCTGCCATGCAGTAAAGCTAAGGACAAAGGCGGGGAATAGCAAGTTTTGTGCTAGCGCTAGCTGAGGACACTTCTTTTATGAGGCCGCGGAGATGAATTTATGTTCAAAGTCGCCCCCGAGAGACGTCGGCAAATGTTTTGCCTTCTATTCATCGGAACCAACATTAAAGGAGAAGTCACATCCAGTGGCCTTAGAAATACAAGCACAAGCGGTCATTAAGTAGGCGGTTTTCTCTTTTTATTATCCTTTACAAACGGCGGGCCACTATGCAGCGTTTGTCTAGTTGACCACATAATTAGTTTCTGAGTTAAACAGCGTTCGTTAATTTAGGGGAACCATTCACTTTGATGTGTCCTTGTGACATTCCGGTGACATTGTAACAAATATTTCTCAAAGTTTGTCGTCCACGCAGACGACCTTATCGCTGCGCTGTTAACGCTCGGAGGGCTCTGGTATCAAAGTGGACAAGTTTGGAAGAAAACTGTAACTTACTGCGTGATCTCGTAGTGGGTCATGTTTTTTGTTCAAATTAACACATTCAACCATTTATTTGGAATTGCCATCAGAGTTAAATTACAGCACAGTTTGCTTGATTGAACACAAGGAATGTCTCATTGAAAATATCATGTTATTATTAGTAAACAGAAAGCGATACCGTTATCTCCATCACAACATCATCTGCCTGTTGAATACAGTAACCACAGGTCAGTAGTAGGGGTGGGAATCTCTTGGCACCTCACGAATCGATGCAGATTATGAGGTTTTTTTATGTACATTTCCATGCGTGATTTTCAAAAAAATATCTATACATCTGGGTTTGCTACTCAGAGTTTGCTAATCACTTCCTACTTTTGTGATGATCATTAAAGACATCAACAGATTAATTAACTTATCTGATAGTTCATAAGAGAGAAAGCTTTGTCACAAATATGACTTTTTATGAACAATGCAATAATCAATGCAGCTTGCATTATAACACAATATGGAAGCTTGCAAAAAATAGGTTTCAGTTTTATTTTCTTTCTATTCTTTATTTTCTATGTCATTAAAGGAAGAGCTGCTCTTGAATCAGAAGGAGTTCTTGTGTTTGGCTGTGAGTTTGCACGCATGCTATGTGTAGGCTGAATCGCAATCGTGTCAAGACAAATCAGATTGGCCAATACACACTAAAGATAAATTCAATGATTTAAAAATTACAAAAATTGTCACTCTCTGGCGAACAGAATGTTGCAGCAGGCAAAAAAGAAAAAAAAATATTCTAATATATATATATTTTTAATTCCGATTATTAATTTATCTGCATCGAGACAGAATCGTTCGAGCGAGAATCGCGATGCATCGAAGAATCGATTATTATTCCCACCCCTAGTCAGTAGTGTGGCTATGCCTATGGAATAGTATTTCATATTTACTTTTCACTTTTTATTCCCACCTTCATCTCAAATAGTCGGCTCTGAATGTGGGGATTGAGTCTGGGGTGCAGAGTTGATGAGGCGCTCTACTGCAGACACCAACATGGAGACATGAATGAGAAGGGACCTCATAATGCTGCTGTTTATGTCAATGGTTCCTATTTACTATAATGGATTGTTTATATTTTGATAACAGTGTAAGTGCTAGAGTTCAACACAGCTGACAGTGTTCTGTATGTTGAGTAAACGTTTGTCCCAGATGATATCATCGAGGTGTGTTTCGCAACACGCCAGATGATTGCTACACAGAACCATCATGGAGGTCGTCCTCGGAAACTGTTTGGGAAAGGGCAGGCTGTTTCAATACTTGGCAGGTGATTGGATGCACCATCTGTCTGTCACCCTCCATCACGTAGATCGCCCCGTTCCTCAGAGCTGATTGGTGAACAACAACCCTAGCCATGGCCACAAGCGCGTTACTCGAAGCCTGGCAAGATGGATTCTAGTGTGATCCTGATCTGGACTGTACCAACACCAGTTGGTACAGCCCAATGGGGGGGTTCACCTACGCTTCAAACATCTGGGTGGACAATCCCACAAGTGATGTCACTACAGGGTATATTTTGAAATGGCTTGAAACAGGGAATCTGCCTCACACCTGGCAGTATAATGGGGACCATTTAACTACATATATATATATATAAATTTGCCAAACGATAAGGTCAATTTGTTTTCAGGTAACCCGTGATGTTAGATGGAGGTATCAGTGTGTGACATTAATCTGTGTGTAGAATTAACAGATCAAAGCTTGTACCTTTTGTAATTAAAAGGGGAGAGCTGATGGAGTCACATAACAAGATGCCACGCATTGTTCCCCACACAATGGAGAGCGCCTGGCAAAGCTTTTTATGCAGCAGATAAAGTTGGCCTTGCCTAATCCTCTGCGTTCTGTGTGCACGTGTGAGCCCTCGATGGCTTCATCTACTGGATGTGCCAGGTCTGCAGAAAACGGCACAACTCAAGAAAATAATCAGATATATCACACACACATATATAAATATATATATATATATATATACACATTCACTTCATCCTTTTATACCTCGTCGTGTAGTACATGGATTTTCTGTGCTGCTTCAGTTTGCCTTGTATTAATTATTTGTTCAGAGCTGCACTTGGTGAGAGTAAGCCTGCTAAAACAATCAAAGCCACTCTGGATAAAAGCCAGTAAATAAATAGGTATAAATGTCAATATAGTCAGAAAACACTCACTGTTCACACAGGGACTCAGACCAGAGTAGAGCAGTAGATTATATATTAAAATATAGCCAGCATTAAAAACGAAATCACAGAAAGATTGAGGTTTCATATTGAACACATTTGGATAAGGTGCATAAAGGTGTTTAGCGGGCTGAGCACTGAATGGTTTTGAACCGTGCGTTTCTCCCAGCTCTCCATTACCTCTTAAGCTTCCCCGCGACTGGCGTTCCACTCAACACCGTCGCCTCCTTTGGTGCTGCAGGACTCGCTCCGCAGTACGGCAAGGCTGAGCGGACAAAGGCCTCATTGTCCGCTCAATAATAAAAATGAGATAAAGCACGGCTGCATCTCGCTCTTGGTTATGGAGGCTAGCCGGCTCCTGGGCCAAGTACTATTACTTCCCCCGTTTTTAAAGGGTGAAATTGGACTCCTTTACATTAAAGGCCAAAGACAGTGCTGGGAACAGGGACTACCGGTCCTGTCAGAGTCTAAAGAGGATCGTCGGAAGAGGAGAGCGCTCTGAGGGTTCTCTGTAGACTAGTGAGAGAGCAGCTTCAAGGCAACGTTAGCGCTGATCGAATTAGCAAATAACTACACACCGTCTCTCTATACGGGCACCAAGGCCATAGGGCCTGGGGTCCCGGGGTCCTGCAGTGACCCACCTAGGTCTCCAGGGACCTTCCACAGCCGTCCCATTGTCCATCCAGTCTCTACCCTGAACCCTTAGTCATTTAGCAGACGCTTCTACCCTACCTGATTTACTGCGACTCCTGACACCTCATTGAGTAGCAGAGAGGGGCTAACGGATTCTGAGCTAAAGAATGCCTGCAGGTTAAGCTGTGTAGGTCGGGGATCGGACCCAGTACCTTTTGACCGGACGTGAAACACCTCAACCATCAGACTAGCGTGCTCCTCCCAACCTACAGTGGAGACGACGACCACGCGATAGATTATGGTATGAATGGATTATACATCACGTCTTGACCAGCGTTGACTGTGGATAAAGGGTATGAAGTAGATTAAGAGATTATGAGGTTAATATGACAGCTCAATAACAACTGCCCTGATAGCCTCAGATGACATCCATAGTTCAATGTATCGCAACATAGCTAAATATGTAGCTGAATGTTCCTGGGTGTAATATAGAGCATTACCAAGGCCACATTCTGAGAATAATAATGAAAATGAGTTAATCCCACAGTAAATCAGTGGATTAATACAATCATGCCTGTAATCAATATAATCATTACAGTTGCTCTTCAATTTGGAGATCCAAACGGTGGGAATCTCAACCAGCCTCAAGATAAGCTGTTCCCAGAAACTTGTCCATGCCATGCTAGGCATGAACAGCACTTTAGTGGTCGTTTTTCTTTGTTGTGGTCCAACAATGCTAGGGATGATACCGGACGTAAAGGGTCAAGTATAGAAGACATGAGCAGGGCTAACTACTAGCACGCATGTACTAAATAGCCTACCTTTAAGGGCCAGGTTTGATGGGCTACCCCTACTGGGGCATCACACAAGCATCCACCATTCTTCATAGTCAGTCCCTCCAGAAAAACGCGATTATGCGATCGCATAATTCAACGCATAATCAGCCAAAGTCTGCATATTCATGTTTGGGCCGCATTTTTTCAAATATGCCGCACTTTCACCGCATAAATTGCTGATTTCCGCTCAAAATATGCCAGGCTTGCATGATTTCATAATCCCCGCATTTTCGTTGCAAAAAAGTCACATATATCTTGTTATATATCTAGTTATATACCTAATATATATTTGAAAAATGTTGCGTTTACTTCACACAAGAGCAGCCATTTCCCCCGGTTGCCATGGGAACATATGAAGTGATGTAATTACGCGACGTGAACGTCATTGAAAAGCTGCATTTTTCGCAAGTTCCCGCAATTTTTGCAAGTCCACGCGATTTCATCCCATAAAATTGCATAAATATGCCGTGTATTTCATCGCATTTTTTAAGAAAACGTGCAGCATAATCAAGGATTTTTGGCCGCAACAATCACAAAAAAACGCTGGAGGGACTGCATAGTGGACTGTACCAGCTGGGAGGGCACTTCTACCCTTCCACCCTGATCATGCATCGGGAAGACGCTCCGCAGTTGTGATGTCACTACGAGGTCGATTCTTAAATGGCTTGTAACCTGGCTTATCAACATCACACCCGGTGGTGAAATAGGTACCCTTTGACCCTGCAGGACCAGGAATGGTTTTAAAGTAAATAAGACACAGGTTAGCCCCACATACAGTACGGTCTTCCCCCTAATCCTTCAGTTTGTTGACTGTGGTTTAATGTAAATACATGGCGGCTGCGGCAGCACAAAGCAGGAACAACAGAGGATCCTCCGGTTGTGTTCGGGGATAAAGGCCACAGAGTTAGGCCTCCATTCATGGAGAAAGTTAATCAACTCCCAGCATGCTCCTCCGTACCGCAATTACACACAACAAAACCTGTGATCCATCAGCCGCGAGGCCAAGGTAGCGCTGTTAAGATGCTCGCAGCAGCAAAAAGAATTGCCTTCAATGCTGCTCTGCCATTACCTATGCAGATCTTTATCGGCTGGACCGGTGACTCTATTGTGACCGTTTTGCTGCCCTACAATAGCTTTGTGTGCACCCATGCTCGCCAGGGATTGGCTGAAATTATATTCCTTCATGCTTGGCTAGGTTGCAGCTTAGAAACAAGCTGCTTAGCGGAGCCAGCGGAAGATGGCTGATAGGAGAGCTAGCTTCACATCCAGTTGACCTTTCTCCTCCTTTTTTCTCCTCCTCCTTCTCTTCCTCCACGACACAGCTCAGCGCTGGGAGCGGGGAGTGGTGTGTGGAGGAGGAGAAGATGCCTGGTCAGGTTAAACAAACGTCCTGATGGAGCAGATTGAGAGATCTTTGCTCCTACCACCACGGCCCGGTTTACATCTGGCCAGGCAGCATAGCCTGGATGGTTTAGTACTGCTGTTTACTCTTTGTACCTCTATCTCTCCCTCCGTTTCTCTTTATCTCTCTCTCTCTCTCTCTCTCGCTCTACCCTCCGCCACCTCTCTCTCTCCCCCTCTCCCCAACATACACCCTCTCAACCCAACTATATGAAAACAGCAAGAACAGGCTATTTGGCTCATTGGAAATAACCTGCCAAAAATAGACGCAAACTGGCTATGGTTTGCCTAAACAAAGTACACCTAAGGAATCTGTACGCATATCCTGGCTATACAGAAGGATAGGCTCATAGCCGGACTATAGAGGAGGTAAAGACGCATATCCTGGCTATAGAGAAAGATGGACGCATCGCCTGGCTATAGAGAAAGATACCCACTCATAGCCTTGCTTCAGAGAAAGGTACAGATTAATATCCTGTCTACAGAGAAAGGTACATTGCGTGCAGCTCGTTCTGAACCTGGTCAAGAACGACTTTGAAAACATCCAATATAAAGAAACTGCTGCGTTCTGGGAGATACAACAATACACTGCAGCACACTGATGGCCGGCCTGACGTCAGAAGAGGACCATAGACAGACACTGTAGAGTTACACTACTATGCATAGGATACGTGCACATTTCTGTACACATACAGAGATGACATTTCAAAGGTTGTTGATATACTACTGCAATTCTTTTTATTCCACGTGATTCAACATGACTTTATTTCTCGAATCATTTATCCAATTTTAATACATCGTACATTTATTTAAAAATAAAATTTCCTGCGTGCATTTGTGGGTCCACTCTGGGAATAAAGAAACTAATGTATTTACATTTTCCATTTCAAAACCGAGATTGAATTGACAATTTATCATCAAAGGTTTTGTGCTTTAGATAGTGCAGGTTGTTACTCCATTTGAAATGGAAACCACACACACACACACACACACACACACACACACACACACAAATGTGATTCTAATCCAAAACATAATGTCCGGTAGCAGATCATTGGTTAGATTCTAAACCCATTAAGCGTGCTGTGTCCGACCCGAAACACAGCCCGGTGTCTCTGATGGGAAGGCACGCGCCTCCCTGCCCTTTACAGCCGAAACACACAAACAAAAATGAAAAAGACAGCCGATTTAAAGTGATGTGGCAGATATCACGGGCCCCTTACGTGGGGGCCCCTTGCGGCAGGGGACATGTATATCTGCAGATACTGAAGCTGTTATTTAGCCTTTCAGATAGCCATCCTAGCAGGAGTTCACCCTTCATTATTCTGGGTGAATCTTCCCTCATTTAGCTAGCGTTTAGCCGGGAGATAGCATCTCTCTTCTCTTCCGCCTCCAAATACCCCTACCCTCCAGCTCCTCTGACTGCCCTGCCATAACAAGGCAGATCTCTGCATCGATGGTGGCAACATCTCCAGGAAACAAACGCCTTTGTTGGGCTTGTTACTAAGATCCCCCCCATCACCACCAACAGATGGGATTTTTCATTTTTTTTAAAAATACCCAAAAAGAGGCACGAATTCAAAGGTGCTCGAGAGGAGATAGCGATCAGCTGCAGGTCTGACATACGGTGTTGGAAAGATGACATTCTTCTGAAGACAAACCGCAGACACTAAACAAATGATCCAGATCGCAGCTCTGAAGAGAAGAATTCTTAAGACTTCAGAATAAAGGGACCGTCAGGGTTTCGGTCTGTTCCTTTTAACACGGAGAACCAAAAAGATGTTAATTGGCGTAGGCTATTTATTGTGTGGTTTTTTTTGTCTGTTTATTTGACTCTTTCACATTCTATCCCATTGGAAATCTGAATGAAGACTAAAAAAATAGACACAGGGATCAAGAATAACTAAATCAAAGAAAATTCAAAAATAGTATTTTCGCACTCAAAATCAATACAATTGAATTCAAGGCCATTGTTTATTTTATTACACCGTGAACTTGTGTCCGTTTCGCAGCACAAGAGCCACTGTCACCGACACATCGACGTCTGCTATACAGAAAACTCTATTGACATATTTCCCTTGAGAACGCGGGGGCCAAGGATTCAAAGACACAGGGGCCAAGGATTCATAAACACGGGGGCCCCGCAAAGCGTGCACGGGTGCTGATGTGGAGATGGGACCGCTGCTTATCAGATCCAACATCATCTTCCTTCGGCTGGCTAGACTAAGCAGCAGTCAGAGGAATGAGCCGATAAAGGGTGTCTTTCACACAGCGACAACACGTAGCGGTGTGCTTATCGCCACAATACCTCACATGCAATCACAGAGCAGGAGGACGGGAGCAAGATGGTTACATTTGGTGATTTGTTTTTTGCTTTTGGAGGAGCGATAAAGGATGAGGAATCTAGCGGGGGGAAAACAACCCGCGTCCCGGGCACGGCATGCTGCAGGCCCGGTCCGTCACACGACGTCTTCATGTCAATTAAAGGGCCGTGATTTGGATTTTTATTTTTTTTCGGTTGGGGGGGCGGATTCAAAATGACACATAAAAGATGTCGATAAAAGAAGAATAGATAAAGAGAAAAATAATGAAAGGAATACTGACGGAGGAAATGGACTAGGAAAAAATATAAAATAAAATAAGAATAATAGGCTACGCTTTTCATTTGACCATCCCTAAAAAAAAGAAAATACTAGACTTATATTATAAATGTTATATTAATAATTGATAGAGATTAAAAATAACAGTAAATGTATTTATTCAATATAGCATTTATTTCTATAATTTCTATTTCAGGAAACGTCAGGATTTTAAGTCTGTGAAATGTCTAAAATCCATTCTTTTATTTCCATGAGCTTTTATAGCAGCAATTAAAAAAATAAACCTTGGTGCACCTTTAAACAACCCCATTCTCTGAGCTGAATGGCGCAGTGTTGCAAAACGGTAATAATATATAATATATTCATCTCTAAGTAAACATCCTGCCATGTCCTTTCCAAATAACAACGGCGAACAAAAACGAGGTGATAATTTCTCTCCCTTTGAGAATTCTCTTCTTTAATTCCGACAGTAAACTCGTGGCTGTTACGGGGTGTTAAGTAGGATTTAAAACTTGTCAGACAAGACATGTTTGAAATTGCTTTAAATAAGTGCACTGTGTTGCTGTCAACCAGGGGCTTAGGGGGGAAATATCCCTACAATTGAGGCACTCATCTGGGCTCACAGAGCCGTGCCCGAGCAAGGGCGCCAGATCCTGCTCCTCCTCGGTCGACGGTGGGGTTCTACGGTGGCTCCTGAGCGCCGCAAGGCCGCTGTGGAGCGCTGCCGCTGCCGCTGTGAGGCAGCGACACCTGCTGGACACTCAGGGCACTGCGGTTGTAGAGTGCAGCGTGGTGCGTCCTCTTCAATGTATGGTCATACCGCGCTGGTGAAATATCAATGATGTGTATGGTCCATTTGAGTCCCAATTTTGTAGAATATGTAGTGAGCATTTATTTGTCTAGCTGAAGGAAAGTTAGCCGTTTGATATTGAGAGGAGTTATATCGTTTACATTATTTGACTGAGGAAAATCTATATTTTTACATTAGGAATAATGTATAATACTCAATATAATAAATTGTTTTGTATGCAACCAACAAATCTGAGTGCCTTTCATAGAAGCCTACCACTGCCAATATTCAAGAGACAGCAATTCAAATGACATTTAATTCATATTAATTGTATTTTTTTCCCTCCTAATTGGGTAGGCGGAAAATATAGAACTTCCTCTTAAAAAATGTACGCCTACTTTACTGCAGTATATAATTAAGATAGGCCTGCAATGTCTATAGATAATATGTATATCCTATCTATAAAAAATAGAACCCTAACCCTATAAAATATTAAAATATAAATGTATAATTATGAAATACCTCATCATGTGCCTAAAATGTCCAATATTATTAAATTCACTTTAGAATTTTGTCCATTTAAAGCGATTTGGAGTTGTATCTCATATTCTGATTTGCCTCTCCAAACATCATTGGCAACATTCTGATACTACAGCATATAAGCCATGTGTAAACCTCATATTCATAAATATTCATAACTGGAGTCTGACTTTGTAAAAACTGCATGTCTGAGTTTGAATAGCTGAATAAAAAATGCTACCCTCTACCCCCCAAAAAGTGTTCCCACTTCTAAACTGTAAAAATGGACACATCTGCAGAAAATCCCATTTAATGGTGTCTCTCAATGGCCGCTCTATCTGCCACGCTTTCAGGAGTGGTGGCAAGTGGAACAGGCCAAAAGTCTATGAGATTTTTCTACATAGAAGAAATCCCCACAACCAACAAGTGAAGCGCATTACAGGGGGAGATTTAAAACGCCGCCGTTGTCAGGTGTATCATGTGACGACTCTTTGTCCGAGCGAGCGCCAACTTTCGGTCGTGTCACGTGGTTGTAGCGGCGCCATAATGGAGTCCGCCCGGCCTGATAGGAAGGACTGAATCTGGTCCTGTGATCCCTGACGCTTTATCACACAAAGGGATTAGATGGGCCGGTGTGAGTGCCTTCTTCGAGTTATTACCTTCTTATGAGTAGAACAGCGAACCCAAAGACATTGATTGCAGGGAACAGTTGAAATATGATTTGGGGTTTTTTCTCCAGCTATTAATATGTACGCCTTAAATAGAGGCACACCGCTAAGCAGCTTATGATATTATAAAAAAGAATGTTCCCTCAGGGGCATAATATGGCAGCGGTGACAGTTGGGAGAGAGATTCGTATTTACCAGATTGGCTGTACTTACGTCAAGCATTCTCCCGGCTGGTGGGAGGGAAGACGGAGGTACAACCGGGCCTCGATAAGCACTTAGCATGAATAAAAGACAAGCATGAAAGTGAGGTTTAGCCTCTTTAAAAAAAAAAAATGGAAGAAAATAAGAGTCCCCCCCCCACCCACCGCCACCAAATGTAAAGGCAGATAGGGCAGGTGCGTTTGGTTACGGAGGTGATCAGCCGGCGGGGCCGCTGTGTTCGTACAGAGCGGGACACGACGGAGACATTGTCCACGCTTGTCCGGGTGGGGAACCCGTCAGTAAAACCTGAGCTTATAGCGCGCTGCCGCTCCCAGCTTGAGATTAGGACCCTGGAACTCAAAACCTTCCTCTTTCCTCTCTCTTCTTTCCCTCCCCCGACCCCCCCCCCCCCCCTCTCAATGAATGCTTGATTCAGAAACTGGGTAGTATTTTTCATTTTTTTCTCACAATCCTTTCCCCAAGACTCACTTCATCCTTTCAGTCTGGTTGTTACTAAGCCTCAACGTTAGTGTTAAACCAACAACGACTCCTTTCTGGGGAGAAGATTGGATGGATTCATCATCATATGTGACTGATGCAACCATTTATGGTACATCTTCATCTACTACTACTATTACTACTACTATTTCTACTACTAGTACTACTACCACCATCGGTAGGACTGAAATATGCTTATTCTGCAACATGTAGCCTAGCATATCATTAGCCTCTGCTACGGAGTAGCCTGATCCTAAAGACACAATGTGTAACAGTCCAACTAGCTCAAAGCTAAATCTGACCTTTACATATAGTCTATGCGGATAGTGATTGAAATCATGTAAAATCACATCTTACGACTGATATATTCCACAAATCAGAATACTGGCCACCCACGCCACCCGAGATATGCTAGTTGGCATCACACAGTTGCACAGGAAGTTATAGTGAACAGAACACTTGAGAGTTTATGAATTCTTAAAAATCTCCTGCCCGCCAACTGTGAGGGGCACAATCTTACAAATTGCGTTTTCAAGTGCAGAAGGAGAGGTATGAATATTTAGTCATTCAAAATTGAATCAACATTCAAAAGCAAGCATAACCAAAAAAAGAGTATCAAAGAAGACAACTTGACATTTTCAAATATAAAACGTAATACTAAACCTAACATTTTTGTAATTCCTACAGGTTTGCTTTCGACAACTGAATGGCCACACAAAAAATGTAGTTAATTCAACAGTAATGTAGAATAAATAAAAACAGCCATCCTTGTTAAGCAGGTGCATAATATGATGAAGGATGACACGAGCTAACAGGCTTTGAAAGAAAGGGCTATTTTTATTTCATGTCGCCTGTATTTTAATTTCTAAAGGTTCCAACAGAATGTGTTCAGAGGGGAGGGGGATTCAGTCTGAGTATTGATGTACGAATGTCTGTTTCTTTGATAGAAGGTTCCAGATAGAGCAGCACTGGAACCATAGAGGGGAACAGCAAAACAAAGGAGTTCTACATTAGTGAAACCCTACAGCAGACCCCAAAGAACCGCAGTACTCTCCGGGCTATTTCCTATGCTGTGCCTATACTTTGACATGAAAATACTGAGTGTGACGTTATAACAGGGATTAACGGGTGACTCCAGGAGCTCCATTGAGCTGTTCAGGGTTGTCGTCGCCATGAATGTCAAGTAGCTTAATCTCTGACCTGATGGCCATCGTAAAGATACTTTATTACACATCAGACGCAGATGCCACCAGACGCAGCAACACATTCAGCAGCACAGCTCAACAACACAGCATTACCGGCGGCAGCCACGGTGACAATTTGTGCCTTGACCCAGAATATCCGTTAACCAACCGCACAATCCAATGTTGCCACAAAGACCTTGCCAGGGTCAATTTTACCGTCTTTTGCGGCAAATGTAAAAAAATATGATAATATTCCGTTGGTGCTAATAGAGCAAGTACCTGTCACCCCGCCGTTACAATGACCCCAGCCGACCCGAATGTTTATCAACTCAATTATCCTTCCATCTCGTCCCTGGCAGACTGCTCTGCCTCTCCGCCCGCAGATGAAAGCCGCAGGAGAGTAGCCGCCAAAATGAGGGGAGAAGAGGAGGGTAAGAGTTTTGGTTTAAAAGAGGAATGAGCCAAGATGAGCACATTTACCCAAAATGGAGGACTAATGATGAAAGATTAAAGCCCTCCCAGGCCTCTAAATGGCTGCAACCTGTCCTGAAGCAGACAATGGAGCCAGAGAGTTCCTAGACGGCCATTATGGCTCCACAAATGATCCCGGGAACAATGAGAGAGGCTCTTCGCAACACTGGAGGGAAAGTAGAAACCACCTCTCCCTGACACCTCTCCCTCTCTGCTTTACTTCCTTTGACAGGGTTTTGTGCTCCCGACGGTCAAACAAGAGAGAGTTAGCACACAGGAACACAATTGAACACAAAGTGTTGAGAGGATTAAATTGGACTATTTTTCATTCATTTCTGCTGTGAATATGTTCGTCTTTTTTGCAAGCTTCATGGCCACCGCAGTTTTATAGTCAAGCTATTGTGATTTCAAATATGAGAGAACATGTATGAAAAGATAGCCGAGGTATACAAAAGTGACTCGGATACATAGGTAGGCTGTGTTTATCCATGCGTTGTGTCCTTTCTCCAATTAGATCTAAATTAAATCGGTTAATTCCGATGGATTTTAATTTAATCATTCATTCTGACTCGATTTCTATCTCTTGGTCCTATTTCAACTTTTCCACCGACACGATGCGCTGGATCCAGAGATTGGGTTGAACCCGAGAGCGCAACGTGGGAGATAGAATGCTAGATGGGTTCCATAAAGCGAGCAGAACCTTTCCCGAGCATCCTGCCAGCACTCTGAGCCGGGTGACAGATGGCTGCCAATACGGTCACAAGTTATTGGGCACCTAAGCATGTGGGAAATCCTGCGGTAAAATATTATTCTCTGTAAACCTCAGCCAGTGAATAACACAAGCTGAGCAATTTAAGCAACAAGGTCATAGAAAAGTAAAGAAAAGAAGGAAGCTGCTGGCAAGCTGGAGAAATGGGCTTGTGAGTGAGTGAACGAAACGAGGAGATGAAGAAGAGATGAAAACGCAGCTCCACAGAAAGTCATGAATATCCCTCGCTGTCGAGCGATTTCCACCAACTGTCACTCTGAATGAAGTGAGATAAAAATTATATTTCACCCAGATAAAAAAAAAACAACCAATACAAAAGCGGGAAGGACATATGTCTGTCTGGAGCAGTCCCTAATCCAAGACAAGGTTTGACATCTCCTGCCATCAACTGTCAAACCCACCGAAAAACAGCATACTCACTGAGAACCAGGCAGAACAACAGAAATACGACCAAAGAAATTCATACATAGGGCATCGCCATTGAAGCCTGGATCAAGTTACAAGAGGGTATTTCTGAGGATTGAATGTGAAATCAATGCAAAATTTCCTTCATGCCTCAATAAAAAAACATTGCAATTGAGCCGCTTTAAGAGTGGACCATTCAAAGTGTTCTTCAAAGGACTCTGAACACTATGTTCCCTGCAGTCATTTTGCCTCTTCAAAACAAAAGCACTTATCTATAACGGTTGCCCATAACTTCTGATATTGCCTTTTGTCTCAGCCATGTATATTCTTGTGTGGGTTCTTGAAAGCGGAAAGCAATACGGTTATTGATCCGGCGTCAGCACTTCAATCACATCCCAGCGTTCAATGAGACTCCCCATCGGTTAATAATGAAACCCAGCTATTAAGACACACACACACACACACAGCTACATTTTGTTAATACAATTTATTTTTCAAAGTGCATTATGGCGTTTGTATTGTGAAACAGGAAATAGCTTGTCCTTCACGGATAATAGCGCCACGCTTGGCTTTCTACAGTCCTAAAGCTTCGCCTTGAATAAACCATCCACATCTATTGAATCCTTTTCAACACACAACACAAGTCGCCCATTCAGGGCCCGCAGAAAGGATCCTGAATAACTTGAAGCTGGAGTTACCTCACATGGACACGAATTAGGACCAGTTGCCAATATTTTGGATCAACTATGCCGAGAATAAAAGCAGCATTCTTGTGTTACCTGGCCGGGGAATGCAGCCACAAAGGACTTCAAACAAGGGCCGCCGCCCAATTCATGGATTGATTCTTACTTGATGGACCTTGGACTTTTACTAACAGACAATTTGAGGGAGGGAACGCGCACAAAGCAGTGAATGGCTGAATATTCATCGCGCTGGGCCTCGCATTGTCAGGGGAAGAATGGCGTAACTGTTGGCTGTACCTCAAAGGCTGACCTCAATCTCCTTCTTTATAACCATTATTTCCAAAAGATAATAGAAAATATGTATTGAAGCTTGCTTTGACCACTGTTGTCTTTCATGGTTTGTGAGGCGCAGAACTTAAGTTTTCCTATTTTTTGTATCCCTCTCCTTCCCTTCTCATATCCATAATGTCCTCAGGTTGGGTTGCTGCTAAACTGAGATTATTCCATTAGTCTATTCAGAACCCTCCTATTGAACAGGAAATACATACAACTGTTGAAAGAATCTAAAGTCTTTTCAACGGCATAAAGCGGCCGTACAAAAAAAAGGAAATGTTTGGCATGTTGAATGCACTCATTGATTGCAAATTGCACCATCAACTGAGTCATAGATATGAAGTATCGGGGAATGAATAGAGCGTATGGAGTATGGTGAGAGAATATTGCGGTGTCTCTTCTGTGTTGGTAACTGTACTGTACACACTGCCTGTCCTTGCTGTTGGAAAGTAACCATCACATCAATGTGCCTCTGGAACCCTTGCTCCCAACACAGTCCCCTTGAAGAAGAACCACACAGCCTTTAAAATGCTTTCAGGCGGCTTTCATTCGAGGGCATCAGGGCTGCCGGCTCGCCTGTAAAGGCTTCCATTCAGTTACAATAAGCGGAGGACCGATGTGTCTCATCCTCGCTTAATCAACAGATGACCTGGGAACACAATCAGCTAATTAGAGGTTATGCATGCAGTACGTGTTCCACCTAGGGAGGGAGGGAGTCAACTAATAATGCAATCCAATCTACAAGTTATGTTGTGCTTTAGTTATCCTTCAACAACATGGAGACATTGAAGAGAACATCCTCTCCAACCCTGCTCTGGGCGCAGGGACGGTCCGGGAAACAAATTCAGCCCGCAAGCCCACAAAATGGTGCCGGAACCGCCTTTGACTACAGATAACTTATTAACAATATCGGCTGCAATGTATGATGACATGTCGCAACCACCCAGCCGACATCGCAGACTGACAACCTCTCTGTACCTACACTGTCCTCCTAGGACCGCCCTCTTCACCCCAACTCGGGTCCCAACACCAACCCCGTTACCTGACTGACATCCTCTCCGGTTCCCAGCCCCTCAAACACAAGCAGATAAGACTCTTATCGGGCCCCAGAGAGGGGAAGGCTTGGCCCCAACCCAAGGAGAAGCAGTGGAGCAGCAAACCCACTGTCTAGACACTTAAAGGTGACCTGAAAGCGCCAGCGCTCTGTGTGACAGGAGGCACTAAAGGGCCGTCGTGGCAGAGAGGAGTCGTGTGGCTCCACAGCCACCAAGCTACCGTTCACACCACCATGTCATTGTGAGAGACCGCCACTCCAAATCCTTCCCATTACCACACAGTGGAGCGGGAACACCGCCGCTGGTAGAAAGAGGGGCAGGAGGACTGATATGGTATCCTGGTATCCTAGCTAAGAGCTGCTCCGGGGTCATGCGGGTTTCCATGCAGAGGGAAACCAGGTCTAGGCAGGGTAACCAGGTTGAGGCATTAGTACACACGCATTGATCACGTCCCCACAGGTGACCAGGTTTGCATTCATATTAAGCAATGTAGCAGCCACCTTTATCCAAAGCGAGACTTACAAGTACAACTGGGTTAGCCTCTTGGGGGGGGGGGGGGGGGGCGGGAGGCTGGGGGTTGGTGCTTATGTGCAAGGTAGGAAAGCGGGATATGCTGGTTGAAACCTGGGTAAATAGTGGATTTCCAATCTGTAAGCACTGGTGCTGTCAAGGTTTTATTTACCCTTTTAAGATCACAAGATGTATTGTGACGATGGCAGAAGGGACAAGGCCACAGCTCAACCTCAACAAAGCAAACACAGCTTGAAGTGTACTAAGCGTACAGAGGCCACGATGTTACAACAGACGCCCACTAGGTCCGTGAGGCTGCGTTCCGTGTTGTTTGAAAACCTTCATTTTGTTTTGACACGGAGACAAAACAAATGAACGAGAGGAGCGTTCTTGTCTGACAGTTTTGAGTGGTGAGATTTAAGCGTTAGAAAACAACAGTTGGAGATCAGATAAGAGCCGCAGACAGGTCGAAACGTGTTGGGAGGTTCTTCACCTCTTGTGTACGACAGATGCTTTGTAGTGCACTCTACACCTCAACTCTCTCTACACCTGAACATTTACACTTTTACCACTCTTTAATTTTAATACTGTACTTGAAAACAAATGTTTTTTATTAAGTATTGTATTAAATGGAGAATTTTGCAACACAATGTACGCTCCTGTTGATCTTTAGCCATAGTGCTCGCACACAGACACACACACACACACACACACACACACACACACACTGATATGGCAAATATATAAAGAAATAGTCCCATAGTTAAGGAATCATCCGTGCTGGGGTTAATGATTAAATTAACATTGCGTAGATATATATCAGGCCTATATCTTCACTTGTCTACAAAATGGTTTAGCTTCACTGTCAGCTAGATATAGTCTAGATAGTAAAAAACAACATTGTACAGCACATACTAGCGATTGGTTTACTATATAGCGTGTGACTTTTTTGCACTACATTTAGAAATACTATACTAAAGTATGTGTAAATGGTGCCATTTCATTTACGGGACCATGGTACTGGATTAAGCTAGATTTCACCAAGACAAACTCAACCAAGTCCACTAACGCCATCTAGTGGCAGAGAAATTGACTACGGCCTTACCAACGGACTGATTCTGGCCTTTATACAAGTCTATGTCGTGTGGAATTCGTCAAATGTTGGTGGTTAAATGTATTTTCTACCGCAAACTGATCAATCCATGAGGTAGGACAAGTCTGTTAAATCCCAAGGGCATAAAACTAGAAAGATTACTTTCTACCTCTAGCCCTACCAATTACACAAGATGCAGGGGCCTCATGGAATGTTATCCAACCAGAGGACTAGATTCATAATAATAGTATAGGACTACACGCCCTTGTATGGAAGCAGTCAAAAAGACAGCTGGGAAGATGTTTTCTTTGTTCTGATTAAAGTCATGATGTCAGTTCAATTCAATTTAGATGGCAAGCTGAACAGGACTTGATTAAACATTTATTTCACAAATAAGTTAAACCTTTTCCTTATTTATACAGACTTGAGAAGGGGAGGATAAGAAATAAAAAATAGAAGATACATAGTGGATGACAGAAAAAAAAACAGCCACTACGATTACAAGAGCCCAGAGACATGTCTACAAAAAAAATGTGCTTTTCAATTGAAGAAATAAAAAATAAAATAAAAATAAACGTTTTTCTCCCTCCGGGGCAGATAGTCTCATACCTGAGGCCACCTGGCGTCCTCACCAAGCACTTCCGTCAAGACAATTTCCCCCAAATCACCCCTCTATCTTAATCTGACAGCCAGCCACGATTAGAGGCTGGGGAAATTGCTTTTCTCCCCAACAGCAGTGGTTGGGAAATTATCTTAATTGTGTCATGATTATGCCTCAAAGCTCCCGCGAGGGGTCTACGTTACCTTGGTTTACAGCTCGACGCGAGTGCTTCAGAAACCTGGAGCACTTCAATGGGGTACTACAAAAAGGAAATGTACATACGGTTTAATCATGTCAAGTACATTTTGTCCTCAGAAGTGCTTTTCAATGGCACTGTTTAACCAAATATTTCAGGACATAGATATACACACATACACATATATACACACATATTTATACATTTATATGTACATAAATATTATATAGGCCTATATACACACACACACACACACACACACACACACACACACACACAGTAAATATTAGGCAATGCCAGTGTTTAGAATAAACCAGTTAATTCATGGACACTGAAAATATTCAATACAGGTTAAAGGTCAATAAAGGTTTGCCAATATATATCGTAAATATCAACAGTTTTGAGAATATACCACATATTGAGCAATTCATACTCCTGATTGGGTCATTGTGACCATGACATCACCTGGCTGGCACCAATTAGATGCGATTGCGTACCCTCACGTTCTATTTAGCCTATCTAAGAGCAAAGCGACAAATCCAGTGGCGTGAAAGAATCAGTCAAACTATGTAGTTTGATGTGAAGAAGAGGTTTATTTATTTATTAACGAAGAGCCAAATAACAAAACCAGGGAGCCATAAAATAATGAGTCAAACGATGTAGTAGTGGTTTATTTGGAAGCCAACACATTAAACATGAACTCAGCAGTACATTAGCCCTGAGAAGAGAATGAACATGTTAACGCATATTATACAGACACCTTTAAGTACAGCAGTGTGTTCGTCTTACTTCAGAGTTCCTTGGTTAGTCTACCAGTTGTAGGCCTTGCTTCCAAGAAGTGGAGTCATTTCCACATCACGTAATGATTATCCATCAATCTAATTACACCTGAAAGGAGGAAGAATGGAGGGTAGAATAAACTGATCTTGTTTGAAGTGGTATTACATATATGATTTTAGCAAGATGTGAGTGACCTTAGTCAAACAACCTAATTTAACAGGGATTTGTTGTAGGCCTACGACAGATTTTAACGTCACGTAAATGTGTTCACATGTTCATGCGTCACATTACACATGTAGGCCTATAGCGAATTCATGGACAGAACAGCCATACAACAGGGTTGGGACTTGGGGAAACGGCCTCCATTACTAAAACAACGCGTCGTCATACCGAAGATTCTAGAACGTTTTTCCCGCCCGACGATGGCCGCCTACGGCATTATGACTGATGTCTTTGACGGTTTCAAAGTCTGAACGCATACATCTTAAATTGACAAAATAGCAAACAATTAATTTACTCAAAATGCATTTGTAAAACACCTGCTGCATTTCTAATTAGGTTTTGGGGAATTGATCGAACAAACATTAGCTTAGTTAGCCTTCAGCAGGCTTACCGTTTAATTACTTGGATAGTGTAAACATGGTTGTATTTGGCGTAACCTCAAATCCTCACCAAGTAAAATCGTTCTTCTCGTAGAATGGAATGGATGGTTCCTCCAAAAAACTTTTATATATATATAATTGTATTTATGCCAATATACCAACTAGCTTCTGACTTTTCACTGCGCCCACCTGGCAGCTTCCCGCCGTTGTGTGCGTAAACGAACGCAGGTGAACGTGATTAGCAATGACGACATTAGAGGGGCGGGGATTAACGTTAGTCATTTGCTGATATGGCCAAACGAAACTAAACATTTATTTGATCAAATAATGGCTGAATCTTTACCACTCAGTGCCGTTCAGTTAAATAATCTTCCAGTATATATATAATCAGTCTACTAGTTGGTACGATCTACTGGAGGATAAAAGCATATTGAGAATTTATATTACCAAATATGTGATTTATTCTAAAAAAGAGGCATTGCAGAAAAAATACTGACTTCTGGCACATTATAATAATTCCCATGTACCAAATCCAATTGTTCTTAAATTATTCCAAGTCCTGTTCAGAGACCAAATTACAAACCACAAAAGTTCTGAGGGCACAAGAAGGATTTTCAATTTTTATTGTATTTTTTTGGACAATTTCATTTCCAGTGTCGTCCATAAATCGTTCACTTTTTATTTGCATAATCTTTCATTCAGGGCTAGAATGATAAAAGCCAAAATGGGGTGGCTGTTAATACTTGTAATAGCAGCTCACAGTCACATCTCATCCTCAGAACGACAGCGAAATCTGAACCAGGGGAGGCCCCGACGTTTCCAAAAGCTTGTACAAACGGGAACGTTTAGCGGACGTTTCAGGTGCGCCTTCAAAGTGAACCCCCCTCCCCCTGTCTAGTCCGCACTCACTCCGTCCTGCTCGGATCATTCTAGCGATAAGGCTAATAGAGAGAGGGCCATTGCTAGGTTCAAACAAAACTGCATAGCAGACGGAAGACAAACGGACTGGACACTGACCCAATACCAAGGATGTGGAAACACAGATCACACAGGAACATCACACGGGGACATCGTTGGCACAGGGGAAGGGGTACAGGGGGGGGAGGGGGGGGCTGGTGGAGGGAGGGGTCTACACTTAACTCGGACATGATCAGATTGTTTTTTTAAAAAGTAAACGGACACCATTTTGAATGTTTCAGCAAAATACAAAAACGCATGATAGTGCGTGGGGGGGGGGGGGGGGGGGGGGGGGGGAGATGGAGGGGAACGGGGGAGTTTGTTCTGTTGACGTACGGTCTCATTGCAGTCGAGGTTCCCATCGGAGCCTCCGATATCTGGCAGTATGAGGATGTGAGCCGTTCCGCCGCGGTCGCAACGAAACGAAAGCCCGTGCGTCGGAAAATAAAGTCAACGTTGAGTGTTTTGATAAGGCGGTACACACGATGTGCAACACTGCTCGACCACACTACCCAGAAGCAGACGGAGGGATCAACGAGACCGTAGGGAAGGAGCTGTGCTCGACGACAACGACACGATTCACTCGGCTACATCGGGATTGGCAGGAGGGGGCGGAGCCACAGACCGCACCGGGTCGGCCATGTTGAAATACTTTAAAACCGCCGCCGCCCCGCCCTGCAAAGGCAACTAAGAACGACAGCTCGGGATCCGTTAGGTTTTCTTTTGTTAGTCAATTCCCAAAGTTGTCCTCTCATCTTAAAATTTTGGTATATAACGACTTTTGAAACCACAATGAAATGCACGGTCTAGAGATAGATAAAAGGTAGTGATAGGCGGCTGATTGTTTACAGACTAAACCATGGCTTTCCTACGGACAGTTGACAGTATTAGACACAGAGCTTAGAGTCATTACAGCTTATGGAAAAGCACTTCGGACCAGGTGGGTTGGACTGAAGAGGGTCGTCAGGGGGTCAGCGGTCAGTCCAGGTCACCATGACGATAGAGAGAGGGGGGGGGGGCCGGAGGTCAGGGGACTGGACTTCTTTGCGGTTCCTTGGAGAGCGGGCGTTCCGGGCGTTAGAAGCGCTTGGGTCCCCAGGGGGACGCCTTGGCCGCCACCGGAGCGCCGAAGCTCGGGAAGTCCTCGGAGCTGCTCATGTCGGGAGCCTGGAGACAGGAAGTGGAGGAGGAAGTGGTCAGTCGGGTCCGCCGTTTTAACCCCAGTGCTGTGTTCCAATATCCATACTTCCATGAGTACACTTAAACGTAGTACACTATCCGCACTCACTAAGTGCGCTAATTTTCAGATGTCAGTGTTGTTCCAAATCGAATACTCCGTGGCGCACTAACTAACTACTCCGTGGTATCACGACTGCCGCCGCGGCTCCTCCCCCGCAATAAACATCCCGCTTTGAGCGGTGAACCCTTTACCCCTTGCAGCTCTAAAAACTATAAAATGACTATTTAAGCAGGCTATGTGGAAAATGCGCCAACTTTGGCTCAGCCTGGCTCCGCTACTTAGCTAAGATGGCTGCCGTTGAGTACGAAAAGTGTACATCGACCAACACTTCGCGATTTGACCGTTTTGAGTACCCCATCTGGGTCCTTTCAGTGCACTTATTTTCGCCCGATCTGAATTGGAACGCCCTACGTACTCAAACTAAGGCTAGTAAGTACGGATAGTATGGATATTGGAACACAGCACAGGTGGAGAGTTCAAAGTTGACACAAGGAAAAAAATAAATGGCATCTAATAACTATAACTAGCTCATGCTAGTGCCACCATAATGTTAGCCCATGCTAGTTATGCATCATGATGGCGATATCTCATGCTAGTAAACCCTCATAACATTAGCTCATGCTAGTCACCCACCACACTGTGAGCTCGAGCTAGCTAGCTAGCCCCGTTGACTGACCTTCTCGGTGCCGGTGGTCCAGGGGGCCTCACGCACCACGAAGCCCTTGGAGGGGCCCCGGGGCTCATCCCCGGACGACGCACTGCCGCCGCCGGAGGACCGCATGTACGTCATGTTGTCCTCCTTCTCCGCCACGTCGCCCAGCTGGAAGAGAGGACAGCGGAGCGTTAGAAGCAGCCGCATGCGGCTGGATCACTGACCGAGGAGCTGGACTACATCACCCATTAAACATTATTACTTATGTCCTGATACTTGGTCATGGCTTAATGCAGAGGGTCACATCCCAGACCATGTTTAGTCACTCGTCGTTGATGCAACAATGATTAATTGAACAAACAGGAACCGTTCCTGCTGTCAGGTGAACAGATCGCCCAACACAAAGTGAGGCGCCCCAGAGCCGGGTGCTCTGAGGAGACGGGAGAGAGGCGGGACGTACGTATTCCTCCTCCAGGTTCAGCAGGTGGTCGATGGCCTCGTCCACCAGCTCCGGGCGCCCCGTCACCGTCACCAGGTTGGGGTCGGGGGACCCGCTCTGGGGGAACTTCAGGTCCACCTGGGGAACACAGCAGTTGGTAAACGGACTGCATTCATACCGCGCTTTCCTAACCAGTGGCCACTCAAAGCACTTCACAATATTGCCTAGCATTCACCCATTCCTGCACACATTCACACACCGACGGCGGAGTCAGCCACGCAGGCCGACAGCCGGCTCGTCAGGAGCAGTCAGGGTGAGGCGTCTTGTTCAGGGACGCCACGACACTCGGCTAGGAGGAGCCGGGGATCGAACTAGCAACCTTCCGGTTACCACTCCAGCTCCTTAGCCACATGCCGCCCAAATGATGCAAGTCGGAAGGCTCTAGAAAATGTCCCTCAGCCTCCCCCCCTTCACCCTCAGCTCTGCCCAGCCCTACTCTCCGTCCCGCCCCGCTCACCTTGAACTCTTCCATGATCTTGCGGATGCCCTTCCCGCGGCCCCCGATGATGCGTGCGTGGACGCGGCTGTCCAGCGTTATCTCCTCTGAGATCAACTCCTCCAGCTCGTCCACCAGGGCCTTGATCGCGTCACGCGCCGCAATGGCGTTGGGCTCATAGCCCATGATGCTGATCTGGTCCTGAACAGATAACACACACACACACACACACGGGTCACGACCTCTGCAGAAGACGTCAGGCGCACTCCAGAAACACAAGCATTGTAAATATGTGTATGCATAAACTTGATATGTTATGGGCCTTTGAATATGATCTACCTATCTATACACACATTTTATATCATATTGGAAACATTCATATCGAAAAGCTTGGGCTAAAAAAATGTAAATGATATTCTCTAGAAATAAAGCCACATCAATTTCCATTCTTTAGAAAGTAAGCCTAGTTATGCTCCATGCTATAGGAATAAAGTTAAATGACGCCCAATGCTTTACGTACTTTAAGCTACGCCCTGTTCAAATAATAAAATGCTCAACCCTAGCCTATACAGAGGGTATAGCAGTGCTTTACCAGGTTATTGTTCTACATTAAAGAAGCTAAGCCAAGTTAAGCCTATAGCAGGTTCTTGTTCTATATAAACCAAGCTATGCTAAGCTAAGGCTAAAGCAGGTTGCTGTACCAGGTAAAGTGTTCTACATAAACAAAGCTATGCTAAGCTAAGGCTAAAGCAGGTTGCTGTACCAGGTTCTCGTCGTTCTTCTCGGGGAACTGGATGTTGACGTCGTGCTCAGTTCGGATGGTGGTGATCACGGCTCCCTTGCGGCCGATGATCTTGGGGTGATACTTTGGATCCACAGTGATGGTCAGCTTGAAGCTCCTGAGAGCCTAAACACACAACACACACACAAATAATAAACTCAAGCTCAATATCAAAAGACCATAAGTCCTCAGGACTAAGCCAGGAAAACAATTAGACACTGGTCAAGTTGACTAGTCTTATCATGGAAACAAAAGCTCCATTTGATTGAATTTTAAGTTATTAGAGAGAGGCGAGGCAGACTACAAAGCTCACTGTCATTACCACTCCCCGCCAGCAGGGGGCGCCTGCACTCACCCTGTCCTCCTGCTCCAGCTGCAGCTCCTTGACACGCTCCAGCAGTCCCTCGCGGGCTCGGTCCAGGTGATTGGCCAGGCCCGTGATGGAGATTATGTCACACTGCAACTCCGGAGAAGGCACTTGAATGTTGACCTGGCGGGAGAAAGCAACGCAGACAACGTCATCACAGGGCTTCAGACGTGGGCGTGCTGCATGAGGACTCCAGATGGGTCTTCATTATGGGTGGCTTGTGGGGGTCTTGAGATAGAATGAGTACAAACCTCGAACTCGTCCATCATCTTGCGGATCCCGCTCCCCTTCTGCCCGATGATGTAGCGGTGGAGGTCGAAAGGCACTTCTACCTCGGTGGTGACCGGGACCAAGGCCTGCGACACACGAGATAGAGTTACACGTTATACCAGACGCACAAAACCTCCCACGCTATGAATCTCCATGGCAACCTGATAATGAGGGGTCCTACGGTACAAACCGCATTGTGTAAATTGAGGTGAAGGTGGGTAGGCAGTTTGATTTAGGACTGCAGATAAACGCGAATGAGTCACTTTTAAAAGCAGTGCCACGGTGATCACCAGAGGCACATTAAGAAAAGGTAGGATTTAAGGGACTATCGGGTTTACCTTGCAGCTAGATTTAAACATTCCTCTTCATTGTTATCTGGACACAACATTGCACACATGAAAGTTAAACTACTAGTAGACAATGACATCTTTTGTGTACTGGTTCTTCACAACGTCACAACAAACCGGGAATCCCTTCGACCTCCCAAACCCAACCCCTGGGGTTGGGTTTGGGAGGTTGTCCCTAGCCCCCCTTCCTCCCAACCAATCAGACGACAGCGGGTGACCTCTCACCTTCAGCGCCTCCACGGCGGCCTCGCAGCGCTCCTTGCGGCCGGAGATCACGATGACGTCACACTTCTTGGGCGCGGCCGGGTCCACGACGGGCGGCTCCACCTTCACCTCGCCGTCGGGCACCTCCCCGTTCTCCTGGATCACCGCCTCGGCAGGAGGAGCAGGAGCGGGAGGAGGAGGAGCTGGGGAGGAGGAGCCGAGGACCGCGGGGGAGTCACGACCACTTCATGTACGCACTCATCGTCCGTCACACGTACTGGCACTTAAAATAGTACTTAGCATTGTGTAGCGTCTTATCCTAGCTGTCTCTGTTGTGCACGGGGAATGGGTTAACCTAGAGATTGTTAGTGCTTGGCACTTGGTTCTATGAACATCCTTACTGTACCGACAGCGATATATTGTTGTTTCTCATTCTTCTGACAAATGTACTTATTGTAAATCGCTTCGGAGTGTGATAAATGCCCTCAATGTCAATGTAACACGACTAGAAGATCAACCTGAAAACCTAATATTACCATATTCTATTCTGAAGTACATTCTGCATCACCTATGCAAGAAGATCCGATGATTACTTACATTCATAAACAGCAGACACAACGGATAATGTCTATTTACACGTTTTAGAGTTCAGCTCAACATTAGGACCCTAACCCCTTCCGTGCTGGGATTCGTCTGGAACCCCTTTTTAGAGTCCAACAATGTTCATGGCATTTCCTCTATTCCCTAGAACCATCTCGCTCCACCTCGGAGAACTACTGAATGCTTAGCTCAATGCATTTCTATCTGTACCCATCCACATTATTGCTGCTCTGTGGTCTGCGTCCTCTTTAGTCCCTGCATCTGAAAGTCCTTCATCGTTGTAACAGTCCTTCCCGGCGGGGGGCTCACCGTTGGGGTCCTCGCGGTCGGGGAACTTGATCTGCACGTTGTGGTCTTTGGTGATCTGCTGGATGCGGGACCCCTTGGGGCCCATGATGGAGCGGTGGAACCGCTGCGTGATGACGCACTCGATGGTCACCTGGGCGTCCTGGGAGAGAGAGAGAGACGGGGCAGAGCGCGCTCAGAACCTCCTGGAGCGTCTCAACGCGTTCACGTCGCGTTTTAATTCCCACTACGGCGCTGTGCTTTATGCAGCGTCACCCTGGTGTTCTGTCTGGGCTGAGTAAAGCACAGCCCCTGTTGTATTTGCATCTCATCAGGGGAGACATAAACCTCGTCTCTATGGTCACCAGAGTAGAGATTATCCGATAGCATTTCTTCCTTCCCGATACCTGAACTAGAGTATCGGCCGATAGAGTGTCTACCGATACACTATCTAGCATTGTTACTACTAATTATACTTGGAAACTTAATTCTAATTGAAGGGTTCTCTTGCGATGACAACAATGTGCAGTCGGTTCACTTACCGTCGACAATTAATTTAGAACTGGATCATTTACAATAATACATTTGCATGAGCATCCATGTTTGTCCGACTTGGTGGCTCGAACACACGAAGGTCGGCGATAACGCAGGTCCCATTTCGACTGCACCTCCGACAATAAACGAATGCAGCATAACACCGCACTGTTTGTGATGCTCTAGGCATCGGTTGTAAATGAGCCATCGTGTCGTGACATGAGCCATGTGATGGTCTCAGCACATAGACTTGCGTACTCCCCGATACCCAATACAGCCTTTTAGGCAGCATCGGAGGAATTTCTGATACCGGTATGGGAACAACGCGACTGGAGAGCCTTGACCTGCACGCCCGTCGACGAGCGAGTCAGAAGCCTTGGGCAGAGCTACGGTAACAACCGGGCCGTGTTTGGACGGCGCCGCCACCGCCCACTCACCAGGTCCTCGATGATCTCCTGCATGCGCTTCTTGGCCGCCTCCACGCAGTCCTTGGCGCCCTTCAGCGTGACCTTCTCGCTCTGGGAGCCCGTGCGGGGGAAGCTGACCATCACACCGCCGTACTCGTCGGCGATGTCGCGCAGCACCTGGCCGCGGCGCGCCACGAAGTAGCGGTGGTGCTTGGGGTCCACGCTCATGGTGTCCTCCACCACGTTGTCCTGGGGGGCAGGGGGGGGGGGCAACCAGGTCACACTCTGCAGCACAGACTGCCTCACATAACTAGTTTAAACTAGTTGTGAGAGGAGTACAGACGAGGCCTTTACCTGGTCGCCTCAAGGTTATTCGAGTACAAAATACATTATTTTAATCCTTTGTTGCCTTTAGTTAAAGAGGCATCACCGATCCGTCCCCAACAACGCGTCACTCTTGTTCTGGTTTAGTCGTTATGTGCAGAATTTCCACATTAACACGTTTTATTAAGTTAAGGCATAGATCTAGCCAACAACAAAGAAACCGGACAAATCTGGGAGGAGAGATGCAGCGTTGTATATATACAAGGTTATGTCCGGCATGCGAGATAAATGTATTTACAGAAAGTAAACTAACGTATAAAAAAAAGATTAAACAGTACAGCCGGGAACACAAACCTCTAGAAAAGCGTATTGGATATGAGATAGTCACCATCTGTGGGACATCTGTTAAACACTACCAGTCCACACAGGACTTCTAAAAGGCGTGGTGCACTGACCAGACTCCTGATGAGCTCCTCCAGCTCCTTGGTGGCCTCCTTCACAGCCTCCTCCGTGCCCACCACCGTGATGAGCTCCTGCTCCTGGTCCTCCGCCGTGGGGAAGATGATCCGCGCCCCCGTGCTGTCGCGCACCTTGCGGATGTTCCCGCCGCCCTTCCCGATCAGGAACTTGTGGTACTCCGGCTTGGCGCGCAGCTCCGCCGTGTGGCTCTTGATTTGCTGGGAGGAGACAGGGTGGGTTCATCATCAACAGGGGACAGACGGGTCATCATCAACAGGGGACAGACGGGTCATCATCAACAGGGGACAGACGGGTCATCGTCAGGGGACAGACGGGTCATCATCAACAGGGGACAGACGGGTCATCGTCAACAGGGGACAGACGGGTCATCGTCAGGGGACAGACGGGTCATCGACAGGGGACAGACGGGTCATCAACAGGGGACAGACGGGTCATCGTCAGGGGACAGACGGGTCATCAACAGGGGACAGACGGGTCATCGACAGGGGACAGACGGGTCATCATCAACAGGGGACAGACGGGTCATCAACAGGGGACAGACGGGTCATCGTCTAGTGCCCCCTTATCCCAACAGTACGGAGCCAGGCCCGAGACACCAGCCCGCCCCCTCGGGTGCCCCACCCACCTTCTCCTCGGCCAGGGCCAGCAGCTGCTGCTTGGCCTTCTCCACCTCCTCGGCTGGTCCGCGGATGGTGACCTTGTCGACGCCCGAGCCCTCGGTGGGGAAGTGGATGTGCACGCCTCCGCACTCCTCCATGATGGAGCGCACGAAGCGCCCCTTGGAGCCGATCAGGGAGTTGTGGAGCTTGGAGGGGATGGACACCTCCAGCTCCGTGATGTTGGCCTGGAGGACGCCGAGGGAAGAGAGGGAGGTTAGAGAGAGAGAGAGACGGTCGTTGGGCCGGTCAGTCCACTCTCAGGTCTGAATTATTCAACACAGCATCACCGTTTACGTTAACATTCAGCAGCCGCTTTTACCCAAAGCAAGTTACAACAAGCACATTTGTCAGAAGAAAGAGAAACAACAATATATCTCTGTCGGTACAGTAAGAATGTTCATAGAAACAAGTTCCAAGCACTAACAATCACTAGGTTAACCCATTCCCCGTACACAACAAGGATAGCTAGGATAAGAGGATCACCACCACCACCACCCTCCTCCTCATCATCGTCCTCACTCACCAGCTCTTTCTGGATTGCCAGGATGCGGGTTCTTGCGGCTTCACAGGCGGGTCTCTTGCCGGTGATGACGATCATCTCAGAGTTGCTGTTCTCGGCAGGCAGGTCGATTTTGGTGTTAGTTTCCTCACGGATCTAAAGGAGATGAGACGAACAGCTCTAGTCAGCCTCAAAACATGTAAAATGCAGGAGGGGGAAGTTGAGCCCATCTTTGGTTCCCTCACCTTCTTGATGTTGGCTCCTCCCTTTCCAATGATGTTCTTGTGGAACTGCTTGAAGATGGGGACCAGGAGGGTGTAGCCGTTCTCCACCTGACAGAACCACAAGGGGGGAGGAGACATGAGTCACAGCTCTACGAAGCACCCCTTTAACAAAGCCCTGGCTAGCTCCGGTTGTTAGCATAGCCTTGGCTTGACTATGGCCTAACAGTATAGCATTGATTAGCATGTACTTGCATAGCATTTATTGGCCATGGCTTGCGTTGACATATCGTCTTTGATCTCGGCATAATTTTTTATAGAAATACAACGTTTTCCAAACGGAGCGTACCATTTCAGCCGCCATCTTCTGCATGAACTTGAAGCATTTCTCCACCTCCGTGTGCGGCCCGCGCAGCTGAACGATGTTGCTCTTCTGGGCAGGGTCGGGGAAGTTGATGATGACCTGAGGGGATGGACAGTTACAGCCAACGGGGATAGACAGTCACAAAATGGGACCAAGCAGATACAAATAAACGGTCAGTATTTATAAAACGTGTTCTTATCCAAAGAGGCAGTGAATTCACATACAGGTGAAGTAGGAGAACTCTGCAGGTAGATTGTGGACGCTGGGGACCGAGCCAAGTACCGGTCAGCTGAGAGTTGAGGGTCCCAACGACAACAACACTATCCTACACAAAGCTATCGGGACACTGTTTTCGGTTGATCTTACCTCTGGGAATTTGTCACGAACTTCTTTGATCTTCTCCCCCTTCTGGCCGATGATGGCTCTGTGGAACCGCTGCTCAATGATCAGGTCCTTGGTGCGCTCGTTCTCCTGCAAGAGACACAAGAACCGCTCAGTGAACCGCTCAGTGAACCGCTCAGTGAACCGCTCAGTGAACCGCTCAGGGCCCTCTGAACACAAGGGTTCTGATCCAAGATGGCCATGAGGTTTCCCCTAACACCGTTAACGTCAAGACTAGAGCTGGGTATCGTGGCTAATTTCCTAAATCAATTCGATTCATAAAGGTTCTGAATCGATTAATCACGATTCGATTCAATCTGCTCTTAAATAATGAAAATGGCTCAACTGTGACACAAAATACAAATGTACTTTATTTTTTCTCTTCATCTTAAACTACAGGTTTTAAGTGCAACCTTGTAAATTGGACAGTTTAAACTTGAGCTGTAAACAAAACTGTCTCAAGACTCAAAAGTGCAATTTTCAAATTAGAAAGGAATTGCAAGTGAAAGTGTACTTGAACTACAACATTCCGTCACTGCAAATTGCATCAAGGCATTGTTCATTAAAGTGCAAAAATAATGGTCACAAAACTAAAAAATATAAAATCGATATCATGCCATATGAATTCGATATTGCAAACTTTTAATGACATCGATCCAAAATCGATTAAATCTATTTTCTTACCCAGCCCTAGACACGGCTAAAGTAAACGCTAACATTACAGAGAGTTAAGGACCTTATGCCCTCCTTAGTGAACTAGATGGGCGTACTCAGACCAGGCCAGCGGGGGCTCGAGGGTCCGGCCGTACTGACCATGCGTGACGCCAGCTCCAGCAGCTCCTTCCGGGCGTCCTGAACCCCCTGGGGGTCCCCCTCGATGCGGATCAGGGTGCTCTTCTCGTTGTCGGGGGGGATGCGGACAGTCACCTTGTGCAGCTCCTTGATGCGGTTGACTGGACAACGACAAACGCAGCGATGAGGAGGGAGACCGGCCGTTTGGGCGCCGCCCGGCTACGAGTGGCGGATACATCCCGTCTGACTGAAACACTTTCCTTCTTTACATTATTATTTTTATTCTGATGTTGAAAAAATATAAATGAAAGGGTAAATATCGAAATGAAAGCCTTTGCTTCAGCTTTACGATGCAGGAATAGTTTTGAGCCAAGTAGTCGCAGTGGCGTTTCTCTTCAGGCATACTTGGTGCGGACATCATGGGGAGACGTATGCTCTACCAGTGAAGTCTATAAACCAATTCCTTGATTTCTGATGGAGGACTAGAGTGACTGAACTCAATGTCAAACACAAGCCTCCGGCAGCCCTGTGGGGTTCCAGAGCCCACCACGGTGTGTTTCGTTGCTTCCTCTCGGAGGTATAAACCAGTTATTACAGCGCGGCAACGAGCTGCGTAACCTCCTCAGTCCTCCTTCATATTATTCAGCAACGACGGCTACAACAGAGGAATGAAAAGCGACTGCATTGTCCCCTCCCAGCCCGGCCGTGCTCCAACACTACTCACTGTTGGCTCCTCCTTTGCCGATCAAGTGTCGGTGGAACTTGGGATCCACGCTAATCTCGGTGTAATCCATACGGTTCCCCTGGAGAAGAGGAGAGTGACGGGTCGTAAGTTCACTCGACGTTAAGAGCTGCTACTCAGTGGAATGAAAGTCCACAGCACGTCGGGATTCAGGTGCCTCTAATAATCCCCGGGGACAGGGTTTAGGCTAATTGCTCAAGAAACAGGAAATGGAAATGCATGAAAGTCCCTCAAAAAAAAAAAAAAAACATGAATGCAAGACAATATAAATAAATCTTATTCAATGATTTTTTTTTTGAGTACATAGAAAAGCGCTATATAAAACGAATGCATTATTTATTTTTTTTGGTTCACAGAACTCATGAAGGCCTTTGGGGACTTCTTGGCTTCAAGAGTGGCGCCTCTTACCAGATCAAGGACCATGGCTTCGATCTCCACCTGCACCATCTGCAGGTCTTTGGTGGGGCCTTCGAGAGTGATCCTGTCCTCTCCCTCCGTGAACTCGATGTGCACCTGGAGGAGGTGGAAGAAGAACCGCTCGTTAACACTCAGGTTCATCAATGAACCAGACTGCTCTTCTGTAGATCCGCTCCTCAGACCTTGGGCTAGCCGAGCAATGGAATTTTGATCGTGATTTCGATTTTAGTGTCAAACGATCACCAAACTAATGTAATCTAGTTGAATTTTTTTATATTTATTTTAATTTATTTATTTCATTCATTAAATGTTTTATAGAAATTATAGAACAGCTGGATACATACGTGTACATTTTCAACATTTTTGATATTCTTTTATAAAAAAATAAAAAAAAAGTTAAATTTCGAAAGTTCTCAGTGTTTTTTGGAGAGAAATGCTGAATATTGCTTCATGTTTTCACGCTCAAAAATAATAATTTGAAAACTCATGATTTCAATATTGCCTAAAACCCTGATTTCCTCCACAAGGGAGCAGCCCTACCTTGGGCATCTGCTGGGTGATCTTGGCCAGGTTCTGCCCCTTCTTGCCGATGATGAAGCGGTGGAGCCAGGAGGGAGCGGACACCGTGGACACGCTGTAGCTGTTGGCCTGAGGGGACAGGAGGGGGGCGGAGGGTGGGTTTACATAAACAAAGCGCGGCGCCCACCTCTGGGCGGGGCCGCCATGGAACACGGGGATGACTAGCCAAAGCAGACGGACCGCATCGATGTCACACGCCCAAATAAGGTAAATAATGAGGTCACCAGTGTGACCAAATAGAACAGAATCTGTTTGATTTTCTGTGTTTGGTTACTCGTTTTGGTAATTACCTAATTCAAATGTCCTAAGCAAGTATTTTCCACATATCTGGTCAAATGTAACTACTTTTTCCACTGAAAGAACCCAGAAGGTCGCAAGGTAGACAGTGCCCCTACATTCAGAACCCCACCCACCCCCCACCCACCTGGGCCCAGACCCACCAGCCCCCCTCCCCCTGGTCAGAGAGCCACCACCTCCCCCCAGTGCCCCCTCGGTCCCCTGGTCCTCTACCTTGGTCTAGACCGCCGTGAGGCCCCGACCCACCCCCCCCCCCCTCTCCCCCTGTACCCCCCTGGGCCCCTACCTTGGCGTAGACCTCCGTGAGGGCCTGTCCCAGGCGGTCGGGCTCCCCGCGCAGGATCACGGTCTCCAGGGCGCTGTCGGACGGAGGGATCTCCACCGACACGCCCGTCTTCTCCAGGATCTCCTGCAGGGTGTTTCCCTTGGGCCCGATCACGTACTTGTGCTGAGACTTCTTCACCTCCACGGCGATGGTGGTGGTGTTCTTCTTCTGCAAGGGACAGCGACGGCAAGAACTGCATTTGAACCTCGTCGCTTGAAAAAGGTACTTTCACAGACAAAACGTTTAAAAAAAAAAAAGAACGACCAGAGTCGGCCAACTCTACCGGAAATAGGTTTCACATACAGCGTGCACCACATTCGACGCCAGTGTTAAAACTACGCTACACCATAGCCTAGAATGGTTATGCTACACGCTAACCGAGCCGCGCCACGTACCTTCTCCTCGTGGACCTTCTTGATCATGGCCACGGCGAGGGCCACCTGCTCCTTCTCCCCGGTGATGACGATCTCCGTCTTGTTGACGCTGGGCGGCGGCACGTTGATGCGCGCGCCCGTCTCCGCCATCATCTCCAGGACCAGCTTGTTGGAGGCGCCGGTGATGAAGGGGTGGTACACCTTGTCGATGCTCACCCTCTCCACCGCACGCTTGTCCTGCAGGGGGGGGGGGGGGGAAGACACGCGTCGGTGAAGGGGTGAGGAGGTGGGGCAAGGGGATTGAACCCTGAACCTTTGGGTGGCCCTCAAGCACACGCCCTGACCGGGACACAAACGCCGTCGCACACAAGCAGGAAGGTCTGCAGCGGCCGGTTTTGATCTGAATTAGTATTCGCCATCTCACCGGGGGCGCAGGAGGTACAAAGTGTCTCCTTCCTTCGCCAGTCAGACAACTCTATAATGTATTGCAATCCTTTAGCACGGCATCACACACTGTGAGGGAGTTATCATTAAAAGGCAAGGACCAGTTACCACGTCACACTGCTTTAGTCAAGAGATATTATGAACTCCAATGGATTCAAAATGAAACTAAAAGTTTTGGTTTACTTTGAATCCATTGAACGCCCAGCCGCTGGACACAGCGCTGTCCAGCCGCCCTTCATAACAAACTCATCTAACTGAACACGGAGTCTGCAGGGGCGCGCTACCTGCTCAGCGGAGATCAGCAGGATCTCGTGCTTGGCCTTCTCCAAGCCCTCCTTGGTGCCAGAGATCTTGATCTGGTTGCTGAGGTCGTCGGGACGCGGGATCTGGATCTTGGTGGCGGTCCGGAGCTCGAGTTCCTGGAGCTTCTCCCCACTCTTCCCGATGACGTAGCGATGGTGTTCCTTGGGGATGGCCACGGTGGAGGACGCCTGCCGGGGAGAAGGGGACACAGGGCAACGCGTGAGACGGAGCCCGTGATGCAGAGCAACGCGTTAGACGGAGCCCGTGATGCAGGGCAACGCGTTAGACGGAGCCCATGATGCAGAGCAACGCGTTAGACGGAGCCCGTCTGAGATGGCAGTACACAGCCATGTGTTAGATGGAGCCACTTCCAGTTGGAAGGATATTCAGAATTAAAAATAAATGTAAGTGATCCGTCCACTCTAACTGGCGGTGTGACTGAAGCCAACTAGCGTACGGTCGGTGGGAGGGGTTCAGGGAGCGTCGACGGTAATATTGTGTCAACAAAGAAGGAGGTACCGGCTGGCCAGCACTCTTTATCTGTATGATACATCAGTTATAGGATAAGACTTTAATGGCATTATTAAAATCATTATCGTGTCCAATCTACGGGCTAGGCAAGCATACAACTGCATTAAAGACCGCATTATGGCCTCACCAGCCCCTCCGTTTGAGATGGACTCATAAACACGAGGACTTATAACCACGGATGTCTTCTACAAAGATCGTCTAATGGTTTTCCAGGAGTTCACACTCTTAGTGAGAGAGTATGGCAGCATGGAAAAAAGTAATGCCCCTGTAACTTCAAACAAACTACAGTACAATAAAGAGAAAATCAACTGACCTAAAGGGCCAATCAGGTGTAGGCCAATAGGAGTAGAATAACAGGCCAATCACCTCAATTACAGGGTCAATGAGAGATGGATGATGGGAGCCAATCAACTGACCCACGGGGACAACCAGAGCTCAGTAAGGAAGGGGCACTGACCTGAGTCTGCAGTCGGGACACGATCTCCTTGCGGGCCTTCATGACGGCGTCCAGCTTCCCGGACACCATGATGGACAGGCCCTGGTCCTTGGCCATGGACAGCTCCAGGTGGGCGCCAGTCTTGTGCATGATGTCCACGCACACCTTGGCCTGGTCCCCCTCCCCGAACTGGTTCATGTCCTTGTACTTACGCTCCTCAAGGGGCACGTGGAACACCTAGTGGGGAGCAGGAGACGACATCCGTAAGATACACGCACGTTCAGAGCTCACCTAGACATTTTTTTCCCCTCGATGCCTCGTTCACGCTACATGCGTCCGTCGACGGATGGGGGCTTTTTGACGTATCCATGCGTTTTCCCGGGTTGTATTACAAAGGAGATTTCATTGGAGAGCGCACTTGCGTATATTTGCGTGACGCGATCTGACTGAAGGCGGATCCGTTGCTTCCTGAGAAGTTGAACATTTCTCAACTTTTCGACGCAGGCCACGGATCAAAGGACGGACGGACCCACGATGCATTTCGCGAGCGCCCAATGCAAAGTCAATGAGATCCGTCGCCGGACGGAGGTAGTGTGAATGCGGGCTTAATGTATGTTGCACGTCCTTGCACTTAAAAAACAAAAATAGTACTTAGCATTGTGTAGCATCTTACCCTAGCTATCTTTGTTTTATACAGGGAATGGGTTAACCTAGTGATTGTTAGTACTTGGTTCTATGAACATCCTTACTGTACTGACAGCGATATAATGAATCTCTTTCTTCTGACAAATGTACTCATTGTAAGTCGCTTTAGATCTACTAGAAGCTGTTGATATGTAAAGATGATAGAGTAAAAACAGGCCAGTACACGGCAAAAAACAAGGCGTTCTGTTGTAGGCATACAAGTGCTTCAAAGTATTCCTCCAGGCCGGGTCCAGTACAACAAGACAGACAGGATTTCAGTCAGGTGTGATGGAACCGAAGACGATAATGAAAAATGTAGACGTGCTCAGTTCATGGGTTGAGCAAGAGCACTGTTGAGCACCAGGTCCCCGGGTACTAATGCTCTTGAGCACTCTAAACAGTTCTACACATTGGTTTCTGACGGCTTCCATGTTAACGGAGCGAATCTAGAGACTTGTACTAGCTTATCAAAGAGTTCCTTGTTGGATCTCAGAAAACATGTGGTTCATACTTCTACCGCCACGAATAGAAAAGGCCCGCCATTCATTTCTGATTGCGTGGCTACTCTGAGCTCCCTCTCTGACCCGAGGTCTGAGCGCACCACCACTTCTGCAACACTTACTGTAGCGTTCCGCTGTGCTCAGCCTCAGGTGCATCCCTTTGGTTAACTTAACAGCTACGACTTCATCAAAGTAATCCATCGCCTACCTGGGTGATGACGGACGACTTGAGGGGGCGGAGCTTGGAGGTCCAGGCGTTGGCGGTCTCCTGGGTGCCTTCGGGGGAGGCCGCCTTCTCGGGCAGCGGGGGGAAGGCATCCTTGTAGGTGGGGAGAGCCTCCTCCTCTCCGCTGGCTCCTCCTGCAGCTGGGCAAAAACAGGAGAGCTCAGTAAACAACGACGAGGATGGAGGTCCTGGCCCCGCTAAGGTAAACACAGGAGCAGAGCTAGCTCCAGCTGCTGCTAGGCGACCCAGGAGCAGAGCTCAGTGCACAACGAGGGAGATCAGGAGGCTCTAGCTCTTCCTGCTGCTAGGCAACCCAGGAAGTGATATAGCACCTCAGGCTGCTAGGCAACTCAGGCAGGAGAGCTCTGTGCACAACAAGGTGACGAGGCCGCGACACCAGTGCAACGGCAAGTTGTCTGGCAACAGTAGTGTTGCCAGACAACCCTCGCTCCCCCTCTCTCTCTCTCTCTCTCGTCCTCCCTCCCTCGCTCGCTCTCCGACTGGAGCGTCCTTGAGCGACAACCGTAGCCGCATCAGAGGTCGGGGTTCACCACATCATCGTGTGTGGGGAAGTGAGCGTGCGTGGGCGACTGAGGAGAGAGGCTGTAGGGTGCTCGGAGAGGGGGGGGGGGGGGGGGGGGGGGGAGTGCTGGATCTAAGTGCAGTCTGTCTGGAAGAGACCTGCAGTGTGTTTTGGATTTATATACGATTTTAAATCACAGCAGGATTAAGAGAGTATTCCAAATTCGAGTTCAGGTCAAAATGTAGGTTGTTCAAGGAACCCGGAAGGGAGCCACTGGAGATCACTCCCTGGACCGGGAGCCCCGCCCCCTGGACCGGGAGCCCCGCCCCCTGGACCGGGAGCCCCGCCCCCTTTGTGTTAGTTAAATAAAGTTCGGTGGAATGAGGTTTGGATGCGTTATTTAAATTAAGTTAGTTGGCCTTAGGAGGGATGTGTTATTTAAATAAATTGTGGTGGAATGAGGTTTGTATGCGTTATTTATATGAACACGGAGGGGCGGACGAGGGGGGTGTGGGAGCGGACACTGACCTCCGCCGCTCTGCTCCGTCAGCAGGCCGCTGCGGTGCTCGTTGAAGCGCTCCTGGGTGAGTACAGCGACTGAGCTCATGGTGAATATCGCGTCAACACAGAGTCCGAGGGTGCCCTGCAGAAACACAACAACAACAACATTAGACCAACGGGTACAGACGGGGGATTTTAAATCCGCCTCTAAAATGCATCAGTGATTCAGTAATGTCCTTCTGATAGCACATATTGTTCTTGTTGCTTGGTTAAGTGCATTGTATTGCCGTTATGCACATCAGCTCTACTTGGTATATAGTTTGAGTTCATCGAGTGGATGCTTCATCGTTACGCTACTCAATGTCACACCCTCTTTCCAAAGTCTATTGCCTTGATTTCAGATGCATCACGACGTTGGGAGCCAGAACCCTTGATCCAAGATGGCCACTGCTTAACTGCGGACATCAGAAATCTAACCCGGAACCTTTGGCCTGAGGGTCAAGCACACCAACCACTAGACGATCCGGCTCACATGTCGGCATTGTGGAGTCCATTACCACAGACATTAGCGTGCTGTAAGCCACGTTTTCATAGGAGTGCTGATACTTCTAGCATGGACCACTGCAAGACCTCATCAAATCCTTCTAAAATGGCGATACAAATGGGTGTGCCCACTGCTACTTCTACCCTTCCATTACCTGGCTTCTCCCCACAGGTCTTTGGTGGTTCTCTGTGGAAAGCCGCCCACCCCTACACAGGCTTATCAATACAGGTCAACCTGCAGCCTTGAGAGTTAGGCTGATTAGATAATCCCAAGGTCACTCTGACCCGTGGTTCAATAGTTCATGCGAGGCCTGAGTGAATCCATGTTCAGTCAATAGACCTCATTCATCCATGATGAATGAATGAATCCCCCCACCCAGAACGACTGTATAACTAGTAGGAGTAAAAGCTGCAATGTGTGAGATTGAACCCCTCGTAATGAGATTGCGGGAGACTTCTGAATTCCAAAAGGTTAATTACAGTGTTCTACCCCTTTAACTGGGCGCTGCTGTGGGGGGCGAGCCAGCGTGGCTCAGCTGGCTGGGGGCGGGAATGAGAGGGTTAGGGGAGTCTCCGTATTAAGATTCTTGTAAACAAAGAGGTTCGGACTCGCCTGCATCTAGTATCTGTAGGATATATCAGTTATAGGACCTGATTTTATTGAAATCTCTTATCATTCAGCATCAACTACAGAAATGGCAAGGTAATTTTAAGCTACGACCTACTTAAAAACTGTACACCCTGTGACTCTAAAGTCCTTAAGAATGCCTACCCCCCCACCCAGATGGATACAGCGGGTCGATTTCACACACCCTAGAACACGTATATTTATTTAGAATAGTCGGCCAATTCGGATCTCAAGGAGACGTAAAATAGTCTCAACTACCATCTCCTTCTACAACCTGGCTATAAGTCGCTTGGAATAGTAAGATTACCACAGGGTCCCTACTCTGTACTCTATTCACCAAGTGAATACAGAACAGAATACATTAGGCTGTGATGCAGATTCTACTGCAGACGTTTAGCTTCTGATTCAAATCGAGTGTGGCCCATGGAGAGGAGAGGAGAGGGTGTTCAATCGGCTTTTCGACTGCCGCTGCCTCTTGTTCCTTAGACCTGCTTTCTCAGGCTTTCAAACCATCAACCCCAGTAAGCTGAAAGACTGCTGACTTTGAAGCTGTGGCCACCTGGTTTCTAAAAGGTTTCAGTGATTGAATGAGTGAGTGAGCAAGCAAGCGAAAACATTGTAATAACTGTTGTCATGCTCTCCCTCACTTATATATCTGTATTGGCAATACCAATGTTATTACCATAGCAATACAAGCCATTTAATTTGAGGAGAGAGAGAAAGAGAGACATTGGAGTTGGGTGGAAGGCCTATAACTTACCAGCTAAATGGTCAGTTACCAGATTATCCGTCCTGTAAAGCTGTCCGCTTGTCAGCCTGCCAGCTTTTGCCTGAATAAATAAAAGCAAAGGAAGATAAGTCATCCACTTTAAATCATGGTTGGTGCCTTCAAACATGACCAAACACAAGAGTTGAAACACACGAGTAGTTTTCTCATGTGACATTGCCTCTGAGAAAATGTGTTTTTAGGATCCAGCATGTCAAGGGCTCTTCCCAGCTCAGCGATTCGGGGTATTCCCATCAAAGGCTGGGAATATGTTGATTATACCTAATTAATTGAATCATTTTGCATGAATCAAAAGTACATAATGTTTTCAATACGGTCTCGAAACTGGGATGAATGAAATTAGGTTAACTGGCATCACCAGGGTTGTGTTACAATCAACATGAAAGACCTAGGATATCTTGGGTTAGATACTGACTATTAATATCAAGTAATGACGAGAAGTACTATTAGATTTATGCCAAGTGTTCCAAACATTTGGGATCTCTACCTAACTAAATAGCGTCCTTATTTAGATATTGAAGCAGACGTTTTATCCAAAGCAAATTACATTTTCTTTGAGATGGGGCATTAAGGAGCAGGTACGATGTAGGGGTTAGACAGTACAGAGACAAGTCATTAAGGAGCAGGTATTGGTTAGACAGTAAAGAGACAGGTCATCAAGAAGCAGGTAGGGGTAAGACAGTACAGAGACCTGTCATTAAAGGAGCAGGTAGGGGAAGTAGTATAGAAACAGGTAATTTAGAGCACGGTATAGGTCAGTGAATTCAGACGAACTATTAGGAGATAGTAAGGGGATAGGCTTCTTGCTCTAGAATGCCTACAGGTTAGTGGCTGTGAACACTGTGGTATTCGAACCCAGTGCCTTTGGGGTGGGAGTCGAACCCTAACCATTACACTATCATGGCCCTAAACCTTTGTACAGGAGCTAAATCCTGGATTAGGGATTAGTGTACAGGGTGCAATAGACGGCCAACGTTAGCACATTATGCCCATAGTAACAAATATGTTAGCAGACGAAGCTATCAGAGACTAACCAGTGCAATTCAGCACATACACGACGTCTTTATTTGTACAAGACGTCATTTAATCGCACTACTAAAACGGGCTTTGAGGCGGATGTTTGTTTAAAACATGTTTTGCCAAGATGTACAGACGAAGAGGGCGTTCTGTTTCCAAGCCAATGCTAGTTAGCGAATTGGCTAAAAACTTTGACCACCGTGTCACGTAAGAGAGTGACACGTAGCCGGGTGGGTTAGCTAACAGGCTAGCTGTAGCTAACAGGCTAGCGGTGGCTAAAAGCCTAGCGGCAGCTAGCGGGCTAGTGAAGCTAACAGGCTGTAGCACCCCGATAACCAAACAGACACACACACACACACACACACACATAAAAAATACAGAATACGAGAATAATTCTGCTGACCTACACTAACTATCATTATGCACCAGGACGAAACCCTTTTTATTAAAACCTTGTCAAAACTGTTCTGTTCTAGACTACAGAAAGGACTGCACAGAATGGAAAATAAAATGCAAGCAAAATAAACAACTAACAACACTGTAAAGCAACACAAATGCGTCAATACACACATACAAATACACAAGTGAACAAACGACACGCATACACACACATACTCCATGGCCACAGCTAAAGTGTCTGGGACGCTGGGGAAACTTCAGGCTGCATAAACACCCCGGATCGGGCATTCCCTGGACTTCTAATCCCGCATGAGGAACCCGGGATTAACAGTATGTCCTCTTTTTATCAGCAGGGAGTGAATGGGAGAGCGAACCCGGAGCCCGTCAGGCGGCATCAAGTGAAGGGGAGCCCCGGTGGGCTGCAGTCGGTGCTCTCGCTAAGTCCACGTAGGCATAAGGCAGTACAGCTGAACGGGAGACATGACACCAGGCCTCAGCACACACACACACACTCAAAGACACACACACACACTGCTCCCTTCACATGCATCCTGCACCACAACCCTCCGCACCCCGTTACACACACGTTCACCCAAAGCCCCCCTGCCACACGCTTGCACGGGGCCGTGTTGCGTGATCCCCGCTGTACTTACTTATTTTGATTTCCTCGTCTGCCCTGAAGGTGCAGAAGCTCTGATGAAATTCCACTGGCGAGAAGGTGGAAGTGGAGGCTGGCGGATATATACCGCAGCCGTCCACCAATCATGTCCTCTAACGTCACACGGTGGAGAGTCCGGTTACAATTTCAGCACCCAAGGAAACTTCCAAATATCTTTCTCTGGACAATGATTATTGCACAATCTAACTACTGTGAGAATAAATCCTACCGTGAATGGACAATAATATCAATAATATCCGTAAGGGTACCAAAACAACAGGGTTGATTGATGTCCCCTTATACTGAGAGGGAACATTGAGTATTTATGTGTGTGTGTGTGTGTGTGTGTGTGTGTGTGTGTGTGTGTGTGTGTGTGTGTGTGTGTGTGTGTGTGTGTGTGTGTGTGTGTGTGTGTGTGTGTGTGTGTGTGTGTGTGTGTGTGTGTGTGTGTGATGTCTGCATATACATGTGTGTGTGTGTGTGTGTGTGTGTGTGTGTGTGTGTGTGTGTGTGTGTGTGTGTGTGTGTGTGTGTGTGTGTGTGTGTGTGTGTGTGTGTGTGTGTGCATGTGTGTGTCCTTATATTTAGTGTATATGTATATGTGTGTAAGTACCCCCCCACCACCACCTCCTGCCAGAGGCGAGGGGTGAAAGGTCAACTTCAACAGACAGCTACACTTATTGAATGCTAATGCCCTTCAATCAGGGCATGATTATATCGACACCTTTTATTAGCACTTGATTTAAGATAAAGACACTTTTAATCAGGACATGATTAAGGATACAGCCACCTTTAGATGAAGACACTCTGCACATAACTACCGTTCATTGCTTACGTGTGGTTATTTTTGTTGCACGTATTTCACTGTGTTTTTGTGTAGCTGTTTAAAATGGTAATGTAATCATCTTTCAAAAGCACGGATGGAAAAAGGGCTTTACATAAAGCTCATTATGTTGTGTAGTTACTACATAATAATATGATAATGACTTCATGATACAATTATATTGTGATATTACATTTTGTTGTTAAGTAACTTAGCTAGCTGTGATAGCTACATGGGTCAAATCCCAACTTATGCTTGTTGTTTTTAAACAGAAATGCATGGCCTATTCTCCAAATAATAGCCAAAAGATTTATTATAATTATATTTAAACTTAAAATGAAATAATAATTGATACTCCCCCCCCATCCCAGCCCTACACAAATGTTTGATACAGCAGAAATATATGTGTGTTATACACTTATATAACACTATATAATATAACACACAAAGTTATTACCATATATTAACGCTTTAATCCGAAGCGACTTGATGTTCAGCCTCGTGTCCTGAGGCCGAATGTTCAGCCTCAACGGGCAGGCTTAGGGCACCCCCACCTGTAACCCTCTCAGGGCTGATACAGGTAAGGCTGCACCCATTGAACCCAGTGTCGAATAACAACAACACCAAGCCATCCTCGCTCTCCTGTCCACTAGTCTATACGTCCCCTCTGCTCCTCCCAGTGCTGTATTTCTACGTACACGTTGATACATACTCTCTATTTTTAAATGTTGTTGTTGCGGTGCAGCCTGTCTGCTGTGCACCTAGAGGTCCCCTAAGGGAAGGATGTTATATTGTGTTATTCATAGTGGTCCTGTGGGGCCCCCTGTGTTGGGCCCTCCTCGAGGAACAAACACCAGGGACCGTCCTAGGGGGAGCCCCGGGGGCCAGCCCAGGTGTACCCCTCCCCCCCCCCCCCCCAGGGACCCCCACACTGGGACAATACCCTTCGTTATGCAGACATGTTGTTGTGGTTGTGGTTGTTGGATAGGAGCAGTCACATTCACTGGGATCTCTGTCATTGTTCTGTACTTGGTCTACATCAGGGTCTTGCACAATGTGTGTGGGGACGTTGAAGTTCCGAGGGACTACAGACCTGTTTATGGAGCCATTACTGTGTTGTTGATGAGCAACCATGTTTGTAGTTCTTGTAGTTTTTCTGTGTCAAGTCGATTTTGCTGTGAAGTGTTCATAGGGTGGAGGACTATGGAGGCAGGATAGTCTGACCCCCCAGGTCAAAGGTTGTTGGGTCAAAGGCTTCTTGGTTCAAAAGGTTCTAGGTAACCTGTAGTCATCGTTGAGCAAGACACCAATAACCCTGACCGGATCGTTAATGACATGTATCCTGTATGTAATCCTTAGTAAATTCGTTTTGGATTAAATGAGCTAAACTAATTAATAGTCCTAGTAAAAGGTTCAAAGGTAAATAATATCCTAAATAATGTAAAATGTCCAATCTTCCTTTTGTCCACTAGAGGGAGCTCCTTTACAAATGCTTCATTGTTTATCACAAAAGTAACTTTTTGCCCCGCTGTCAAAAAGTCCATTGATATTGACCCAACGTAATTATCAGTATCAATTGAATATATAAGTGAATGCTTTAACTTGATAATTAAAACATTTTATGTAATCGTCAGCATGTCCTATGACTGTATTTTCCTGCTAAACATTCAAGAGTTTGGCATCTTGTGTAGAATTGTGCTGATTGATTCTGCAGATCTCGGAAAGTTTAGTATAAAAAGCAGTTTTCCATAAATAGATGTCTCTGGTCCAATATTCACTCTATCCAGACCGGATACACTAAAGACAGATATAGTCTAATCGAACATAGCAATTGTGATATAGTGACATTTAGGTTGAATAATCAAGACTTTTAAAATAAATCAATGTATTCTAAATCCATGTAGTCCTGTAGGGCCGTGAGGAGGGGACTAGACCACCAGCAGGCCTCCTGTCCTGGGCCAGGACTAGTCCATAGGTCTCGCTGTGTGAGCCAATGGAAGGAGGACCCGGCTCAGCCAGTCGTCTCTACTCGTTTCCACTCGACAGCGATCATGGACTGCAATGGTGTCCTTCCCGAAGACACTAACTTGTGTTAGTGTAGCCATTCGACGTTGAACTGAAGGTAAAACTTGTTTTTTTTTTTATCGCGTTTGTTCCCGATACAGCAACTTTATTTATAGATCGGTGCGCAGGGATTGAGTTAGGTTTAACCCTTCTTAGGTAACGCGGTTCCTCGGTCGTCGACCGCGTCTCGCTGCGTTAAAGTCTGCACGCAATCTAATGCACATTGTACCGATTTACAGCGTTTTATTTCTTTATTCAATATTTTTCGTGTGTAATTTCTGTACGCCTGCTGTCACACAATGTTTTTTACTACTTTAGCGAATTGGCCCAGGTTACATGTTGCATGAAATCACAACTTCATGCACTTTTTTTCTATGTGAATATACATTAGTTAACTACTTGTGGCCAGTGCTGCAGACCTGTAGAGCTACATGGGAAGTGGCGACGTGAACAACGTGTTGCAGCGGGGTTGTTCCGTGAATGTGAAGTCGCTCCTTGAATAAATACTGCTGTACTCATGCATGAGTGATCCGGTGGGACGGACGCACATGCCAGACATACGGCGAGAAGAAGCCACGTTGTGAGGAGGCAACAAGGCGTTGGATCCTCTGCAGATCCCTGGTCGATCACCATATTCCCCCAGAAACGACCCTAATCACCTCAGACCGAGCTGTGAGGTAGCCCTGCCCCGTCCCGCATGCCTGGGGTTAATTGCTCGCTGTGATTGCAGGAGTGCCCGGAGCGGTCTGTCTGTCTGGAGCAGTCATGGGAGAACTGGAAGGTTCGTACCGGGTCATCCAGACGCCTGGCACCCGGCTAGGGGCACCGTTTAACGCGGGCATCAGCACCCTGGAGGCAGGGCAGGCTCTGTCGGCCAACATGTCCGCTGCGGGGAAGAACTACGGCAGAGGACTGCAAATGCGAGTGGTGGGCTTGGACGAATCCCAGGAGTTTTACGACATGGAGGTGAGTTACTTGTGACTAGTGCTGCTTTAGATGCGGGGAGTGTCGTCCCGGGGTTGGGGTTGCATGGGAAGATGCGGGCGACCCAGTTTGCGTGTGGCAGAGCCAGGTTTGGGACATCAGCCACGGATGGCTTTGGTCAGAAGCCGTCTTCCTTCTTACCGGGCGAATCAAATCCAACCCACCAGAGAGCAGCTTCCTGAGTGGCTGCCCAGAGCCAACTGGGTCTACTATACCATGAGTAAACCTGTTGGCTATATTGTCTTCTTCCTTTCGCCATACATTCTTAGCCTAGTTTTTACCATCCAGACAGATAGACAGATAATAGTTGGACATTTATGATCAAGTCCGACTCAATTGTTTAATTATAGCCAGGTTTGGCCTGCAGTGTTTTTTTCATAGAAGTGGCAGACAGAGTTTCACTAGCCAATAAAGTAGATCGGGCCAAGTTAATGAAGATCCCCGTTGCCAGGGCAACCGTGAATGAGGCCCCCCCACTGGGAGCCAACTTTAACCTAGCCCTCCAAGTGGAAATGTGTCGGACAGATGTGACAGGAACTCCTTTCCTGCAATAACGGGATTTATTATTTTCACACGGCACAACATTTTCCAGACTAAAGTGTGTGTGTGTGTGTGTGTGTGTGTGTGTGTGTGTGTGTGTGTGTGTGTGTGTGTGTGTGTGTGTGTGTGTGTGTGTGTGTGTGTGTGTGTGTGTGTGTGTGTGTGTGTGTGTGTGTGTGCAGATTTTCAATGCTGACCATTTGAATGCTTTCGGTGTGGTAGCTGGCGTGTGATTGGCTCCCGGGCTCATTCAGCGGCTATCTGTTCTAGCGGTTGTCCGTTTGTTTATTTGTGGCGTCGGCAATAGGAAGCAATGAGGAAGTCGGCGTTCCTGTTCGGGCTTCCTGATCTACTCCCGAGTTCTGCAGTCCTACGGCTCGCTAAGAAATCAAGGCGGTGATTGTGATTGGACAACAAATGTTTGCTTGTTTGTGCTGCCGCCGCCGCGATGTGTCCACTCAACACCTACGGAGGGGCGGAGTGTGGCTCAGGAGGTAGTGCGGGTTGGCTGGTCACCGGTAGGTTGCTAGTTCGATCCCCGGCTCACCCCGGAGTGTCGATTTGTCCCTGAGCAAGGCACCTCACCCTCTCTGCTCGACGAGCTGGCTGTCGCCATGTGTGCTTGACTCCGCCATCGGTGTGTGAATGTGTGCATGAACGGGTGAATGTGAGGCAATATTGTAAGGCGCTTTGAGAGGCCACTGGTTAGTTAAGCGCGGCATAAATACAGACCATTCACTGCCCTCCTCACTGTCCCTCTTCTGGGTTCCTCGTCAAGGCTTCCCCCTCTGGGTTTGTTAGTTTTTTTTCTCGCCGTCCTTTAGGGGGGTTTTTAGTGTTGGGGGTGTCATATAAAGTGGGCTGTGAAGCCCTTTGAGACTGGGACCGGGATTAATGGCGATACTGAAGAACACAATGTACTCTAATAGACGCAAACAAAGCAGAATTAGCGGCTGGGGGTTGGAGTCTCCCATGGTTTATCGTTATGACTCAAACGGCGCTGGATTAATTACCCGGGCAGCCACAACAAGTCAGGCCGTGGTGGGGGGGGGGTGCTGAGACATGATGTTTCATAATCTTCTGCACCATATGCCGTCTCTGGGACTGCTTGCCTAATAGAAGCTGACGCATGCACACTGTTTGCCCAAAGCCAAGATGGAGTCACAGTGGGTCATTGGTTTTGTCCACCTCTACCTCCGCCCCCCCTCCCCCCTCTCTCCCCTTCGCCCTCCTCCCCCCCTCTCCCGCGTTTGATCTCAGCCCTCTCTCATTTTACGACCGGTCGTATCTGCGGGTCTCAGAACCTTTACACCTGGTTTCACCACCAAGCCGAGACGAGTTGTTCACCAGGCAACACCACCGCCAGTCTTTGGTTTGAGCGGAGAAAGCATTGCCATTGCATTTCCGATTTATGTTTCAACTTGCAGGGATTAAGAGAGCGGTTTCTGGTGAATTAACCTGCAGACACTCTTTGTTAGGACATGAAGGCATGTATGGAAAAGGACCGGTCGGTCCTTTTCCATACATGCCTTCATGTCCTAACAAAGAGTGTAGCCGGCCCTGGCGTGTTATTTTATCCGTCCGCTCCGTATGCAGAAATAGCCCTTAATGACAGAGCTGGATGGTTTAAAGGGTTGTGGCTCCACCTGGCACAGCCCTCAGACGCTGCTGTCACCCATCCAGGCCTGGACTCGTACCGGGTCCCGGGGCTGTCTCCAAGGGGTCTCCCGCGGTTCTGGTCTAGGGGGAGGCAGGGGGGGGGAGGCAGGGAGGGGAGGAGGGGAGGGGGGGAGGGGGGGGTTCTGTTTTGTGTATCTGGGAAGCCCTCTGAGTGCGGTCAGCTGTGAACTGGTCCAACACAATGTTTGAGTGTAGGGCATGTGTGTTTGTCATCATAGAACTCGTGTGTGTGTGTGTGTGTGTGTGTGTGTGTGTGTGTGTGTGTGTGTGTGTGTGTGTGTGTGTGTGTGTGTGTGTGTGTGTGTGTGTGTGTGTGTGTGTGTGTGTGTGTGTGTGTGTGTGTGTGTTCAAGATGTCAAGCTTCCTTTTTAGACGTCCCCTTTCTAGCGTTTGTCTTGCGCTGATGTTTCTCTGCTGCACGGTTTTCTTACAGTGTGGTGAAACAGCTAAACCTGCAGTACCACTTATCCCTGGAGGAAATGGACCGTGTTTTGGTCACAATGGCCCCGCTAAAGATGAAAAAATGCAAATAAATAAAGCAAAAAGTACAGCGGGGCAACGCAAAAACAGAAAACCGGTCCTCATGTGTACAAAAGAAAGCTTGTTCCTCTGACTTTGAGTGGCGGCTGACGACGGCTCCGAGGCCAGGTGAGGCACGACCTCAGGCCCGCCCTCTGATGTCGCCCGACCAATCAGAGAGCAGGCCTGGCTGTGACGCTCTGGGGGCCGAGAGCAGCTCTCGGCCCCCCATCACAGCCAGGCCAGCCCCGTGCCCCAGTGGCTCTGCTCCACGGGCCCAGCCCACCCCGCCCACCCCCCCGCTGAAAGCCTGTCCTTGTGGTCTGGGGACGGGGGAACACAGGGCGCCTTCATCCAGGGCCCGGGGCCCCTCTGGGGGCCGGCTGGCCCCCACTGAGGCGGAGGAGGAGGAGGAGGGTAGCAGTCGGGCCCTTAGAGGAGGAGGAGGAGGAGGGGGGGGGAGGGACAGGGGGGGAGGGGGGAGGGGAGTAGAGGATGAGGGTGGGGGAGAGAGAGGGGGCGGTGGGGTAAGGGGGGAGAGGGAAGCAGAGGATGGGGGGGGGGAGAGAGAGAGGGGGGAGTTAAGGGTTGTAGGGAGGGGAGGGGAGGGGGAGCTTTGCTCAGTGTTGGCAAACAAGCCCATAAATAACCCCGGGGTGGCAGGCCGGAGGGGAGGGGCCGGCGTCCTGCTGGGACGACACTGGTTTGATTGGGGGGGAGGGGCCGGCATCCTACTGGGAGGGGGTGGTTTGAGGGAAGGGGTCAGTGTCCTGCTGGGAGGGTGTGGTTTGAGGGAGGGGGTCAGTGTCCTGCTGGGAGGACAGTGGTTTGATTGGGGGGGAGGGGGGGCAGCAAACCCTTAATTTGGACCCCAAGAGTTGGAAAGACTTTAAAATAGTTGTATTTAACATTGTGCTTTGTTGTTTTTTGTATCTTCACTACGACACACGACAGGTATTCCTTTGCTTGGTATGGTTTTGTTCTGGAACACTCCCTAGAGTGTTCATGAGTCACATGGCAGCCTCTAGAGACCATTCATAGAGATCAAATAATGCCTTGCCCTTTTTGCCACTCAAACGTCAAAGATAAGGAAACTCTCAACTCTCATGGCAGATAACTCACCTGGACCGCTCACACAGGTGTCACTGCGGGCAAACAAGTAACTCAAGTTCTGATCAATCAAAACAATCCGTGAAGTTGGAGGTGCTACAAACAAGTACTTAACAATCAAGTTGTTTTTTTCTAGATAGAAACAAGGTGCAGATGTACGACGTAAGTTGAAAGTGTGGTGTTGGATAATCATTACTTGGTAGAGTAGACACTCAAATAAAGCATTAAGCGCTTTTAATTCCTCTCAGAGAATACCAGTATAGACGGAGCCATCAGCTCCACATTGTGCACGTTGTAGCGGAGACATCCAACGTGTATTGCAATAGTCCTATTCACTTAGGATTAGATCTACAGAGGGAAGCCATGGGAATTCTACCCATCTTTCATCTCTCGATTCCTTCATGCCTGTAAACTGTCAAGCAGCTCTTCCTTCTAAGCCCGTCCTGGCAGACGCACGGCAGTGCTGCGGTAATTGTATTCCCATGTCGACCCAGGGCAGTTCCTAGCTCTCGGTGAGGGTAATGATGAAAGGCTGGGGGTTGCGTGGACCTGTAGCGAGTTGGCAGAGGGAACGGGTTCCGGAGGGCAGAGTGTTAGAGCGTAGTAATGATGGGATGTGTGAGAACATGTTCAGTAACAGCGGGGTTTGCGTGACCTTCGCTCCTCATTTCCTTTGTTAGTCTTCAGGCGAGGAGCCTCTCACCTTCTCCAGATTCCTGACATCATTATCACCCTTCTGAAAGAGATCTTGAACAAAGAGACGTTCAGGGAGAAAGCGTGGAAGAGTTATAACGGGGTTGAGGTTGAGGAGCTGGACGGTCGACCGCCGCTAGCGTCGACCGTTGGCTGCATATCACAGCTGGATGATGGACTCGGTGATCCGGATCCCGAACGGGAGCGAGAGGGGGTTCCAAACCAGCCTTCCCTAGAGCTCAAACTAGCTGGTTGGTTTGGACTCCTGGCCAAAACTAGTGTCGGTTCCCATGGAGTTTAAGCTAGCCTCTCCCTCAATAGCTAAAACTAGCATCCCTCCCCCAAGAGTTAAAACCATTCTCCGTCCCTAGGAGTTCAAACCAGCCGGTCCCAGCTGGTGCAACCCCTCCAGTAGTCGAACCACACTTGTTGACCACAGCAGGGGGCAGAACCAACAAACCAGGCAGGGACTAGAATACAGAGAACAACAAACTTTGAAGGCTGGTTACTGGCGTGCGTGTTTGGAGCAGTGATCTGGGCTACAGTAGCACGGCCTGAGTCAGCCACCGTAGCTCTGAGTCCATCTGTCTGCTCTCTAAAGCGCCGCCGGGTAAAACTGCTGGACGGCAAAGTCCTGACAAATGGAAATACTTGGACTGTTGTTCAGCAGCTGTGTGTGTGTGTGTGTGTGTGTGTGTGTGTGTGTGTGTGTGTGTGTGTGTGTGTGTGTGTGTGTGTGTGTGTGTGTGTGTGTGTGTGTGTGTGTGTGTGTGTGTGTGTGTGTGTGTGTGTGTGTGTGACTAGTGTCTAGGTGTGTTTTACTAGTGTCTAGGTGTGTTTTACTAGTGTCTAGGTGTGTTTTACTAGTGTCTAGGTGTGTTTTACTAGTGTCTGTCTGTGTTAATGTTTGTGTGTCACTAGTGTCTAGCTGTGTGTGTGTGACTAGTGTCTAGCTGTGTGTGTGTGTGACTAGTGTCTAGCTGTCTGTGTGTGACTAGTGTCTAGGTGTGGGATAACGCAGTGAAAGGGGGTAAACTCTGGCCTGATTAGTGTCTCTGTGTTCGGGTTGTCTTTTGCAAACAAACCCCCCACATCTGGTCCAGTGGTTCTGAGTACACACTCACCCAACGGTCCAGACACACAGAGTCTTGCTATATTATTTTTGGTTATCCGAATATAAAAACAGCGTATTGTAATGCTAGTCGTTTTCCACTGCCAGCTCTGAAGCGTAAACGTACGTCCCGGCAGTACCGGTCGCTACCGGTTGGTTCCGCCCGGCCGGTCGGTCGGTCTCGTATCGTAAAGCTCCTCTGGGGCGTGGCGTCACGCTCGAGTGTGTGAAAGGGAAACAGCCCCGACCCAACAAGCCCCAACGCGCCGCCGCCGCCCCTCCCCCCTGCGGGGCTACCTCCGCGGTGAACCGTCGACGCAGCGCTAACCTGTCCCGCGACGTGCTCCCCCGGGATCACAGCTCCCTGCTGGGGGGGGCGGTTCAACCTGTTGGGCCGCTTGAGTCGTTCAAACAAAGCGCTTTGTTGAACCTTTATTGACCCAGATGTTGATTCCAGTGGGGTTAAAACATCTCTGCTCCGAGACCAGCAAAGACCGGCCGATACGGGGGGTTCAAAGGCGTTCTCTGAGACCTTTATCCTAAGCACACTCCCGCCTCCCTCGACTCTCCCCAGCCTCCCTCATCCCTCCCCCGCCTCCCCCCCTGGATTATGGGAACCAGATGTTTCTGCAGGAGAGCCTGCTTGTTGGCTGGGTGTGATTCAGTGACCTGGTGACCCGTGTCTAAAGTAGAAGGGTTCTTCCACTGGGCTATTGTCATGCTGGTGTTGGCTGTGCACGAACGCACGAACGCACGCACGCACGCACAAACTAATCACTTTGATCTGAATTCACGGTACATCGCTTTGTATCAAAGTGATAAATAATTTGATAGTAAGGTGTCTGAGGACGTTCGGTTCCCCGGTATGTTATTATTTGAAGGCGCACAGGCTGGGTAGTGTGGGCGCCGGGGGGGTTCACCTCCCAGTCCAAGGTGCAGGGTTTGAGTCTCAGGCCTTGAGCACAGCACACATTTTGGGGAATCTGAATTCACTAGAAGTGGCTGTGAATGTGATGAATAATAAGTCAATTGAACACCACTTTGAAACAGAGTAAGGAGGAACAGAGATGTATTAACAACAAACACAATAATTCAGTTCTAACAACCTTAAAGCAGCCCGTCTAGTCTGTACTTGACGTGTATGCTAGCTTCCCCGGGTTAGCAGTGTGCTATCTGAAGGCTGTTCTCTCTGCGCAGGATGGGGTTAAAGTTCTGTTAATGTGTACACAAAGCCAGCCCTTATTCCGGCCCCGTCTTTGTCTACGTCGGCTGTTGGTAACCGGCGGCTCCTATTTTAGGATCCCAAATGTCACAGGCCTGGGTTGGGTTTGGTCGTGTATAAGTTTATAGGTTGTTGTTCTCTTGAACTCTCCTCCTGTGTCGCTGTTGTGAAGTCAGACGAGAAGCTCTGTCGCTCTGGGAGCGCTCTCTGTGTGACGTCTGTCTGAGCACATGATTCAGGCATGTGCTGCAGGCTGTTTTGACACGCCGGTCATGCCAGCCGAAGAACCAGTTAAAGTTGTGTGTTTTCTGTGGGGGGAATTCCACTCAGATCGGACCTGGTGGATAAAGGAGCGTATTATATTGTGCTGGTCAACCAGAACAGGGCTCACGCGCCATGAAGACGAATAACATGTCTGGGACCAGTTTTACTTAGTTTAGAATGAAACCATCGTTTCATTCTACACAAAGAGAAATGATAGCCCAAACCATCTCTACTTCTGGAGATCGATGTATAGAAAGACATAGTTATAAATAGAGATTAAGTTGGAGATATATACATTTAGAAAGATGTATACAGAGAGTAAAGTATTTGAATATTAGGTATAAAGATATAGGTGGTTAGATCGATAGATAATGCAGAATAAACCAACTTTCCTGGATAGATATTGATATAGATGTATAGATATATAGATATAAAGTAGACTAAACCTCTCTCCTGATGGAGGGGGGATGGCGGTGGTTTGTTTTGTTGTGACCATGCCCTGCACGGTTGACTGGCGGGCCTTGTTGGGGTAATGAGTCCTCGTTGGGTTAATGAGTAACGCCAGGCTGGACCTGTGGAGAACACTTCCCCTGTGACCGGGACACGAGTCACCGTGTCCCGCCGCTGCCCTCCGTCCCGGGGTTGGTCTGTTCAAACCTTCGGGGCGGGGGTTCTGGTACCGGGGGGGGGGGGGGGGGGCTACCGGGCCGTGCTCCACAGAACCGCTCGGTTGACCTAGCAACCGTTTGAACCCACGCTTCACGATGGTCGATAGTGACGAACACTTGGCAGCCCGTCGTCAGGCCACGGAACTCTCAGTCGACCAATCACCTTCCACACCTCTCTGAGAGCCGATGGCAACACTGAATGGAATCATGACTCCCCAGCGAGTGTGGACATCGATGTTCATTAGTTTAGAGTTCTGTAAGGGATTCCTCTTAGTGACGTTGTGTTTAGAGTAGGGATGCAAACAATTAATCGATTATCGATTAATTGTCGATAAGAGATTACTCGATTAAAATAAATTACTTGCAATTAATCGCATTTTAACCCGTAATTCCCCAACCGTCCACGTGAGGGCGCACTTGACGCCGGACGTACTTGACGCACACGCGGGAACACAAGCGGGAACACAAGCAAAGCAGTGCCGTGTTCCAATATCCGTACTTCCATGAGTATACTTAAAGGAAGTATACTATCCGCACTGGCTACTACGTTAATTTTTCAGATGCGAGTGCTGTTCCAAATCGAGTACTCCGTGGTGCACTAACCGGAAATTACGATCACGACTGCCGCCGTGGCTCCTCCCCCGCAATAAACATCCCGCTTTGAACGGTGAACTATTTACGCCTAGCAGCTATAAAAAGCTATAAAAACTATAAAAACTACAAAATGACTATTAATGCAGGCTATGTGGAAAATGCGCCGACTTTGGCTGAGCCTGGCTCCGCCTCTTCTGCTACGTAGCTAAGAAGGCTGCCGTTGAGTACGGGGAGTGTCCTTCGATCCACACTTCACGATTAGCCCGTTTTGAGTACGGCATCCGGGTCCTTGAAGTATACTTCTTTTCGCCGGATCTGAATTGGAGTACTGCGTACTCAAATTTTGGCTAGTAAGTACGGACAGTACGGGTATTGGAACACGGCAGGACAAGACAAACGAAAAGCGGGACACTGACACGATGAAGAGGGCAAAACGGAGTGCAGTATGGAGCCACTTTAAGTTGGTTAATGACGACAAAGACGCCAAATGCACAATATGTGGAAGTATTTTAAAGTACAACAACTAAACGACTTTGTTGAATTACCACCTAAATGTGTCACATTCAGAAGGAAATTCAGCTTCTCAGAAGAATTGCCGCTTATCAATTAATCGATCATCGATCGATAAGATGAAACAACTATCGATTAATGAATTACTCGATAATTTGCATCCCTAGTTTAGAGGCCACCGAGGTTGAGGGGACGGTTTTTCGGGGCTCTCGCTTAAAATGGTTTGAAAAACGAGTACCGGTATTCAAAGGGCTGTGAAAGTATACACAATTGAGTTTGAGTGAGTCTGAGTCAGTTTAATTATACTTAATGCCCCGATGGAAACAAACACCGTTCAATGGTGACGAGTGACAGCTACCTCTCTCTGATGCGACGTTATCGTATCTTTCCCCTTGTGGAACAGAGTGTCGTAGAGTATGAGAGTGGATCTCTGAATCCCGGCTGGATGACCAAACCCTTGACCTGTGAGAAGGCCAGAGACGGATTGATGCATCCGTCTGTGTTCCGAACCACCTTCTGAAGCGTGTTCTCCCACAGATCTCCACCACAGCTCCCACTGAGCGTCACTCCGTGGTTCAGTACCAGCGCTCTTCCCGTCCAGCCAGTGCGTGTACTGCTGCAGGCCCATGTTACTGCCCTTGGCTGCACTGGACTAATAATTAAACACAAAAAAACATGGCTATAGGGCAGTACATATCTTTCCTTTTGTGGCGCTGTAATACCGTACTTCACGCTCGCATAGGCAAAAGCACCGGTTTTTACAAGGCTTTTAAAATACAATTCAGCATTACAACCAGATGTGAAAGTCTATAATTTTCCCAAAATGTCGCAGGCTCCGGTTCCAGACCTCAAGAGCTACTTGTTCCTGGCACGTAGCAATTAGTCCGTATTTCAGGAAAAACAAACGGCACCCATCGCTACGGTGAACGCCAGACTGCTTCCGGCCCCCCCCCCCGCGCGCGCCCCACGGCGGTGTTCGGAGAGGAGGACCTACTCTTCCGGCTAGTGTTCTGACTCAGAGTAGACTGGGACCAGACGGGTAGCCGTAGCATTCGGAGCTACGCTAAACACGATCTGGTTCATACCAAGTTCAGGAATATCTTGCGTTATGTCATCACATGATGTAACGTTTTTAGGGGGTGCTTTGTGTAACTGGGGCTGCAGCCTGTCTGCTTTCTACCCATGCTATAACATGGAGCTATGATGCTAATGCAGTCATGACATGGAGCTATGATGCTAAAGCCGTCATACTATTGAAGTATGATGCTACATTGATCATAACACGGTGCTATGATGCTAATGCAGTCATAACATGGAGCCTTGATGCTAATGCAGTCATGACATCGAGCTATGATGCTAATGCAGTCATAACATGGGCCGTTGATGCTAATGCTATCATAACTTGAATGTATGGATGATGTGGTTATTAAGCTGTGATATATCAGGGAAGGTTTGATGTGCAGTGTGAGGATTTGAATCGTATGCTATAACGTGTTCATGTCCCCACTGATGGGTGAGGAAGGAATTGACTGGTGGAGACGGCCTGGTTCAGACGGCCTGGTTCAGACGGCCTGGTTCAGACGGCCTGGTTCAGACGGCCTGGTTCAGACGGCCTGGTTCAGACGGCCTGGTTCAGACGGCCTGGTTCAGACGGCCTGGTTCAGACCGCCTGGTTCAGACCGCCTGGTTCAGACCGCCTGGTTCAGACCGCCTGGTTCAGACCGCCTGCTGCTCTTGTGTTGGACGGGCGTGGCTCGGACGCCTAAATGAGTTAATCTTTCAAATAAACACAAAGTGTGTGGATTTTGGTTGCTAGGCAGTGCTCACTCTGATGTGTGTGTGTGTGTGTGTGTGTGTGTGTGTGTGTGTGTGTGTGTGTGTGTGTGTGTGTGTGTGTGTGTGTGTGTGTGTGTGTGTGTGTGTGTGTGTGTGTGTGTGTGTGTGTGTGTGTGTGTGTGTGTGTGGTTCTGTGTGTACATTAGTTTCTAAGTGTATTTGTCTGACATTGTTGTGTTGTGTGTTTCACCAGAATATAGAGAATATTTCCTATGCAGGTACGCATATTTGTTCTGTTATGTTTGGCCTTGTATTATACAACGTTCTACCGTTGTTATAAATCAATGTTTTAGTGCTCTCACCTTTACCTTGGTTAGATAGTCTTGAATTAAGATTCAGGTTATAAATCTGAATGGATGGACAGGAGTTTAACATTATTATTCATATTCTGTGTGCATTGCTTTTTTTTTTGGCAAGCAGGGAAGTGCCTAAGGTTATTTATCCTGATAATCCATCTCCCATAACTCTTTTGAACATGTCCAAACAGGAACCTTCATGATGCGTTTGTTTGTTCCTCAGACGAAGTCTCTCGGTCAGACTCTGCTGTCGGAGGTCTTCCAGAGGGGCAACCTCATCGAGAACGACTACTTTGGTCTGGAGTTCCAGAACACGCAGATGAACTGGGTATGTATAGGCGTGTGTGTCTGTGCGTGTGTGCGTGTGACTGTCTGCCACTCTGTTTGTTACACGATGGTCAGACTCTGCTCTGCTGTTGACCAGACTGACCTCAGACCAGGCAGGTAGCTGGAGTTATGTGGACCTGTTGAGGCGTCCCTCTGGCCTGGGGGGTCCATTCGTAAGAGATTAGGGCGACGCAGACTTCAGGACTGCTGTTTACATTTAGTTTTCTTACATTCTCTCAACAATGACCTCAGGCTCCACGTCGGGCGGTTTGTATCTGGATCGCGTGCTTCACAAAGCAGCGTTTACACAAAGCTAAGCACTTCACATATTTTCTGTCCAGAGGCTAACTTGGTCATGACGTAACGTGTGGCCTCATCCACCAGAACAGTGGTTCTAAAAGAATAAATAAAAATAAGCTTATTTCTCCCCACAAAAGACATTTTGGTGTTTCTTGATGCGCTTTCTTTGTCACAGATTCTCCTTTCTCCCCGTTTCAAATTTACGTTTCAACCCCTCGTCCATTAAAAAAATAAATAAATTGAGTACCCCCTGCAGTACTCCAAAGTATCCCTAGGCGTACGCGTCCCTAGAACCACTGCACTAGAACTATCTCAGGAATAGAGGCTGTTATCAGTGGAATGACAGAAGGGCTTGTTCCTGCGTGAGCCATGTTTACCTTGCAAAGCCTTAGTGGTCTGTAGCGACATATTTAAACGCATGTAAATCAGATCCGCATATGCGGCGGTATTCAAAATGAGCGGAAAGGTGTGTGTGTGTGTGTGTGTCTGATACCGGCTGCCTCGGTCTCTAGGGCAGCCCGTGTTATCAGGAGGTTGTTCTGAATGTTATTTCAGTGTTGTCGCTCACTCTTCGTCCTCCTCCTCCTCTTCTTCAGGTGTGGTTGGAGCCCATCAAGCCCATCGTGAGACAAGTCAGAAGTAAGTCTGCCCTGCCCCCCCCCCCCCCCCCCCCCCACCGCACTGCATTGTGGGTAGGGGGTTGGTTAACCCCTGTGTGTCGCTCTCCCCTCCAGGACCGGCCAACACGCTCTTCAGGCTGTCGGTCAAGTTCTTCCCCCCCGACCCCGGACAGATCCAGGAGGAGTACACCAGGTCAGACCCCCATCACCCCCGTCACCTCCGCCTCCATCACCTCCACCAGCTTCACCACCACCCCCACCATCATCCCAACCCCACCAACCCCATCACCTCCACCTCCCCCAGCACCCCGTCCCCATCCTCAACAACATCACCCCCACCACCACCCTAACATTTATTCAGGATAACTTATTCTCAATATCTTTATTTGTGTCATCCTACAACGGTGTTCTGTAACAGCTTATATAAGGTTATAGCATTCTAATGTTTTAACCGTGTGTGTGTGTGTGTGTGTGTGTGTGTGTGTGTGTGTGTGTGTGTGTGTGTGTGTGTGTGTGTGTGTGTGTGTGTGTGTGTGTGTGTGTGTGTGTGTGTGTGTGTGTGTGTGTGTGTGCAGGTACCTGTTCTCCCTGCAGATGAAGAGGGACCTCATGGAGGCCAGGCTGCTGTGCACGGAGAACACGGGCGCTCTGCTGGCCTCGCACCTCGTCCAGTGTACGTCCCGCGCCTATATACGGGCTGTATAGCATCTATAGACGGGCTGTATAGCATCTATATACGGGCTGTATAGCATCTATAGACGGGCTGTATAGCATCTATAGACGGGCTGTATAGCATCTATAGACGGGCTGTATAGCATCTATAGACGGGCTGTATAGCATCTATATACGGGCTGTATAGCATCTATATACAGGCTGTATAGCATCTATAGACGGGCTGTATAGCATCTATAGACGGGCTGTATAGCATCTATAGACGGGCTGTATAGCATCTATAGACGGGCTGTATAGCATCTATAGACGGGCTGTATAGCATCTATAGACGGGCTGTATAGCATCTATAGACGGGCTGTATAGCACCTATAGACGGGCTGTATAGCACCTATAGACGGGCTGTATAGCATCTATAGACGGGCTGTATAGCATCTATAGACGGGCTGTATAGCATCTATAGACGGGCTGTATAGCACCTATAGACGGGCTGTATAGCACCTATAGACGGGCTGTATAGCATCTATAGACGGGCTGTATAGCATCTATAGACGGGCTGTATAGCATCTATAGACGGGCTGTATAGCACCTATAGACGGGCTGTATAGCATCTATAGACGGGCTGTATAGCACCTATATATAGTCTGTTTACCAGCTAAAAAACGTAGATATATATTTCTACGTCTCTGTGATGAAGGCGGGTTTGATGATGAATGTGTTTCCGTCCCACAGCGGAGATCGGGGACTATGACGAGCTGGGGGATCGGGACTACCTGAGGCTGAACACCCTGCTGCCCTACCAGGACAAGGTCCAGGACCGCATCATGGACTTCCACCGGAGACACTTGTGAGTCCGCTGCCCCTCCTCTGGGTTCGGTTCTGCTCCACTGTCTGTCGCTCTCGTCTGTCTTCCTCTAGCTCTCGGCCTCTCCTTGTCCGTCAGTCCCTCCCTCCTGGGCTGTGAGTCTTTCTCTCTTGGTCGACTCTCTGTGGCTATATGATGGCCTCTCTCTCCCGGTCCTCTCTCTCCCGGTCCTCTCTCTCCCGGTCCTCTCTCTCCCGGTCCTCTCTCTCCCGGTCCTCTCTCTCCCGGTCCTCTCTCTCCTGGTCCTCTCTCTCCCGGTCCTCTCTCTCCCGGTCTTCTCTCTCCCGGTCCTCTCTCTCCCGGTCCTCTCTCTCCCGGTCCTCTCTCTCCCGGTCCTCTCTCTCCCGGTCCTCTCTCTCCTGGTCTTTGTCTCCGTCTCTTTCTCTCTAAAACAAGGCGCCATAGCTCGGTGGGGTTGTGTGAAGTGAACTCGGTAAAGATGCAGATAAATTAGCTAGCTAGTAGGTAGAGGTAGCATGTGGAGTTGGAGCTAGAGAGAGACGTAGAGCTAGAGAGAGAGATGTAGAGCTAGAGAGAGAGAGATGTAGAGCTAGAGAGATCTAGAGCTAGAGAGAGAGATGTAGAGCCAGAGAGAGATGTAGAGCTAGAGAGATGTAGAGCTGGAGTGAGATGTAGAGCTGGAGTGAGATGTAGAGCTGGAGAGAGATGTAGAGCTGGAGAGAGATGTAGAGCTGGAGAGAGACGTAGAGCTGGAGTGAGATGTAGAGCTGGAGTGAGATGTAGAGCTGGAGAGAGATGTAGAGCTGGAGAGAGATGTAGAGCTGGAGAGAGATGTAGAGCTGGAGAGAGATGTAGAGCTGGAGAGAGATGTAGAGCTGGAGAGAGATGTAGAGCTGGAGAGAGATGTAGAGCTGGAGAGAGATGTAGAGCTGGAGAGAGACGTAGAGCTGGAGTGAGATGTAGAGCTGGAGAGAGATGTAGAGCTGGAGAGAGATGTAGAGCTGGAGAGAGATGTAGAGCTGGAGAGAGATGTAGAGCTGGAGAGAGATGTAGAGCTGGAGAGAGATGTAGAGCTGGAGAGAGATGTAGAGCTGGAGAGAGATGTAGAGCTGGAGAGAGATGTAGAGCTGGAGAGAGATGTAGAGCTGGAGAGAGATGTAGAGCTGGAGGGGGTTTGGCAATGGTCGGCCGCCCAGGTGGCTCTCAAACTCCAGGATCCTAGCCCCAATACCTCTAAAGTCCCTGGACCCCGTTCCACACACACACACACACACACACACACACACACACACACACACACACACACACACACACACACACACACACACACACACACACACACACACACACACACACACACACACACACACACACACACACACACACACACACACACACACACACACACAGTATTTTCTATGTTGAGCAGCACAAACGCAACCATTTACAGCCGTGCGTCGCTGTACATGCAGATTTATGCGACCCCCTTCCGTTGTGGATTCTTAAAGAATGCAGAATTATTCTGACGGTGGCTCTCGTCTCCTCTATGACCTTCTTAGTAAAGAAACACAGCACTGCTATGCCGTCAGCGTTCCAGCCCTCTGTGGTCTGAATTCCTCTGAACGAGCGCTGTAGTTTATGATGTACTCTCTGAGAATGTTCCATCGACGGTTGAATGAGTCGTAGATTGGGTAATGTCACTTTGTGTGTGTGCTAAATTTAGCACAATTAGGTGATACACAATAGAACGTTTATTAGTTTTACTTCTTCATTCCCTATCAGGTATGTAGCTAAACTCCTTCATTCCTTGATCATTAAAACAAATATCTTAACTATTTTAAGGATGAACCCTTCTTTGTTGTTCAACCGCAAGCATCAGCCGAAAACAGTTAAACATACCATAGCCATGGTAAACAAGCCTTCCTTACAAGCGCTGCCACAATTATAGAGCCTTATATGCCAATTATCTAATACAGCATTTAATCAGCAACCCTTCCAGAACTTTCCCCTCAGCCTCTTTGTTTTGTAACCTGGCAGTTCCCCTCAGTGGCCAGTGGGGGAGCCCATCCTCATCCCGGCACTGTGCTACGCTAATCCGTTCCCCGGGAAGTCTTGCTGGACGCGCGGCTAGTAATCCTTTGTCTATTAGCCGTCAGGCTAGTAGGGCAGCCGTGGGGAGAAGTGGGGGGAGGGGTCGCTAAGAAGATTTTGACGCTGAACGGATGAACAGAATTAGAATGTGGTGGTGATTGGACAGATTGCTAGGCGCTGGCAGATTGTTCGGTTTGTAATCTCACACTTGAGATGTCCAGGAAGTTTACAGTTTGACGTCGGTTGTGCACTGATGAGGAGGCGGTTGGTGAATACGTTTTTGACCCAGGCTACGCTGGTTGGCTAGCTAGCGCTAGACGTGAATAGGCGGGAAAACGGTTGAGCAACTGAAATGTCTGTTATACCGAACTCTTCGTCCTGCTCTTCCTCAGCTGTAATTAAACACAGCCTGATTATCTGTCTGTGGACATGGGCAAATGGAAAGTGTCAATAAAATTCACGAAATAAATTTGAACCCTTTTTCTTATCCATTCCTTTCATATTAAGAATATAAGTAATTTAACTTGCTTTAAACCGACAACTATTGCACTTTATCACTGCTGCCATCACCCACTTTTACTTCCATCATTTCGATAAATAAAACTCAGCCCAGTGGTTTTCCTCTGAATCATTCCCGTCTGTGGAGATAATGCAGCCAGCAATCCGGTTTGAGATTACGAGGTGTTAAAGTGTGTGTTGGCTCTCTCTCTCTCTCTCCAGGGGACAGACTCCGGCGGAGTCCGACTTCCAGGTTTTGGAGATCGCCCGCAAGCTGGAGATGTACGGAGTCCGGTTCCACCCGGCGTCGGACCGCGAGGGCACCAAGATCAACCTGTCCGTGGCCCACATGGGGCTCCAGGTGTTCCAGGTGAGTCCTGATACACGCTGCCATGACAACCAGTCGTTGACCCACCCCAACGCCTTCCAGCCTGGAGACACAGCCTGTGAGGCGCATCACTATGAAAATACAGATACGCTTATAAACTATGATTATAAATTATGAAATTCTGTCTAACCATTCAAAACATCTATTATTTCAGTTTCATAAGGCCACTTGAACGTATTATTTTATAACCAAATCCTTTCTACAAATATTATGAATGCATTTATTTGTTTTGTAATACTTTTATGTTCTTTTCATAGTTTATGTTGGATAGTATTAAATGTGCCTCTTCAGGTAGTAGTACTGTGTAGTAACGATGGGTTCTCTGCAGGGAAACACGAGGATAAACACCTTCAACTGGTCCAAGATCCGCAAGCTGAGCTTCAAGAGGAAACGCTTCCTGATCAAACTTCACCCCGAGGTTCATGTACGTACTGACGGATAGCTGGATGTAGAGCTAGGAGTAGAGCTAGCTGGATGTAGAGCTAGGAGTAGAGCTAGCTGGATGTAGAGCTAGGTGTAGAGCTAGGTGTAGAGCTAGCTGGATGTAGAGCTAGGTGTAGAGCTAGCTGGATGTAGAGCTAGGTGTAGAGCTAGCTGGATGTAGAGCTAGGTGTAGAGCTAGCTGGATGTAGAGCTAGGTGTAGAGCTAGCTGGATGTAGAGCTAGCTGGATGTAGAGCTAGCTGGATGTAGCGCTAGGTGTAGAGCTAGGTGGAAGTAGAGCTAGGTAGATGGAAGCTCTAGATTATATTATTTTACCATCATCTTTTAAATTGGGTCTAGATTGATATACCTGACTATTGGCTCTATTACCATAGTTTAAACTCCATATTGTAACACTGTCCCCTCCTGTGACCCCAGGGGCCCCACCAGGACACCCTGGAGTTCCTGATGGGCTCCCGGGACCAGTGTAAGATCTTCTGGAAGAACTGCGTGGAGCACCACTCCTTCTTCCGCCTGCTGGACCAGCCGCTGCCCCCCACCAAGGCCATCCTGTTCAGCAGAGGCTCCTCCTTCAGATACAGGTAGCTCCTCCTCCTCAACTGGCTCCTCCTCCTTCAGATACAGGTAGCTCCTCCTCCTTCACTGGCTCCTCCCCCTTCAAATAAAGGTAGCTCCTCCCCCTCAGATGCAGGTAGCTCCTCCTCCTTCAGATACAGGTAGCTCCTTCTGGCTCTTAGAAAACTTAGATTTTTAAACAACACTCTAAGTGTGACTCTAGTACAGTCACACAGGTCTCAGTTGCTTTGAATAAAAGTATCAGCCAATAATACCCAAACCACAATAACATTAGGTATCCAAAGATACTCTGTGAACACCTGATGTAACTGTTGCATCCTGGGAGTTGTTGTTTTTCTGTTCAACTGAAGCTGTGGTCTGTTTGTAGTGGGCGGACTCAGAAGCAGCTGGTGGATTACGTGAGGGACAGCGGCACAAAGCGGACCCCCTACCAGAGGTGAGGATCTGGGGGGCCGGAGTGGTCCGGAACCATCTCTCAGTGTGTAGTTTGGAGCTAACCCGGACTTCCTTCTTGTCCCTTCAGGAGAAACAGCAAGATCCGGAGTTCGGCCCGGTCCCTGGCCTACGACATGCCCAAACTGGTGAGGAACGGGTCAGGGAATACCGTTGGGATCTTGTTTTAATTTGTTTTAAGGAAAACTTCACTAAAGTTGAGGTCCACTTAGGTAATACATCTTTAGCAAACCCGAGTCAAAGCCAAGGGCACGTGAAATGTATATATCAGAAAAACGTCATCCCATTGGTCGAAACATTCTACAATGGAGGAGCATCTGGAGCCAATCAGAGGCTCTGTTCTTAGAGCTGGGAGGAATCAGAAAATGATAATGAGGTCCCTTTTTTTTTAGATTTCTCCTTCCGTCTTAGGCCCCGTTTACACGAGGACGCTTGTGGGTAAAAACGACAAAATATTTTATCGGAAGTGCATTTCGTTTAGACGTTGACAGCGTTTTTGGGGCCTAAAAACGCAAATCACCCTGCAGAGTAGAAAACTTGAATATGCTCCGCTGTAGCGTTTCCGTCGACACTGCCAAGACTCGAAACTCTGCTCAGATCTGCTCACGTCGCGTACGCGTTTACGCCGCATTAAATGCGCCAGTACAGGGAAATAAACAAACATGTTGGATTATTTCCATGCGTCGGACCGTCAAGCTGCTCTGGCAGGATCTGTAATTATGTTTTGGTTTTCGCGGCGCATAAGAGAAGGAGGAAGATTCTATGCATGCGCTCAGACTTGGTGGTGTTGTGTGATAGTGTATCACAGCACCACCATGCATACCCAATCGAATTCCACACACTTTTGCGTCACCGTATGCACGCAGATTTCCTCGCGAAAACGCTTGTCTAAACGCCGAATAAAAAGTGAAGACGCGTCGCCACTTTTGCGTCTTCTGTTCAGACCGTCATCATGTAAACGTAGCCTGAATGTCACCCTCATATAATGATCTGTTCTCCTCCTCTCTCCTCCCCCTCTCTCCCTCCCTCCCCCCCCTCTCCCCCCCCTCCCCCTCCCTCCAGAACCTGTCCTTCAGCGACAGTCTGCGGGGCCCGGGGCCCAGGGCCTCGGCCTCGTCGCCTCTCTCCTACCAGCACTCCCTCCTCTCCAGCTCCTCCCTGCAGCGGTCGCCCCAGCCGCCCCTCCCCCTGCTGGGCCACCCCCCCGCGGCGCAGACCCCCCCGGCGCTGGAGCCCCGCCTCCGGCCCCCCCAGACCCACGGGCCGGCGCCCCCCAGCCCGCCGAGGGACGCCCCGGCCGCGGCCCCCGCCCCTTCGCCCCGCTGCGCTGTCCAAGGTGCCCCTAGCCTCCAGCTGAGTGTGGTAGAGAGTAGCACCCCCCCGTCGCAGACGCCCCACAACGGCGGCCAGCAGGGGGGCCGAAGGGGGGCGGGGCCGGGGGGGAGGGCGGGCGGGGGAGGGGGGGTGTCGGTGCGCAGCATGGGCGTCCTCACGCCCGCCGCCTTCCAGGCGGAGATGATGCGCTCGGCGCCTCCGGCGGCGGCGGCGTTCCCGCGGGCGCTCCCGCCGCTGCGCGTCAGCGAGGAGTTCATCGACGACGACCCCGCCGAGATCTCGTTCTACGGCGGCGCCGCGCTCCAGGCCTACGCCCTCGAGGGCCCCCTGGGGGCCCCCCGCGACCCCGACGACGACGACGACGGCGACAGCGTCGATCGCTACGGTTACGGCGAGGAGGCGGGCCCCCACGGGGACGACCCCGGCGCGGCGTACAGCCTGGACGACCTCAGCGTGGGGGGCGGGCGCTACGGCGACGGGGGGCTGGGGCGCTCGGAGACGAGCTCGCTGGTCAACAACCGCTCGGAGTGCAGCTCGCTGGACCACCTGGGGGGGCTGAGCTCGGCGGGGGAGGGGGGGTACGGCGGCGCGGGGGGCTACGGCGGGTACGGCGGCGGCGGGGGCGGGGGGGGGGGGACGCCGCCTCGCTGCGGCTGCCCGGCTCGGAGAACCCGTCGGGGGCCAGCTCGCTGGTCAACTTCCCGGCGTACTCGGAGCGCTCGGAGACGGGCTCGGCGGTCCAGTTCAGCGACCTGCTGGAGCAGCTGGAGCAGCTGAGCTACCCCCCCACCGCCACCGACGAGCCCCCCTCCTCCTCCTCCGACTCGGACGGCTCGGACTGGGGCTCGGACGGCGGGCTGCCCCCCGAGCAGAGCCTGTTCTACAGCAACCCGCTGACCGGCGCCGGCGGCATCGACAGCTTCCTGCTGCAGTGCCACAGCCTGCAGGCCCTCGCGCTCGCCGAGCCCCCGGGCCCCGCGCCCCTGAAGATGTAGCTCACAGGGGGCCCCTGGAGATGTAGCTCACAGGGGGCCCCTGGAGATGTAACTCACAGGGGGGGCCCCTGGAGATGTGACATCACACAGGGGGCCCCTGGAGATGTAGCTCACAGGGGGCCCCTGGAGATGTAGCTCACAGGGGGCCCCTGGAGATGTAACTCACAGGGGGCCCCTGGAGATGTAGCTCACAGGGGGCCCCTGGAGATGTAGCTCACAGGGGGCCCCTGGAGATGTACCTCACAGGGGGGGCCCCTGGAGATGTACCTCACAGGGGGGGCCCCTGGAGATGTACCTCACAGGGGGGGCCCCTGGAGATGTAGCTCACAGGGGGCCCCTGGAGATGTAACTCACAGGGGGGGCCCCTGGAGATGTGACATCACACAGGGGGCCCCTGGAGATGTACCTCACAGGGGGCCCCTGGAGATGTACCTCACAGGGGGCCCCTGGAGATGTAACTCACAGGGGGCCCCTGGAGATGTACCTCACAGAGGGCCCTCCAACCCCCCCCCCCCCCCCCTGTCAGCTGAAATGTAACTCAAGTCCAGCTGACTTAAAGGCCAAATCATACTCCTGCGTCGCGTCGCTACGGCCGCTCCGCCCTTAGCACACAGAGGCCGTTGCCGTGGGTTACCCGAGTTCCTCCGTCACCCCTTCATCTCGCCCGCTGCGTCGTCTGGTTCCTTTAGGGTCGGGTGGTATGGAGGTTCACGTATATGATGTTCATTGGTACACCACGTCACTTTCACAGTTAAATAATCACCTGATGTAGAACTTGGTGACTTACGTTTGGCAGACTGCACCAAAAGTATTGATGTTGTTGGTCAGCTGACCTCGGGGCCATCAGAAGCACGGTGGTGGTGGTGTTGGTGTTGGTGGTGGTGGTGGTAGTACTGGTGATGTTGAGTGTGGAACGGCACTTGAATCTTGATGGTTTGAGGGGTGTCCTAGATTGTCCGGTCGTCACCGTTACATAGTGTTGTGTTGGTCTGAGGTTTCCCTGGTGTGATGGGACTTCAGGAGCTGTTGAACTTTGGGCGCGTCTCTCGCTCTTCGTCGTACGTACTGTGACTGAGCTACAGACCTCAGGTGTCAGAAGCTCCAGCGGCCTTTAGGTTCAGATGATGAGGATTCATGGTGGCGGTGGAGGATGTTGTGATGTTCCACAACGTTTCAACATGCGGCATATCCATCTCAAACCTTTTTGAGTAAAATGTAGATGTTGGTCCTTATTCTTTTTATATCACGGTAAACCACTTAATCCCGACTCTAGGGACAGTTTTGTTTACGTCTCAGATGCCTCTCGCTCTCTGAATGCAGTACTTTGTTGAGTCTGGTACTGTATTTCTGAAGGATTTCATGTCCAGTGTTTCCCAGTATGGTCGGGAGAGGTTTGAGGAGGTGTTGGTGGGTCTGGTCGCCCTAGCGACCCAAACACATGCAAGATGATTGTGAGCTTTGTCTTGTGGAAGACACCCATGTCCCATATTTTAGAAAAACAATGCGTATATATTTTTTACGTAGCCATTTAAGTTTATTATCTGGTAAAGTGTGGCTGACGTCTTTAGTGCTTTTTACACTATAATAGAACGTCTACAAATATGATCTCTAATGCAAAGTATTTCTCATCTCCCCACTTGTGGTGTAGTATTTGATATATCTAGAAGTAGTAGTACTAGTGTCTATGATTATAACTGTTTCTGAAAGTATTGTGGCTCCTCTGGGCTCACGAAAGAAGAGTCGTTGTCGTTATGTGGTCTTCAGCTCGCCTCTAAATAAAGTTTGAACAGCACAGAATTTAGGTGGAAAACGGCCCACTTGTGTTTTAGCGACACCTGCTGGCCGATTCCATATTATCAGCTGTTCCGCCGTCATAAGCAGAATCACAAGCTGTAGTCTTATAAGGACGCAGGTTTTAACCACCTTGTGTGATGTGGATTAGCCACATTACAAGCTAGTTCACAACAACCCTGTAGTGACATCAGAAATTGGTGATTGACAGGTCAGATTGTAATAAACCCAGTGAATTGACAGGCTGATCTGTCCATCGTAAATCTGGGTGGACCTTCCCAGCTGTGAGGTCACTATATAAAGGTGCATTTTGAAAGGGCTTCTAGTGACTAATCAGCTTCCCTGCTGGTGTTTTAACGTTCTTTAATGACTGCCTCTGGACCTAAACAGAACCACTCGAAGCAGTCTGGAGCCGAATGTACCAAACAAGCCCATGAGTTCGCCCCTTATACACACAACCCTCTGAATGTATGGCCCTGGACGCCTGAAGTATTGCCTTCGGTCAGGACCGACTGTGTTTTAACCACAACTACCTACATGTTGACCTTTAGCGTAGGAGCTAGGATAACGTTTCAGCGGCCTAGTTTAGAAACGGACCAACCTGAAATTGGAGGCCTTTAACACGGACAGCCAGAGTGTTTCTTAATCCAAATGTATATCAAATATATAAATATACATATCCAAACTAATGCCGTAGTGCCTACCTGCGTGGATCCGCCTTCCCTAAATCCATTTCTAATAATTCAGAGCGACGTTTTCTGCCTGGTTCCTTCGCTCCGTAACCAATGGCGACCCTGGGCTCTTAACCCCGCGCTGTGTTCTCAGGCTCCTGATTGGCCGACGTGAGGTGACCGCCGTAGCACCCGGTCTCACAGCGTGTCTTTCCTGTCGCCACGAGCCGCCATCTTAAAACGCTCGCCCGCGTCCGTTTCTCTGAGCGTGGCATGCGGGCGATGATCAGCTTGTTGATCAGGGCTCGGTGGTCATTTGAAGGAGGGCACGGTACCGATACCCCTTATCAATCAACGTTTAGCATCTCCCGTCCCTGAAAACGATTCCTGTGTGTTTGCGTACAAACAGCACTTAGATTTACACGCGTCTTTAAACCACGAGATGGATCTAAAGAGGCCTAACCAGTGTGTATTATATGGCTTTTGTTTCTGGGTAGGCTTGTGTTTTTATTTTTGTTTTTTAAGTCCTCTTAATACTTAACACCGACTCAACACTTAACTCATGCTGGTGACCATACTTAACCCCAGTGGCACTCAGTCAGTCTGTGTTCCTACTAACCAACACATCTCTGTACTTACTGTTTGTATGTTTTACTATCAAGAATAAAGGAATCACTTTTTGGTACCTTTTGGGTCCGACTTAAAATTATTTTTTGGAAGAGACCATAAATCACAGCCAGGGAATCATGAGATAATCACTGCATATTTCAAGTAAATTCAATAAATCCAGAGAAGGTGTCGCTTAAAAACTTTCAGGGTGCATAAATAAAGTTATTCAAATTGACCATCTCTCCCTACTTGAACTCTTCTATTCTTCAGAACTCTTAAGTATTTGAACATATAACCACATAACACAACATAACTCGCTCATAACATGGTGCCAGTGTACCGCTAACCTCAACATTGTCTCATAACGTAACAGAAGTCAGGCTGAATATAAGTGGACCAATATTTCATACATAAGTAACGGAAACTATTCCTTCTTTTAAAGAACATCTGGTAAGCGTTAAGGTATTTCTACATCCAGTCCTAATTCCTTTCCTGGATGTTTGGACGGCCATTTTGATGTATTGAGCAGACTATGGCCTCCTCCTCCTCCTCCTCCTCCTCCTCTTCCTCCTCCTTCAGATGGTGAGGAAGAGCAGCTCCTCATGATCTCCTGAAGGAGAGGAGCTCCTCGTTCCAGAGGAGAGGGAGAGGGGGGGTCGGCCATCTTGTTATATCATTAGACATTTCCTCTTCTGTTCCAAACCGTAGACCTCAGTGTTGTGGGCTGAGGGGGATAGGGGGGGGGGGGGGGGGGGGGGGGGGGGGGGGGTGTGTGTGTGTGTCTCTGTGTGTGTGTGTGTGTGTGTGTGTGTCGCTGTGTGTGTGTGTGTGTGTGTGTGTGTGTGTGTGTGTGTGTGTGTGTGTGTGTGGTGTGTGTGTGTGTGTGTGTGTGTGTGTGTGTGTTGTGTGTGTGTGTGTGTGTGTGTGTGTGTGTGTGTGTGTGTGTGTGTGTGTTTTTAAAGCAGGCCCTGTGCCAAGTCTCCCCCCCTTCCCCATGTGTCATCCTCCTGGGCCACTTAGCAACGCAGAGTAAACAAACCCTCCATGCTAGCCGGCTGCATTCCTCGTCCTCTGAATTATTTCCGGGTCACCGCGTGACTCCATTCCTCTCCTCCTCCCCCCCTCCCCTCTCCTTTCCTTTCCTCTCTCCTCTCCCCTCTCCCTCTCCCTCTCTTCTCCTCTCCCCTCCCCTCCTCTCCTCCCCTCCTAACCCTCTCTCCCCTTCTCTCTCTCCCCTCTCCCTCTCTTCTCCTCTCCCCCCTCCTCTCTCTCCCCTCTCCCTCTCTTCTCCTCTCCTCTCTCCTCCTCCCCTCCTAACCCTCTCTCCCCTTCTCTCTCTCCCCTTCTCTCTCTCCCCTTCTCTCTCTCCCCTCTCCCTCTCTTCTCCTCTCCCCCCTCCTCTCCTCTCCCCTCCTCTCCTCTCCTCCCCTCCTAACCCCGTCTCTCCCCTTCTCCTCTCTGTCCTCTCCTGCTCTCCCCTCTCCCTCTCCTCTCTCCTCCCCTCCTAACCCTCTCTCTCCTCTCTCTCCTCTCCCCCTCTCCCCTCTCCCCTCTCCCCTCTCCCTCTCTTCTCCTCTCCCCTCTCCTCTCCCCTCCTCTCCTCCCCTCCTAACCCTCTCTCTCCCCTTCTCCTCTCTGTCCTCTCCTCCTCTCCCCTCTCCCTCTCTTCTCTCCCCTCCCCCCTCTCCCTCTCTCCTCCCCCCTCTCCTCTCCCATCAGAGTGGTCCACTCACTCCAGCTGTTGATCGCCTCTGGCGGTTGTCTCTCTGGTGTTCCGTCTCGTTTGTCTGGAGCGGAGAACTCGTAGATGTTTTGGAAGCAGGAGCTTCTTATCTGCTGGGAGTGTTGCTTCCTCCAGGGGCAGGCTCTCCTTCTGGGAGAGCGTTGACTGGAAACAACAGAGGAGGTCAATGTGGGACCCATTACCTGCGTTGGTCTGTGGCCACGTCTCTGCTTTCTTATCTGATCCATGTGTGGGAGGGAGGGAAAAAAAAGTGTGTCAAACAATGTAGGAGAAAGTTGAATGAAGAAGAGGAGCGTTGTATAAGAGGAGAATTCTAAAACAACTGCGGCGTCTTTTGAAGCTCTGTGCCGTGTTTTCGTGTGTGTTGTTGGTGTACTGGTTCATATCACCAGGGACTGTGGTTGACTGGGCTTGTTCCAGTGGTTTGGGGACACAATGTTGGTCGGTTCTACTCCCAAACTGGTCTACAGACAAAGTCTTTGATCCTCCAGTCGACGTGTTGACAAATGAAATAATCACCATAAATGGTCTCTAAATTATCTACTTCCTCCTCATGGTTAAATAATAGATCTAGTCTTCGGAACATTTATTATGTGTTAATTAATCGATGTAGTGTTTTGCTTGGGGGTGTTAATCCGTCTGCTCTGCGTTCTCCTCAGGCACGGCGGTGGACAGCCCCCAGCTGTCGCCCTTCAGCTCCAAGGACCCCCTATGCCCCGCCTCCCCGTCCTTCCAGATGTCCACGCTCAGCCTCCCGGGCCACGCCTCCCCGCCCCCCCACGGCCCCGCCTCCCAGGTGGGCCCACGGCTAGATGAGGATGAGGAGGGGAGGAGGAAGGTACTGCCCTGGAGCCTGCCCCCCCCCCCCCATCCGACCCCCCCCTGACCCCCTCGCCCCACCAACACCTCCCCACCCTGCCCCCCTCGCCCCACCAACACCTCCCCCCCCTGACCCCCTCGCCCCACCAACACCTCCCCACCCTGCCCTGTCCTCGCTGCCTCCTTGACCCCCCCATCAGGGCTGCACCAACCTCACCTCATCTCACCCCCTTGATCCCCCCCCCCACCCTGACCCTACATCATTCTGCCCCCCCCCCCCCCCCCTCACCCTGACCCTACATCATTCTGCCCCCCCCCCCCCCCCCCCCCCCCCCCTCACACTGAGTTCACCGGCTCTACTTTGTATTTATTTTATTTTACCCGCTTTATTTTCATTCTGGGTTCTGGTGGGAATGTGGTTAAACTCGAGAGGTTTGGACCTGGTGTTGTGACCCCCCTCCCTCCCCCTCCCTCCCCCCCTCCCTCCCCCCCTCCCTCCCCCCTCCCTCCCCCTGAGGCAGTGCTCTGGAGCCACAAGACGCCCGGTGGGAGACACACAGGAAATTAAAGTTCAGCTCTGGTGTTATCGTTCACGCAGCGTATCTCACATTCCCCCCGCCTTGGTTTACATTGGAGGGCTGCTTGAATACCAATCTTATTCTCTTCCTCTCTCTCCCTCCCCCTCTCCTCCTCCCTCCCTCTCCATCTCCCCCTCTCCTCCTCCCTCCCTCTCCATCTCCCTCTCCATATCCCCCTTTTCCCCTCCCCTTCCCCCTATCTCTCCTCCTCTCCTCTCTCCTCTCTCCCTCTCCCCCCCTCTTTATCCCTCTCCCTCCCCCTATCTCTCTCTCCTCTCCTCTCTCCCCCTCTCAGCGGTACCCAGCTGATAAAGCGTATTTCATCGCCAAGGAGATCCTGACGACGGAGCGGACGTACCTGAAGGACCTGGAGGTCATCACCGTGGTGAGGGGGGGCTTTTCCTTCTATTATGGGATGGCATTCTCCACCCTCCCTCACAGTTAATTTCAAAGAGCTTTATTGACATTGCCCGAAGCACGAACAGTCAGAAAACTTAACCCTCACCCTACTGAAACATTTCACTGTAGCGTGACTATTATTCTATATTAGTATATTATCCATTAGTATCAGCCTTTATAATCATCATAACGTTAAACTCCAAGTTTTGAGAGGTCTACTATAATCGTGTGTGTGTGTGTGTGTGTGTGTGTGTGTGTGTGTGTGTGTGTGTGTGTGTGTGTGTGTGTGTGTGTGTGTGTGTGTGTGTGTGTGTGTGTGTGTGTGTGTGTGTGTGTGTGTGTGTGTGTGTGTGTGTGGCCCCCCAGTGGTTCCGCAGCGCGGTCATCAAGGAGAACGCCATGCCGGAGGGCCTCATGACCCTGCTGTTCTCCAACATCGACCCCATCTACGAGTTCCACCGCGGCTTCCTGAAGGAGCTGGACCAGAGGCTGGCCCTATGGTGGGTACCACTGACCCCTCACTACCCCTCACTCTCCCTAGGTTCAGTACTGGACCAGAGCCTGGTTCTAGGGTGGGTCCAGACCACGTTCACTATGTTTGGTTTGCTGGTTGAGGTCAGCTGTCCTGGCCTCAGGCTGGCTCTATGATCGGTAACACATACCCAGCTCACCATGAAACCTGTTTATCCCTGGTTTTGGGTCAGCTGACCCCAGGGCCTGACCGTGCGTTGGTACGATGAGTCCTCCCGTTACATGAATCCTGTTCAGTGAACCCTAATGTTTATCAGCAGCGTTAACGTGTCACATGACCTTCCTCAGGGAGGGGCGCTCCAACGCCCACGTGAAGGGCGACTACCAGAGGATCGGGGACGTCATGCTGAAGAACATGACCGCGCTCAAGGTGAGACTCTGATTGGTCCCCACGGTGACCGCCCTCAAGGTGAGCCCTCTGATTGGTCCCCACGGTGACCGCCCTCAAGGTGAGCTCTCTGGTTGGTCCCCACGGTGACCGCCCTCAAGGTGAGCCCTCTGATTGGTCCCCACGGTGACCGCCCTCAAGGTGAGCTCTCTGATTGGTCCCCACGGTGACCGCCCTCAAGGTTTGCCCTCTGATTGGTCCACACGATGTGTGACGTCATTCTGAAGAGCATGACCTGATAAGGTCACATGCAAAGTGGGACGGCGACCAATGGCGTGAGTCTGTAGCTGACCATGTGACCTCCCGTGGTCCTGCTGCGGCTGACGTTAAACACACCGCTGCTCCACCTTTAGCGGGTCCTCCACCCGCTGGTCCACCTTTATCCAGTCCTCCACCAGCTGGTCCACCTTTAACCAGACCTCCTCCACCCGCTGGTCCACCTTTAACCAGACGTCCCCCAGCCGCTGGTCCACCTTTAACCAGTCCTCCACCCGCTGGTTCACCTTTAACCAGTCCTCCACCCGCTGGTCCACCTTTAACCAGACCTCCTCCACCCGCTGGTCCACCTTTAACCAGACCTCCTCCACCCGCTGGTCCACCTTTAACCAGACGTCCTCCAGCCGCTGGTCCACCTTTAACCAGACGTCCTCCAGCCGCTGGTCCACCTTTAACCAGACGTCCTCCACCCGCTGGTCCACCTTTAACCAGACCTCCTCCACCCGCTGGTCCACCTTTAACCAGACGTCCTCCACCCGCTGGTCCACCTTTAACCAGACGTCCTCCACCCGCTGGTCCACCTTTAACCAGTCCTCCACCCGCTGGTCCACCTTTAACCAGACGTCCTCCACCCGCTGGTCCACCTTTAACCAGACGTCCTCCACCCGCTGGTCCACCTTTAACCAGACCTCCTCCACCCGCTGGTCCACCTTTAACCAGACCTCCTCCACCCGCTGGTCCACCCTAACCCAGCGCCCTCTGACCCCTAGGAGTTCACGGGCTACCTGCAGAAGCACGACGAGGTGCTGACGGAGCTGGAGAAGGCGTCGAAGCGCGTGAAGAAGCTGGAGACGGTGTACAAGGAGTTCGAGCTGCAGAAGGTGTGCTACCTGCCCCTCAACACCTTCCTGCTGAAGCCCATTCAGAGGCTCATGCACTTCAAGCTCATCCTGGAGCGGCTGAGCAAACACTACCCCCAGGACCACCCGGACCACCACGACTGCAGCGGTGAGGACCCACACACACACAGAGATACACACACAGACACACACACAGACAGACACACACAGACATACACACAGACACACAGAGACAGACACTACCCCCAGGACCACCCGGACCACCACGACTGCAGCGGTGAGGACACACACACTCACACACACACAGAGATACACACACAGACACACACACAGACAGACACACACACAGACACACACAGACACACAGAGACAGACACTACCCCCAGGACCACCCGGACCACCACGACTGCAGCGGTGAGGACCCACACACACACACACACACACAGAGACACACACACAGACACACACACAGACAGACAGAGACAGACACTACCCCCAGGACCACCCGGACCACCACGGTGAGGAGAGAGACACACACAGACACACACACAGACACACACACAGACAGACACACACAGACACACACACAGACACACAGAGACAGACACTACCCCCAGGACCACCCGGACCACCACGGTGAGGAGAGAGACACACACAGACACACACAGACAGACACACACAGACACACAGACACACACACAGACACACACAGACACACACAGACACACACAGACAGACACACACACACACACAGAGACACACACAGAGACACACACAGAGACACACACAGAGACACACACAGAGACACACACAGAGACACACACAGAGACACACAGAGACACACACAGAGACACACACAGAGACACACACAGAGACAGCCACTGAAGCCCACAACACATTCCATTCCCATTGCCTCCTGATTGGTTCTCATCGACCAATCTGGGGCTCGGACTCACGGTTCTGTCACCCCATTGGCTGCAGAGGCGCTGAAGGAGGTGGCGCAGATCGCGGCGCAGCTCCAGAGCAGCCTGATCCGTCTGGAGAACTTCCAGAAGCTGACGGAGCTCCAGAGAGACCTGGTGGGGGTGGAGAACCTCACCTCCCCCGGCCGGGTGAGTGCCGTGACGCCCGCCCACCACTAGAGGACGCTGAGGAGCCGGAACGGAGACGTTCTTCTGTTTATTCACTGATTCATAACGAGATAATGCATCCATGTGAAGTCGTGTGTGTTTCCTTCACTGCCAACTCCATGTCTGCATCCAACTCAATGAGCATGAATTCCTTCATCGATTCATACTAATTACTATTTACTATTCTAGTACTTAGCATGGTGTAGCGTCTTATCCTAGCTATCTTGAGATACGGGGAATGGGTTAACCTAGCAATTGTTAGTGCTTGGTTCTTGTTTCTATGAACATTCTTACTGCACTGACAGCGATATATTGTTGGTCTCTTTCTTCAGACAAATATACTTACTGAAAGTCCCTTTGGCTAAAAGCGTCGGCTAAACGCCCTAAATGTAAATACACAATGCTAAGTACGATTTTTCACAACTAAGGCTGTGAGTTGAACTCCTTCATCCTGCCCTCTGTGTGATCATGCCGCTCTAACGGGTGATGTTTGTTCGTCTGCTCCTGCAGGAGTTCATCCGGGAGGGCTGTCTGTACAAGCTGACCAAGAAGGGTCTCCAGCAGCGCATGTTCTTCCTGGTGCGTGGAGAGCGCCTCCTCCGTCCGCACATCTGACTGATGAGAAGCTTCTCCCCGTGAGGTGACCCTGTTCCTCTCTCTCCTCAGTTCTCAGACATGCTCCTCTACAGCAGCAAGGGCGTCACCGCCACCAACCAGTTCAAAGTGCACGGACAGCTTCCTCTGCACGGCATGATCGTGAGTGAAGAACGTTCTTCTCTGACCCTCTCTGAAACAGGACCGCAAATATGTTTAATCAAACACACTTTACCATCTCTTCATTTAGGCCTCGAAGCCTGAACTTGATGTTCTCGAAACAATCTTGCACTACTTTACTGAGGGGTGGATGACTTCAATTATAGTTCAGTTGTTTTTGCCTGTTGTCTGAAAGCTAATAAGGTAAAAGATGTTACTATTGACTATTGACCCCGGTGTGGTATTGCTGCAAAATTGGCTAAATCCATTTGTGTGTTACCTTTCAGCGAAGTAGAATAGTGACATGGGGCGACAACCAATGATTAACTACAGGAAGAACATGTCAGTCCAACCTGTATTTGAACACATTGATGTGGGTTAATATAGGTAGCAGCTAGCGCAGTGAGCAGCCAGAACAGGTAGTGGCTAGCACAGCTAGTGGCTATCACAGGTAGAGGCATGCTAGGCTAGGCTATGCTAACATAGCATGTGTGTGTTTTACTCCCGGACGCAGATCATTGTGCTGGATGCACCGGTAAGACACACCCACACACGTCTATGCACACACCTTTACACACGCACACGCCTAACAGGTATCTCAAGAATGATTTTCATGGAGTCAACCCTGGGGTGTGCTTGAATTCATAATCAGATTGTAAACTCTTTAGAAGAGCTGTAGGCTCTGCGGGGGGGTGAGTTATAGTATTTTCCTAAGAAGAGGGCTCGGTTCCTGAGAAGAGCTGTAGGTTCTTCAGGGTGGTGAGTTATGGTATGTTCCTAAGAAGAGGGCTCGGTTCCTTAGAAGAGCTGTAGGTTCTTCAGGGTGGTGAGTTATGGTATGTTCCTAAGAAGAGGGCTCAGTTCCTAAGAAGAGCTGTAGGTTCGGCAGGGTGGTTGTAACCAATTCATGTTATGGGTTTGTTCACACTGCCAGAGCTGTACCTGAGCCAGCCAAGAGAAACACTTGGACAGAACACCGATAGACAGACCTTGAACCGGCTGGTCTGGTCAGTGTGTCCTGACATTTGAAACCAGTGCTGCTGCCACCTGCCTGATAGTTCCGCTTTGGTCCGACCAGAGACCTCTGCAGTAGCCCAGGTCTGACCGTAGAGGGCGCTGAACCACTGGTTGGATTTCTCGAGTCAAAGGGCTCTTTACACCTTGACCTGATTAGGAGGATAACCTGATTAGGAGCCACACCGCAGGCAGAGATCTCAGATCAGTGTCGCTCTGAGCTCTAGATCTCGTTATCGTGAAGGCCTGCCTCCTCGTTTAAAGGAAACGATTTGGCCCCCCTGAAAGCTGCTCCCCTCACGGCCCTCCCACCTGGGCCCCTTAAGGTTCCTTCCACCTGGGTTTGGCAAAGGTTTTTCTCCTGGTCCTTTTCGAGGGCTTGGGGTTAGGGGACATGAGTTGATCACATTGTTACATTTTACATTTAGGGCAATTAACAGACGCTTTTATCCTTACGTTAAGTACATGGTGGCCTCTGTCCTCCAGGTGGACGAGAGTGAGAGCGAGTGGTCCGTCCCCCACTGCTTCACCATCTACTCTGCCCAGCGCACCGTGGTGGTGGCGGCCAGGTCAGAACCGGATCGTCTCACTCACCAAGTCTCTTCAGAGGAAGACTGAGGAGCACCTGCTGAACGTTGTGTTGGGTGTCTCCCTTTAGTTCCAAGATGGAGATGTCCAAGTGGATCGAGGATCTGAACACGGCCATCAACATGTCCAAGTCGTCCAACGACAAGTCGGACATCTTCTTCGACGCGGGGATGAGGGATCGCTCCAACCGTAAGACCGTTGGTTGACCTCTGAACCCGGGAGGTTCCCTTTGATGGCTTTCACTGTGTTGTGTCACATGGACGCCTGTTGTATGACAAGACGGTGTGCTTCTGCATTCCTGGGGAACGACGCTTAAAGTGACCAAACACTAGAACCAACGTCAGCCAATCGACGTGATGGAATATCCCCATGTGCTAATTTGGGCCAATCGGAATCACGGCTGTGTGCCATCACATTTGAGCCGATAGAAACCCAAGAATTAAGGGAGTAGCTCTTTGTGATTGGTTGGTGATTTAAGTGTTTGGTTGCTCTTTGGCTCCGGATAGGCTGTCCAGATCCTCCTCCTTCAACCCTGCCCCCCTTCTCCATATATCCTGCTCCTCCTCCTCCTCCTCCTCCTCCTCCTCCTCCTCCTCCTCCTCCTCCTCCCCCTGCAGGGTCCTCTGACGAGGTGTCGGTGGAGCAGGAGTCGGAGGACGAGATGAGCTCCTCTCACGGCTCCCTGGACAAGCAGGCGCACCACCGCGCCAACACCACCCTGCACGTCTGCTGGCACCGCAACACCAGCGTGTCCATGTCCGATCACAGCCTGGCTGTGGAGGTACTCCTCCACCCCCGCCTCCTCCACCCAGGGGCAGCAGCCTCATACTAACGCACCCGCCTCCTCCACCTCCTCCTCCACCCAGGGCCAGCAGCCTTATAGCAATGCACCCACCTCCTCCACCCAGCAGTCACACCGAAACACGCCCATTCCTCCCCAACCTCCTTAAGATAAGATAGTCACCCTTAAAGATCTCCCCAACCCCACCAAGATAAGGGATCATGAGAACAAGATAAGGCTTCCCCCACCTCCACCCCCGTGGTTCCACCCGTCACGTGGGCTCCCTCTGCTCATGGACCCTCTGGGAGGGGTGGGGTCCGATCCGATCAGCCTCCACCCGTAGCAGCGGGGCGGTGTGTGCGTGTGGAATGCTGCTCCTCAATGTGGTTAAGCCGGTGGCGCTCGGAGCAGAGACACAGAACGACCTGCAGCCGCGGGGCGGGGGTAGGGGTTGAACAGATGACATCATCACCGTGAGACAAGAGACCACGTGACTCGAGGCCTCGAAACCTCTTGGAACATGTGGCCGCGTTCACACAGCTGAGGTGGATCCTTGTCCTCTGCATCGTCTGAGTCACCGCTGATCCGGGAACTAACCCCCGTTCTCCTCCACCACCTCCTCCCTCTCCTCCACCACCTCCTCCCTCTCCTCCACCACCTCCTCCCTCTCCTCCACCACCTCCTCCACCACCTCCTCCCTCTCCTCCACCACCTCCTCCCTCTCCTCCACCACCTCCTCCCTCTCCTCCACCACCTCCTCCCTCTCCTCCACCACCTCCTCCCTCTCCTCCACCACCTCCTCCCTCTCCTCCACCACCTCCTCCCTCTCCTCCACCACCTCCTCCCTCTCCTCCACCACCTCCTCCATCTCCTCTCTCCTCTCTCCTCTCTCCTCTCTCCTCTCTCCTCTCCCCTCTCTCCTCTCTCCTCTCTCGACGACTGATCGCGCCTGGTGTCTCCTCCTTCTGATTGGTCGACCTGACCGTGTCTTAACCAGTTCTAACCACTTCATCCTTCCCTCCTTCTAGTTTCCTCTGGATGTTTTAATCACTTCCTGCGGAACGTAAACAGAGCCGCTGCGGCCCGGCTGGGTTTCCTGACTCTAACCACCTCGCTTCACAGATGTGATGATGACCATCTCTGTGTTCTTCTTTTGCTCTTCCTCTTGTGTTCGCACCAGCCTGACACAGAGTACTAACACACTAACGTTGGCCTGTCTCCCCTCCCGTCTGCCTCTCGCTCTCCCTCTGCCTCTCGCTCTCCCTCTGCCTCTCGCTCTCCCTCTGCCTCTCGCTCTTCTTCTCTCGCTCTTTCTGACTGTCTCTGTCTCTCTGTCTCTCTCTCTCTCTCTCTCTCTCTCTCTCTCTGTCTCTCTGTCTCTCTGTCTCTCTGTCTCTGTCTCTGTCTCTGTCGCTCTCTCGCTCTCTCTCTGTCTCTCTCTCTCTCTCCGTCTCTCTCTCTCTCTCTCTCTCTCTCTCTCTCTGTGTCTGCCTCGCCCGCCCGCCCCCTCCTCAGTGTACGGCTCTCCGTCCGTCTCCCCCGAGCTGCCCCCCCGCTACCTACTGGGCCAGGGGCAGCGACCCAACACCATCACGCACGTGTGCTGGTACCGAAACCAGAACCTCTCGCTCACTGATTACCTGCGCATGACCCAGGTACCCACGCCAGGGGCAAGATCTCATTAGGGGCCAAAGCTCGTTAGGGGGCAGTGCTCGTTAGGGGCAAAAGCTCGTTAGGGGGCAGTGCTCGTTAGGGGCCAGAGTTCTTAGGGGCCAGAGCTCGTTAGGGCCCAGGGCTCGTTATTGAAACCTCCGCCTCACTCTCGACTCACTCACTTGCACTCTCACACCAACTCACCCACTCACTCACTCACACATACACAGCTACATGCTCTCTCACTCATTCTCACACGCACACACCTTTCACAATCTCAGTGATTACGCAGCTTAATGCCTCGTGCCCTTTCTCAGCCCTTCAGTGTTTTGTTTCTGACCCGTCTAGAACCAGCTGTCGGGGTACCTCTTGAGGAAGTTCAAGAACAGCAACGGCTGGCAGAAGCTGTGGGTGGTCTTCACCAACTTCTGCCTGTTCTTCTACAAGACCCACCAGGTCAGACCTCCGTGTTATGTTCTCATTGCTCTGTTATCAGCAGGCTGCACTCGATTAGAGAGCGACCTGTAGTAACCCTTACCCATGAGTGTTGGATCAGTGTTGAGCTCACTGTAGAGGCAGTGCTTGCATGCTATTATTTATTATTATCATTATTCAGTTATTTAGAACAGTTGTTCTCAAATGTGGGTACTCAAAACCCCTAGGGGCACTTTGGAGTACTGCAGGGGGTAACCAGAAATGTTCCCAAGAAAAAAAGTTGTAAATTTCTCTTTTTTTTCCCACAAATGTTTGTGCTGACGGGGGTACTCGGCTGAAAAAATATCTAAGAGGAGGTACACTAGTACAATATAATTGAGAAGCACTGATTTAGAAGACGCTTTGACCTGAATTCAGATTCTTTCAACGGTCATTCAGGAGCAGGTAGGTTAGATGGAACGTCGGGGATCGAAACCCGGACCTTTGGGCTGGGAGTCCCACCCCCTGCAATGTCCGCCCGTACAAAGTCCTCGGTCTGAAGTAGCCTGGGCCTTTGTTTGTGTGCAGGATGACTTCCCATTGGCCAGCCTCCCGTTGCTAGGCTACACGGTCAGCACCCCCGAGGAGGTCGACGGGATCCACAAGGAGTACGTCTTCAAGCTGCAGTTCAAGTCCCACGTGTACTTCTTCAGAGCGGAGAGCGAGTACACCTTCGAGAGGTACCCCCCCCCCCCCCTTTTACTGGTGTCACTGTGTTTCTTTGGACCAGTGTGTACTGGTGTCTCTCTGTTTGGAACAATGTGTACAATTTGGAACAGTGTCTGTCTGTTCGTCAGTCCGTCATGTCGGGTTCTGTTGAGGCCTGTGTGTCTGTCTGTGTTATGGATGGTGGCTCTCCGTCCTCCTGGGAGTTTATGTGATGACGTCTCCTATGAATCACGTTATGGAGCGTGAACTTCCTCTGACCCCCCCCGGGTACAGGGGTCTGGTCCCCAACGTGTAAACCTCTATCTATGTACTGACTAGAGTCCCTCTATGTACGTAGTTACTCTAATGTAACTCACTGCGTCCCTCTTATCTTCATCACTTGTGTTTGTTTAGAAACAGAGGCAGACATTCCTGAATGCCTGTCTGTTTCCCACGGTCTTATTGTCTGTCTGTCTGTCTGCCTGTCTTGCTCTCTATCTGTATCAGACTCATACTGTCTGTCTGACTACCTGTCTGTCTCTAACGCTCGGACTCCCTTTCTGCCTGCCTGTCTGACTACCTGTCTGTCTGACTACCTGTCTATCACCTGTCTGTCTGACTACCTGTCTGTCTGACTACCTGTCTATCACCTGTCTGTCTGACTACCTGTCTGTCTGACTACCTGTCTGTCTGACTGTCTGTCTGTCTCCAGGTGGATGGAGGTGATCAGGAGTGCAGCTGGGAGGATGACCCTCCTCGTTCCCAGAGTCCCCGCCGAGCTCAACAGGAAGTGACACGCCCAGCTCAACAGGAAGTGACACGCCCAGCTCAACAGGAAGGGAGCCGGACTGCTGGGGGTGATGAAGGGATCAGGGTGCAGGGGGGCCCCCCGGACGACCATAAAGACTTTGGAACCACTGGGCTCACCCACTGGGTGCCACCGCTGGCTGAAAGGACCCTGGGACGTTCTGAAGAATACATTCTACTCGCCTTGTGTAGAATAAATGAGTGTTTATTCAGCTGTGTCCTGAGTGAGGTTTATTCCCTCGTTATCGAGGGGTTAGGGCGAGGTGTGTATCGAGACGGTAAAAAGGCAAGTGTGATACTCAGGCTGGGAGAATATGGAGGCATATTGGCGTCACTAAGCTTCTTATTATATCGTGGGAGCAGCATGCTAACGGGAGGTGGGCATTTTGCATGCTAAGAGACGGTTGGCATATTAGCATGTTGCATGCTAAGGGACGGTTAGCATGCTAGCATGTTGCATGCTAAGTGGCGGTTAGCATGTTAGCACGTTGCATGCTAAGTGGCCGTTAGCATGTTAGCACGTTGCATGCTAAGTGGCGGTTAGCATGTTAGCACGTTGCATGCTAAGGGACGGTTAGCATGCTAGCACGTTGCATGCTAAGTGGCGGTTAGCATGTTTGCACGTTGCATGCTAAGTAGCATGTTAGCACGTTGCATGCTAAGTGGCGGTTGTCATGTAGAATGGCGGGAGAGTTGGGCGCAGTGAGGAAGAGGAACAGAAGGTTGAGAGGAAGGTGCGTGGAGCACACCAGTGTCCTCGTTTAAGGGCAGAAGTGAAAGTGTGTTTAGAAAGTTAAAGTATCGTCGACGGAAGAGGGATCAGCAGAGTTGAGGGAGGGTTTGAGGGAAGTATTCAGGCCTGCTTCAGTCTGAAGTGGTGGAAAATGTACTTGTTTTTCCTTACCGTTGGATTATTTTCCGACGGACAATGCATAGTTGGGTCGGTTTTGGAGAGCAAACTTGTATAGGCTAGAGTAGAGATGACATTACCACCGATAGTATATCTGTTTGATTTTTTCATTGCATTGTTTTTCAACCTTATTTAACTGTTAAGGCCAGTCTTTTGTGTGAAAGGGAGATGTATTTTTCTGCTTATGGAGCAACGGTACATTAATGAAGGGATTCTGCTGAAGATGCATCAATCGTCTGGGAGATGGATGGGGATCAATCAGCAGGGCTTTGCTGCCAGAGTAAATAATCAAGAGTTTACTTTATGGCTTAACTTGTAATCCAGTTCAATGTTCTGGTGCTCTTTACCTATAAAGTTGTTCATGTCTTTAACCTCTTTAATTTATTGTTTGTTGAGGGTCTGTGTGGAGATGATGTGATGACAAACTAAGCAGTTTTTCCTTCATGTTTCTTGTCGATTTCTGATGAAGTGAAACAGAGACGAGACATTTTACCCGCCATATAAAAGGCGGTTAAGATCTGAGGTCTTTGCTCACAGCTGGATGCCGAATGACGTGAACCACTGTATTATTAGGATGTTTCAATGAAAACTGGAATATTTCATTGTGTGTGTGTTATTTGCCTAGCTGGTGTATAATTAACACCCTAACCAAACCTTCATCTCACCTCGGCTGAAGTTCTCAAGCATCCAAACTTTTGTAAAATGTTTAATGATCTTGTGATCTGTTGTCATGCCTTGTGTTACTGCATTGTTCAGCAAATAAAATAACGTTTTTCTCGCAGCTCCTCAGTTTGATGTTATAATTAATAAGGATGATTCTGCAGGATGGCTTCACCTAGGGGTCAAACAATATTTGCGGGCAGGAGGTCTGTGAATTACATGTGAATACATTCTAAAAAGGTCGGTTTGCCATTTTTGCAAACGTCACTGTTAAACAACCGAAATATCCACAATGAAGTGACTAAACAGGACTGACACTTGGGGATAGATGGTGGTCTTTGTTCACTCTCTCTGATCCGGACACAAAGCCTGACTTGCCCAGACAACTCTAGCGGGGAGGGACCAGATTATCGGATTAATTTCCGAGGTAAAAGCCGGTTTGTTTTCGACCGAAAAAGGGTGTGGTGGAATCCAGTATTCTGGTCAATGTCCCTGGCTCCTGTCGATGACGACTGGTTTTTATTGTTGCTCGGCGAGGTTCAGTGCCTCAGCCGTTGGGAGAACCCGAGTCCTTCATCAGAAACAGCGCGCGTAACTTTACGCGTAGGCGTGGTCGACAAGCAAATCCGCGCTGAACTCCGAGCACCGAGTCCACGATGTAGTTAATGAGCCGAGGAGGGCGGGGACCGTGGGGGTATCCCCGCCTCTCAGGGCTCACAATGAGCTCCCTAGAAGGAAAGGCTGCAAGGCTAGACCAGACGGATCACACCTCCAGGACCAAAGTCCGCTCATAGCTTCTTAATGGACCAGCGGACGACACATTGATCATCCAGTTATAATATTGACCATCACGTTATATGTGGACTGCTAACCACGGTAAGGGGGCTTTATTGATGGAGTGGGCTTCTGCGTAATCTTGTGGTGAGTTCATAGCGCTTTGGATCAGCAGCTGTGGAATCCCGCAGGACTTTGCACATAACTTCAACCAATCCATCATAGCCTAGTTGGTAGACTGCTGTCGGCATATTGGACATGCTTATGGGTTGTTATGTTGTTAAACGGTTTGAATTCCTCTGTATCCCGCAGGGGATTCCTTGGAAATCTCTCCTTGTGTCGGACGCGGTGTCGGGGGGGTGGGGTTTGAGGCGGACCGACACCACCTTATCCGGATGAAAGTGGCATGGAGATGCTCCGTCGCTCCTCGGTGTTCGCGGCCGAAGTGATGGACGTGTTTGACCGCTCGCCCACCGATAAGGAGCTGGTGTCCCAGGCGAAGGCGCTGTGTAGGGACTACATCCACTCCAGACTCAACCGGGCCGGTATCGGCTGGACCAAGCCGGACCACGGGCTGTCTGCGTCGGGCGGCAGCGCGCTGGGGGACACCTCGTCGGTCATCCTGTGGCTAGGTGAGTCCACCCGGCGGGTGCTCACTTTGGGCGTCCAGGATCACTTAGGGGTCAATCAGAATGTGAAACGGTTGCATGTGCCACCCACTCACCCGCAGACTTACATTTAATGTATTTATTTACTCATCCAAAGCGACTTAAAATGGTTGAATGCACTTATTTTAACTTGCAACCCAGAATGTGCCAAGAGTCCGCTAAAGGAAGTATAATTTTTTTTTCATGGTCCAAGATGCAGACTTTGATATCCATAAACGATGGGCAATAGAACTAGATCTAACACGTTCAAAATATTACGTCGTTCATCGAGTTGAAGAAGTCATAACGCTGAAAGCTGGAGTAGGCATTAGAGAGAACCGGCCCGAGTGAGCTGGACTCTGACTAATCGCACCCCTCCAAAACCACTCGCCTCACCATTCCTGGATCTTTGGTGCAGCTTTAAAAATCCTGTTTACCGTCCAAAACACATTTCCTGCTCATCTTTCCAGTAACCGTTGAAGTAAACGATAACTTGTTGTTTCTGCTGTGATTCATTCCCCTCTAACCTACCTGACTCTGTCTTCGATTAGTATTGTACCTGTGTTGATTTAGCCTTCTTTCAACCGACAAATACCACATAGAGATTCAGCCCCTGATCTATCCGGATGGGAGAACAACAAAGGGGCCCATGTTGAAAACGTTGTTGTCGTTGTTGTTGCTAGGTGATGAGCTGGAATACCTTCGCCCGAACATCTACCGTAACGTGGCGAAGCAGCTGAACATCACCGTGGCGTCCGAGAGCATCGTGTCCGACGCCTTCCTAGCCGTCGCCGCCGAGATCTTCTCCACAGGTACGTCTGGAGGAAGACACCCCTTAACCCTTAACTAAACACACCTTTAGCTGTAAGGACCCTTTACTAAACACACCTTTACCTGAAAGGACCCTTAGCTAAACACACCATTACCTGTATGGATCCTTAACTCAGTAACACACCTTTAGCTGATGGACCCTTAACTAAAGACACCTTAACCTGTGTGGACCCTTAACTAAACACACCTTTACCTGTATGGATCCTTAACTCAGTAACACACCTTTAGCTGATGGACCATTAACTAAAGACACCTTTACCTGTGTGGACCGTTAACTAATTAAATACACCACCTCTCCCTTAATAGACCCCGTAAGGGAACCATTTCTCTCGGCTATTTTCTAACATAAGACATTAGGGGTAATGGTGTAACGACCCCTGACCCCTGTCTGCTCCGCGACTCCCTGTAGAGCCACTGCTGAACGAATAAACAGTACAGAGAAAGAAGAGAGCGACCCGTCTGGGCACGCACGCACGCACGCACGCACGCACGCACGCACGCACGCACGCACGCACACACGCACGCACACACGCACACCTGAGAACACTTCACTTTTATTGTGTAGGAGCGCACACTTCCCCTCCGGGGGTGAACGGAGGCTGCTTTTGTTTGGTTTCACTTTATCCGGCTTACGGGAATTAAAGTTAAGGGGGGTGGGGGGGGGAGGGGGGCTGGAGGGCCTCTCCTTATAAGGTAAACTGTTCCTCTATGTGGTTTGTCATGACAACAGCTGTGACCCCACCCTGGAGCCAGCACAGAGGAGATCACACACACACACACACACACACACACACACACACACACACACACACACACACACACACACACACACACACACACACACACACACACACACACACACACACACAGACAGACACAACACACAAACACAGACACACACATACACATGCACACACGCGCACACAGTCCCTGAGGAGAAAACAGAGAATTAGGACCCAGCATAACAAAGAGATAAACTAAATAAACACACTCACTCACAAACACTTTCACTCACTCAATCACTCACTCACACACACACACACACACACACACACACACACGCTTACTTACTCACTCACTCACTCACTCACTCACTCACTCACTCACTCACTCACTCACTCACTCACTCACTCACAGAGTGTTTTGATTGGCAAAATAAAAGCATGATAACTTTAAAGTTGCATTAGTTATTTTAGAGTAACTTTAATCACGATTAAATTAACTCAAGTTTCCTTGGCACAAAACTGGAAGCCAGCACAGTGTTGAATTTAAGTTGTCCTGGAGGTGAGATCCTCCTTGAGGAAGTTGTGGAGGAGAGCAGATTAGAGCTTCAGCCTTATCAAACCAAAAGCACGCTCTTATTTTGAAACAAAAGTATGCTAGTAAACAGCAAACCAACATTTCCTGAAACACAGAAAAACAAGTCAAATGAAATAATTGAACTGAAACCAAAACTATAATCATAACATTTTAACTATTTTGGTGGATGTTGTTGCATTGTTTATTACTTTGTGTGCTGTGTGTTGATGTGTGTGTGTGTGTGTGTGTGTGTGTGTGTGTGTGTGTGTGTGTGTGTGTGTGTGTGTGTGTGTGTGTGTGTGTGTGTGTGTGTGTGTGTGTGTGTGTGTGTGTGTGTGTGTGCCTGTCTTCATCCATGTGTGTGTGTGTGTGTGTGTGGGTGTGCATCCTCATCTATGTATGTGTGTGTGTGTGCTTGTTCATCTTTGTGTGTGTGTGTCTTCATCTATGTGTGTGTGTATTCATCTATGTGTGTGTGTTTGTGTGTGTGTGTGTGTGTGTGTGTTCATCTATACGTGTGTGTTCATCTATGTGTGTGTCTTCATCTATCTGTGTGTGTGTGCCCCCCCCAGGTGTGACGTGGGGGAAGGTGGTCTCCCTGTACGCGGTGGCGGGGGCTCTGGCGGTGGACTGCGTGCGTCATGGCCACCCCGCCATGGTCCACACCATCGTGGACTGCATGGGGGAGTTCGTCCGCAAGAGCCTGATCCCCTGGCTGAAGAGGCGCGGGGGATGGGTGAGGAGAACTTAATTACATCCTCAATTAGATTCAATTACATTCAATTGTATTAGTATAGCCCTTAATCACAGGGACAGTCTCACAAGCTGTATATCTATGACCCCCCCCCCTAACTCTAGACCCCCTGAGGGACAGAAAGAGCTCCCTTAATTCCATTACTGGATCATTTACATTCAGAATCTATAATTATTATGATATACATTTGTATTGTTGTAGTTAAGCGTCAATGCATCCATGTTTTCTCGATCTGGTAGCTTGAACACATGACGTAGGTCAGAGATGACATGTTTCCCGTTCTGACTTTCCTCCTCCGACGGTTAACGACCGCAGCGTAACACTGCAGTGTTTGAAGTTCTCTGCCTGTGTAGTAAATTAATGTCATGTGATGGTATCGGATCGGCACATAGACTTGCGTACTCGACGATAACCGATACAGCATTTAAGGCGTTATCGGAGGAATTTCCAATACTGGCATCGCTGTCGGACCAACTCTACAAAAAACAAAACCGCGTCTAAGACCCTCAACAGTGCAGGGTACAGCAGTCCGAGAGGAAACCAGGTTAGGGATGGAGCAGACGGGGCTGCTCAAAGTGCTTTCTCAATGCAATAACAAGACTACAGCTCAACAAAGTGCATTCCAGACTCCCAGAGAGCCTAGCACAAATCAGCCAGGGTTTACAGAGGAAGATGTTTATAGTTTATGGAATGGTTTGGGTCAGGAGGGAATCAAAGGGTTTACTGGATCTGTGCTGCCAGGACCCCGGACAATGGGGCGACTCTGTGAAAGATAGGGGGGAGTACTGATACACTAACGACTATAAAGAGCTCCCACAATATTAACAGATCCCTTTTTGCTCAAATAGTCCCCCATGTATAATTAATTTAATTTCCAAAGGCTCTTAAATCATAGCTGCTCCAAAGTATTTTTACTTTAGATTTGAATCCCACGAGTCCACAACAGTCTATAACAGACTTACAATAATAACCTCCTACAGACATTCCCCATAATTCTGCTCTTTGAAGTTGGAGTAATTGTTCAGACCGCAGTCACCTGACCTCCAGTAGGTTCATCATCTCATCTTCCCATTTAGGGTCCTAGGAACGCTGGGTCAGCTGTGAATCTCTTCCCCCCCTGATCTAGGTCGCTTTAGAACTCTGGCTGCCAAAATTAATTAATCCTTTACTGACTTAGCATGGACTCAAGCAGACCGCATAGCTTATCAATGCCGTGTTTGCATAGCTCTGGATCATTTCACGTCTATCGTGAACACCATATTAAGTCAGAGAGTCAGAGAGTCTCTGTTAGATGAGGAGAACAGATGAGTGGATCCACAGGCGGGCTGGGGTCCAGTGCTGTTGGTCCAGACCATCTGTTGCTGAGCAGCAGGGCAGAGAGGTCAGAGCGGCCGCAGTGAAACATGGAAACACGGGTCTGTCTGGGGAGTCATGATACGTCATCGCTCTCTCCCAAGACCCTCCCTGATTGATTCAATGCACCGGTTGCCCTGTGTCTCTCTGTGTAGACGTGTGTCAATTAGTGTCCCTGTGACTAACGAGGGCTAATGAGGGCAGGGAGTTGTGTAACCAGACGGAACACAGAAGGTCTGTCTGTCCGTCTGAGACTCTTCTGTCAGCACCAGTGAGGTCATTCGACTCACTAACCTGATTGGTTAGTTCTCGTCTTTCAAACGAACTGACACTTGATTGGTTCGTTTTTTCTAGCCTCATGAGATCTCTAAGAACATGATTGGTTGGTCAGTTCATGTCCTACACCGAACTCGATCCTGATTGGTCAGTTCTCCCGGACACAGGAGGCCAGGAGGGGAAGGGTGGGATCGGGGCTGTGTCAGCAGCCTCCTGCTGTCGGCTTTATTACCTGTGAGAAGGTCCCAGGTGTGGTGGAGGGCAGCGCACCTCACCTGGCCCGGTCACATGACCTCACATGACTCTCAGGTGTTCCAGAGCAGGAGGACATTTTAAAAGTACAGCTAATAAACATTAGGGAGCCTGCCTCGAATGGGAGCTACCAAATGGAGTTGGACAACATATAAGAATGTTTGGAGAACTGTTTTCAAATGTATGTAAAGTTAGATTTGTTGAAAGTAGCACGCTGACAAACAGTTTTTTGATCAACCCCAAACTGTTTTTCAGTGACGTATCTTCTAACATGCTTCTATCACAGCACGGTAGATCAGACAGCCTTTTGAGATGCTTTAGTATTTAGTATTTCATTTGAATGCACGTTGTCATTTCAAGATTCTAACAACAGACAGTTGGCACCATCCGGAGCGCCTCTCAGTGACTCTGATGCTCCAGGTATAGGGCTGAGGGGTGGGGTACACTGATCAGTACCTCCGTGTCCTGGGTCCTCTGCTTCTGACTGCTCCCCCTCCGTCCCCCTCCCCAGGTGGACGTCACCAAGTGTGTGATCAACACAGACCCCAGCTTCAGAGCCCATTGGCTGGTGTCGGCCGCCAGCACCTGTGGCCAGTACCTGAAGGCGGTGGTGTTCTACCTGCTGAGGGAGAAGTGAGCCCAGCTCCAGGGCACTGCGGCGCTGAGAGGACTGGGTTTGGTCGGTCGGCCAGCTGCCAGCCTCCTGGGAACGGGAGCATGTGTTTGGATACGTTTACACCAGAGAACCTGCTTGTTTACATGGACGCACCGCGACGTGTTCAAACGCTCACACTCCTGGATCTGCCTTCTCTCCACGACTCTTTTGGACAGCATTTGTGTTGACTAAGACGTTTGGGAACCGCATGAAATAATCGGTTTGTTCAGAAGATGTTTGTTTGTTGTTTTCGTTTTTTAATGGATCCCATAACCATCTCTAAGGTTGTTTTGATTTGTATTAATTTATACCATTAACGGATATAATGCATACATATTTCTACAATAAGATTCTGGCAATGCTGAAAAAACACAAAGCAAGTGTTGTTTTGTGCGATTCTAAAATTAGACGCCACACATGCTTTGCATAGCGACCGAGGCGCCCCCTGGCGGCAGAAATGTGCGGACAATGTTCCTGGAAATGTCGTCCAAACAGCGGCTCAATTCCCATGAAAGCACTCATGTCAAGTCAAGAGCATTTGATCAACGTATCTCTAATGAGTCTAATTTAGAAGTGAGCACACGAGCCACGTATAATGCCACTAGGCACACGTTTTTTTACACTCTTTAGTACAATTGTGTGTATTACATAGGCTACACATGTGTTTTCACATCTTCACGGAGTGAGAGAGAAGCCCGTTAGTTCAGTCTAATAAACGCTAGCCACAGAAATAAAGCACTTTAATATTTACGTTTGTATAACGAGTAGAATGTACCCTGTGAATAAAACCACGATGGTCTGGCATGAAGCACTCGATGTAATAGGAAATAAATAGTTTTTAATGCAATAAACTGCTGTGGACTGTGGTTGCATATCCTTGGGTCCCTCAACGGGATGCAAATTGGTTTCCTAGTTGGTTGACCGTGTGTACATGCAAAGGCCACATCCAAGGATATGTTCAGAAAGTTGGTCTCCATCAATAGATGCAATGCTTTTAACCGTTTTATATTCTGTTTTTTTGGTGCAGAAATAGGCCTATTGTAGCAGGCCTTCATATTCAAAATGTAGCGATTTTGTGAATGGCATTTTGTATTGTAAATCGTATGAGGAAAGACACCAGATTGATTATTCTGTATTAAAAAAATAAAAGCATGGGCAGAACTTTTAGATTTCAACAGACACAGTGTGACGCAATCGGTGAACCGAAGTCACGGGGCGGGAGGACGGATCCGTTTACCGTTTATCTTATTTACCGAGAGAAACTCATAGTCCATTACAAATCTAAAACCTTCAAGTAAGAGAAAATATGTATTTTTAAAATATAATTGTACGTATTTAATGTGTTTCTATTTTGCAAATTGGTAAAAAGAAATACGTATTTTTCTATTCATGTATTTGTATTATTATAATTACTATAGTTTTTTGAAGGGTTCTGTAAACGTAGCATTTTTAAGAAATCCCAAAGAACTAACCTCCGCCCAAAAAACAACCTCCTATTCGCTGAACAGCGCACGTCCCGCCTCCTTTTCTGAATTCCGCAGCAGAGCTCGCCCTCTGATTGGCCGAGAGGTTCAGAGTGCAAGGGCCATAACAAACAAGACCATCGGGATGGACGCAGGTAGGGCAGGATCTCCACGTCAATAACAATGGCTTTTAATCGGGTTTTTTTGTATTTAAACATACTAACAGCATCCGTACGTTACATATGCGAATAAACCTCAATCCCTGACACCAAACGTCGCAAAATCCCGACCATACACAGCACGTTATTGCTGTGTTTAGCGTCGTTAGCACGTTAGCATTGTAATAGCGTGAGGTGGCCTTAAACATCCCAGAGACTGAACAGCGCTTTAAATATCATCCCCCGAACATTGTATGTCTTCAGATCGGCAGCAGACAGACACAATCAGCCATGATTATCCCCTCGAAACGTGAGATTCAGGGTGTGAGACAGCTGTCCTTGGGAGGGATTGAGTAATACAAGACAATGTTGTCGCCATCAGAGTCAAAATAGTCGATATAACTTCCTCCGAGGGTCAGATTAAAGGTCCTGGCCTTGGCGAGAAGCTGGATATTACTGGTGGATGGAACAACTTTCTGATATGATCGCAATCAACTTATTTCTCTATGGTGCTCGTCGTGACGTCACGTTATGTTGGAGAACTTGACGTCACCGCCCGGCTCAGCAGCCAGCCGTCCATCAGTGACATCAGTCCAAACAATGACGCATTATTAGACGTCTCCTGATCCCGCAATTGTTTTGTGTTGTTAACCATTTTCTGCTGTTCACGTGCCAAATAAAGTGGTACGATGTGAATTGAGCGATTTGTGGGCTTTTCTTTGACAGCTACGTTGACGTACGACACACTTCGATTTGGAGAATTCGAAGACTTTCCAGAGACCTCAGATCCCGTGTGGATCTTAGGGAAGGAATTCGACGCACTCACAGGTGGGTCTGTTAAGATGCTCACTCCCTGCTCCTTAATGACCTGTCTATGTACTGTCTAACCCCTACCTGCTCCTTAAAGGTTGGGTATGGAATTCGCTTTTTTGGCCATTTTTGCAGAATTACTTGAAATCCTCATCATAACCCACTTACAGCCACTGAGTTAGAAGTACTGACATGAAAATTAAACAAGTCAATCATCTGTGGAACGGGCAGGGCTCGAAAAACTCCAGCCAATGATTTCCAGGGCCACCGAGTTGCATTGGACAGTAAGTACGTCAATCAAACGGTCGTACTGCACTCCCCCGCGCGACCCCTTTGTGCAGTACTCGTGACCCAGAGCAAGCTCCTGTTTGTTGTTATCCTGCGGTAGCTACTGGAACTAGTTAATCCACATTTGGACCTAGCAGTTGAAGACAATTTCCATGGCAGACAAGACGCCACCATCCCCATGTTGTTTTTTTTAATGTTGCCATGTTGTTTAACGAAAACCTACGCTAGCCTGGCTCGCTCTCGCGCATCTGTGTTCGCGCTCGTGCATGATTGCGCGTCCAGGTACTTGGAATGGGTGGAGTCAGAGTCAGCGTTGAAGGAGAGGGGGTAGGACCATTTGAGTTGTGTATTTTCAAAATCTGCTGGCATTTCGCAAATCCCATACCCAACCTTTAATGACCTGTCTCTGTACTGTCTACCCCCTACCTGCTCCTTAATGACCTGTCTCTGTACTGTCTAACCCTTACCTGCTCCTTAATGACCTGTCTCTGTACTGTCTAACCCCTACCTGCTCCTTAAGGATCGGTCTCTGCACCAAAAGGTTTAAATTGTGACCATGTCGTTGTGTTTTTGTTCCTGCTCCCGGTTCAGAGAGGGATGACATCCTCTCAGACGTTACGTCGCGACTGTGGTTCACGTACAGAAAAAACTTCCAACCAATCGGTGAGTTCAAAAAGAGGTTAATGATGATCAGTTAATTCATTTTTATTAGTTAAGTATCTATTCGATACGACGGACAATTATTAGTTAGGTCTCTAGTAGAGATGTTTCTCTTTCTTCTGACAAAAGGTAATTTTGCTTTGGATAAAAGCTTCTGCTAAATGCCCTGAATGTAAATGCGATATGTTTGTGTTCCCCGGTGGTCCAGGGGGGACGGGTCCGACGTCGGACACCGGCTGGGGATGCATGCTCCGGTGTGGGCAGATGATCCTGGGACAGGCCCTGGTCTGCAGACACCTTGGGAGAGGTGGGTCTGAATCCTGAAGGCGGAGCTCATTACACGTTCTGAATCAGAAAGGTGGAGGCTGTAACACATCCAGACTCTGAAAGGGGGGGATTGTAACTCTGAGAGGTGGAGGTTCTTACTGAGAGGTGGAGGTTCTTACTGAGAGGTGGAGGTTCTTACTGAGAGGTGGAGGTTCTTACTGAAAGGTGGAGGTTCTTACTGAGTGGTGGAGGTGCTGATTGTAACCCAGGGTTTTGTCACCAGACTGGCGGTGGGATAAAGGCCAGCGGCAGCGGGATGCCTACGTCAGCCTCCTCAACGCCTTCATCGACAAGAAGGACAGCTGCTACTCCATCCATCAGATCGGTGAGCACCACCTCCCCCGGCTCCTCATCAATGTTATGGATCAGGTCGATCGCTGCTGATCGGCCAGACTAAGCTCCCAGGAAGGTGTTATATCTCTGTTGTCTACGGGGAATGGGTTAACCTAGTGATTGTTAGTGCTTCGTTCTATGAACATCCTTACTGTACCGACAGAGATGTATTGTTGTTTCTCTTTCTTCTGACAAATGTACTTATTGTAAGTCGCTTTGGATAAAAGCGTCTGCTGAATGCCCTCAATGTAACTTCTAACTTTTAATGTCTCTTCTACCTCTCTGCTTTGTGAGTAACTCTTGTGCTTGTCCCCCCCAGCCCAGATGGGGGTCGGCGAGGGGAAGTCGATAGGACAGTGGTACGGACCAAACACAGTCGCCCAGGTGCTCAAGTGAGTACTCTCACCTCTCACCTCAAAGCAGAAGTACCCTCAGATTTGCATGTTTTCTCAATGCGATACTGCACCACATTACTGCACCACATTACTGCACCACGTTGCTGCACCACGTTGCTGCTCGGTATGGTTTTGAAATGTTTTTTTCTCCCGGCGTTTGGGGTTAACGTACTTCTGTTCATGTCTACACCAAGTGACAAAAAGTCAATTGGTGTAGACACCAAGTGACTGGGGAATTCCCCCCTGTGTGAATGGGGAAGTTGTAATGTAGAGCTCCGTGTACATACCGTCTCTCTATCGGGAAACCAAGTTGGACTGATCTCAATGTCGCTCCGCCAGGAAACTGATCTCGGTGTATCTCTGTCAGGAAACTGGCCATGTTGGACTGATCTAACTGTCTCTCTGATCCAACTGTCTCTCTGATCTAACTGTCTCTCTGATCCAACTGTCTCTCTGATCTAACTGTCTCCCTGATCTAACTGTCTCTCTGATCTAACTGTCTCTCTGATCTAACTGTCTCTCTGATCTAACTGTCTCTCTGATCTAACTGTCTCTCTGATCCAACTGTCTCTCTGATCTAACTGTCTCTCTGATCTAACTGTCTCCCTGATCTAACTGTCTCTCTGATCTAACTGTCTCTGATCTAACTGTCCCTCTGATCTAACTGTCTCTCTGATCTAACTGTCTCTGATCTAACTGTCTCCCTGATCTAACTGTCTCTCTGATCTAACTGTCTCTGATCTAACTGTCCCTCTGATCTAACTGTCTCTGATCTAACTGTCTCTGATCTAACTGTCCCTCTGATCTAACTGTCTCCCTGATCTAACTGTCTCTCTGATCTAACTGTCTCTGATCTAACTGTCCCTCTGATCTAACTGTCTCTCTGATCTAACTGTCTCTGATCTAACTGTCTCCCTGATCTAACTGTCTCTCTGATCTAACTGTCTCTGATCTAACTGTCCCTCTGATCTAACTGTCTCTGATCTAACTGTCTCTGATCTAACTGTCTCCCTGATCTAACTGTCTCTCTGATCTAACTGTCTCTGATCTAACTGTCCCTCTGATCTAACTGTCTCTGATCTAACTGTCTCTGATCTAACTGTCCCTCTGATCTAACTGTCTCTCTGATCCAACTGTCTCTGATCTAACTGTCCCTCTGATCTAACTGTCCCTCTGATCTAACTGTCTCTCTGATCTAACTGTCTCTCTGATCTAACTGTCTCTCTGGTCTAACTGTCTCTCTGGTCTAACTGTCTCTCTGGTCTAACTGTCTCTCTGGTCTAACTGTCCCTATGATCTCACTGTCTCTCTGATCCAACTGTCTCTCCCTCTCAGGAAACTGGCCATGTTCGACAGGTGGAGTCGGCAGGTGGTCCACGTTGCCATGGACAACACGGTGGTCATCGAAGACATTAGTGAGTCCCTCCTCTCTTCAACCTTTATTTACAGTCTTCTTTCACACACACACACACACACACACACACACACACACACACACACACACACACACACACACACACACACACACACACACACACACACACACACACACACACACACACACACACACACATAACCCTGTCCTCCGGGCTGCAGAGCGGCTGTGCATGCCCTGGCTGGACTACGGGGGCGCGTGTGCAGACCCAGGGGGCGCCAGCGCGCTGAACGGTTGCATGGAGGGCGCGGGGGCCATGGTGGAGGAAGAGGGCCCCCTGTGGCGGCCCCTGGTACTGCTCATCCCCCTCAGGCTGGGCCTGACGGACATCAACGAGGCCTACATCGAGACGCTGAAGGTGAGGCACCGCACTGTTCTGTGAGACACACAGTGTCTGTATAGCGCGGGTAGAGAGGCCTTAACTCAGTCTGGATTCAGCTCCGGCCGTGTCCCCCCCCCCCTGAGAGACGGGAGGGGAACTCTGGCTTAACAATGCAGATTTAATGCAGATTTTTTTGTTTACATCAAGAGAACCACACCAGTCTGTCTGTCGGTCTGTGTGTCAGTCTGTGTGTGTTCACATCATAGAACCACCCTAGTCTTTAGCTCCCCTCTCTCTCTCTCTGTGGTCACTCTGTGTCTCTCTCTCTCTTCTCCCCCTGCATCAAGAGAACCACGCTAGTCTTTAGTGTCTGTCTGTCTGTCTGTCTGTCCACATCAATAGAACCACACTAGTCTTCAGCTCCTCTCTCTCTCTGTGCTCACAGCAATGCTTCATGCTGCCTCAGTCTCTGGGTGTGATCGGAGGGAAACCAAACAGCGCCCACTACTTCATCGGTTACGTAGGTAAGTGGGTGAAAGGATCGATCATCTGAAGCTTAACGTTGCATCGGTCGAGTCATCTGGTTACCAGATCAGAGTAGTGTCATCTGAGACATCAGCCAATACTAAAGATAATCCCATTTCTACCCCTTACCCCTTCCCCCTCCCCCTTGTTTTGAAGGGGTAAGGGTAAGGGGTAAGGGGAAGGCCAAATCCCATTTCTACCCCTTACCCCTTCAAAACAAGGGGGAGGGGGGGAGGGGTAGAAAGGGGATTGGGCCTAAGTCTTGATGAAGCTATACATAATGGACCCCCTGTATGTTATACAAGTGTCTGAGTGGCCAAACATGACAAGCTGAACCGTATCTCCATGGTAACGGTGCCCCCCCCCCCCCCAGGCGAGGAGCTGATCTACCTGGACCCCCACACCACCCAGCCGTCCGTGGAGCCCAGCGACGACGGCCAGGTGCACGACGACACCTACCACTGCCAGCACCCGCCCTGCCGCATGCACATCTGTGAGCTGGACCCCTCCATCGCCGCGGTACGCTCCCGGGATGGGGGGGGGGGACAGGATGGGGAAGATGTGATTTGATTGATGTGTCCAATAGAAAACAAGGCCCTGGTAGTGTTCCCATTGGTTGATCATCATAACGTAAGATGGAGGTTTAGTTTGAACATCATGTGGAGCGGGCCCCTCCTCAGTGAAATGTGTTCTGAGCGCGTTGCGTCCGTCCCTCTCACCACGTCTGTCCCCGCCTCCTCCAGGGCTTCTTCTGCAAGACGGAGGACGAGTTTGACGACTGGTGCATGCGCATCCGACGGGTACGTAAGCGTCGGGTGGGCACTGCGTGGCGCCTTACCCCCGTGTCGTAGCGTGGACAGAGGGTCATGTTAACGCCGTGTTTCCCCTCTGCAGTTGTCGTGCAACCGGGGGAGTCTCCCCATGTTCGAGCTGGTGGAGTCCCAGCCCTCCCACATGGTCAGCGTGGACGTGCTGAACCTCACCCCTGGTAACTACCTCCCCCCCCGCCCCCCGTATCTCTACTGACCCCCCAGGTCTAGGGCTAATGTGGACCTGGGTCCGTTTCATTCAATGTCCACCGGCTGCATGCTTTAGAAATGGAGAGCAGAGACATTATCTATTCAGATGTAGTGCGTTACAGGACATAATGTTGATTTAGATATGAAATAACATCAGAACAAGATCGTTTTAGATGCACTCATCAGTTGTTGGACGGTATGTGGAAATGACCTTACAAGGTGACAAAGGCCAGATAGTGAGTGGTTACGAAGGTTTCTGGGTTTGAACCCCAAAGATCAGTCTACCTGTAGGCATTCATGAGCAAGATGAACCCAACCCCTACCTGCTCCTTAATGACCTGTCTCTGTACCTTCTTACCCAGTGTTTCCCGAACTTTTTTCTGGGGACCCATTTTTGTTAAATTGCAAACCATCGCGACCCAATATAAAAAAAATAGTACAGTACTATCAAAAACATGCTTCTTGTTAAAAGGTTTTTTTAAATGCTAATGCCCATCGGGTAGGCGTGTGTTTAAGGGCAGCTATTGTTATCAAACAGTCAATCAATCAATTCGTTAAGACAAAACTTTATCAATCCCCCGGGGGAGAAATTCGGGTGTTTCAGCAGCAAGAAGTAAGACAGTCAAGAAACTGTAGCGATAGATGCCAAAATAGTGCCAAAGTATTTCTGAAAAAATAAAATAATAATTTGAATCTACATTTATTTGGTGACCCAATTTAAAATCTCCCGAAACCCACATGTGGGTCGCAACCAAGTCTTTGGGGAAGATTGGTCTAACCCCTGTACTGTTGTGTTAGTCTCCTGTCAGGCCACCATTGTATGTTGTACGTCCTGGCACTTAATGTACGCACTTAATCTACATTGCACTTATTCATAGTACTTAATTGTGTAACATCTGCAGTAGCTGCTAGCATTGCTGTACACGGGGAATGGGTTAGCCTAGCGATTGTTAGTACTTGCACTTGGCTCTATGAACGTCTTTACTGTACTGACAGCGATATATTGTTTCACTTCTTATGACAAATGTACTTATTGTAAGTCGCTTTGGATAAAAGCGTCTGCTAAATGCCCTAATTCGCTGTAGCTGCTCCGCGCCTGTGGAACCAACTGCCACCCGACATACGTGATGCCCCCTCCATTTATGCCTTTAAATCAAGGCTCAAAACCCATCTGTACAACCTTGCCTTCCCTCCCCATTAACTGACCTCTGCACTACTGCCTTTGTTGTGTGTAGATGTCCGGTTTCATGTCTTTTATTTGTATTTTATTCTAATGTTATTTTGCCTTCATCTTTGCCTACTGTCTGCACTATGTACAGCACTTTGGTCAGTGCAAACTGTTATAAATGTGCTTTTATAAATACATGTTACTTACTAAATGTGAGTGTAAACGCTCCAGTCCACCAGCCCGCGGCTGTTGGACCCAGTGAGGGTGAACAGTGTAATCATACCTCCCCTTCCCTCCCGCTGATCCCCTCTACGCAGACTTCCCGGACTCGGACCGACTGGAGCGCTTCTTCGACTCGGAGGACGAGGAGTTTGAGATCCTGTCCCTGTGACCCCCCCCCCCCCCCCCGCGACCCCCAGAAACACTAAGAGACGCTTCCTTAACCCCGGACTCTCCATCCCTCCCCCGGAGCGAAGAGGCGCGTGGTGGAGGAGGAGGAGAGCACCAGCCACACCGCGGCGTTCCTTCTCCTCTCCCGCTCCGGGAGTCGTTGCCATGCGCCCCCCCCCCCAGCAGACAGGAGCCGGGGACCCCTCCTGTCTGCCCCCCCTCCCCCCCCGCGCGGTTCCATTCGAGTCTTAACACTTTGAAGGTTGATTTTCTAGAAGTGATATACGGTGCCTTCCCCCCCCCCCCCCCCCCAGCAGAAGAGCCGTGCGTACGGTTTATGTTGTCGTTCGGCCACGGTGGCTCGCACCTCGACCCACGGCTTGCAGTTTCTTTCTAACCACCCCCCTCCCTCCCCGTGTGTCTTCTAACAGCCTGTGAAGGACGCTGCCCCCCGCCTCCTCCTAACTTGTGTTTAATTGTTCCTGCAAAACTACTCTGATAGAAATCTACAAAGATCCATACACACCACCTCACTCGAAGGCTATTTATTTACGCAGAAACACCGACCGCATACACAGATGACAGAACAACTGACGTGTAACATCAAGGATTCAAAAAAAGGTAAAAAATAAAAAATGATCTGTTGAAATCAGACTGGCATCCAGCTGACCGTTCCTGGTGTTCTGTGGATTGGGTCGATTCGCGTCGCAGCACCAAGGCGTGACTGTGATGAGGTGTCCAAGTGTGTGTGGTCTCACTGGTCTGGAAGGAAGTCCCGGCTCCCAGGAGACCAGGTGAAGGGTCCGGTCAGCTGCTCTACCGCCACAGCTCTGCGATTGGCTGGTGCTCCGCGGCGCTCAGCGCGCTCAGGCTGAGTCGCTTGATGTTGTCGTGAACCTCGTCGATGCTCTGAGACGCGTCGACGACCTGAGAGAGGAACGGCAATCGGGACGGCGCCGTATCAACACAGGTGACAGCCACACGCTTACGGGGGGTAAATGATTTGATCCTTAAATGGGCGGCGTGTGGCTCAGGAGGTAGAGCGCGTTGGCTGGTAACCGGGAGGTTGCTGGTTCGATCCCCGGCTCCTCCTAGCTGAGCGGTGAGGTGTCTCTGAGCGAGACGCCTCACCCTGACTGCTCCTGACGAGCCGGCTGTCGCCGTGCAGGGCTAACATCGCCGTCGGTGTGTGAATGTGTGCATGAATGTTAGGCAACATTATAAAGCGCTTTGAGCGTCCACTGGTTAGAAAAGCGCTGTATAAATGCAGTCCATTTAGCATTTAAAGAAATCGATGCGATTTAGTGGTCCTACCTGCCAGTTGACGGAGTTTTCGTCCATGAGCTGCTCAAAGCGCCCCTCCACACGCAGCTGGAAGCTGCTGGTCTCGTAGCGCTCGGTCCCGAACTCGCCGCGTTGGGCGGCGGCGGCAGGGCTCAGCTGGAGGTACAGCACCAGATCCGGCTTGGGCAGGCCCACGTCGGGGGCCTTGCACCACTCGATGGAGAAGTCCTGGAGACGGAGCCGGAGGGGACAGGGTCACCCACCGCCCAGAGCAGACGCTTCTGACCGAGGCGTCTTACTGGCTGAACACCAGTAAGACGCTTCTAACTGAAGTGTCTTACTGTACGTCCACACCACTGTACGACTTGAGCGACCAAAGCGAACAGAAATATTCGCAGCGAATATTTCTGTTCGCTTTGGTCGCTCATGACGTACAATTCAAAAGTGCCTGCCGGTGTTCCCTGGGATCCACGCAAGCGAAGAGCGTCTGCATTCCGATTGGCTGTCAGTGTTTTGCCGCTGAAACGCGTCATAGTAATTTGCATAAAGTTCAACAGTTTTAAACTTTTTTTGGACGCTCTGGTCGCTCAACTTTGGCCGCTGGTAGCGTTGGTCGCTTTGGTCGCTCTTGCCCATAGAAAGTGAATGACTTCCGGCGATTTGGTAGCTCAATTCGCTTCCGGTGTGGACGTACAGTTACTGAGTTAACGCAGCGTCTTACTGGTGCACCAGTAAGACGCTTCTAACTGAGGCGCCTTACTGGCTGTACACGGTAGGAACCTATCGAGGGCTTTCTAAAACCCACGACAACGGTACCGCTCTGTGGAGCGTGTTGGAGGCTACTGGTGCTGGTGTGTGAACCCAGAGCTTAGGAGGTTGATCTTGACACTCACCGGCTTGGCGCTGGTGAACGCGACCCCGGAGAAGGCGTATCGGTCGATGATAAGCGTGGTGCCTTCCTCCAACTTCTTCTTCATCAGGGGCCTGGAATGAGTAGCTGGGTTTTAGTATTTTGCATAAATTAAAAAGGGGCGACATTATGCCACCAGGGTTGAGTGGGATTATCCACGACAAGCCGTTGAAATTATCTGCCTTATCCTGTGTTTTAGTGACGCCCACAAGTAGGCGTGTCTACCTAGATGAATGACGGACAGATGAGTAGGCTGGTCCACTGATCTACTAACAGCATACATCTAGGTGGACACGCCCACTTGTGATGTCACTAAAACACAGGAAAGGGCAGATTTTCGTAATGCTTATAATGGCTAATCACACCCAGCTGGTGGCGTAACGTCCTCGCCCCTCTAAGGTACCGAGGCAGACGTCGTGGAGGCGTTATTTCTCACACAAGCTCCCAGCGGTTGGCCGAGAACAGCAGGTGCACGGTGTGGTCCTCCAGGTCACTCTTATTCTCCAGGTAGGAGCTGATCAGCTTCCCGATGGTCGTGGTCCTGTCTGTCAAGACACATCGTAACGTTGGGATAGTCCCAGATATATATATAGATAAGTTGAACCCATGGATTTCATTATTAAATATGTGACTTTGAGAACAACAGATTTAAAATCATACAGGAGGTATAAAGCATGATATTTAATAATAATACGTTTTATTTGTAGAGCTCTTTACATTCGAAAATCTCAAAGTGCTACAGAGTTTAAAATAAAAAAAGGGTTGTTAAAACATAATACACATACAGTAAAAGAGAAATTAGCAAAAGTCTTAAGGTTTCGTGTAAAAACAGCTGTAGTACAGCTGTAGCTGTAGTCTGTTCATACATACTGCATATGTATGCAGTATGATGATGGGCAACTTTTGCTAACTTTTGCGTTTCATTCATTGTAGAAAATGTCTAGACTGGGTAGCCCCGCCCATACATTCTGCTTCCGATACGTTTTTGCGGCAGCCAATAACCAAGCTGGATCCCCCCCCCTGCGCGCTATTGGCTGGTGGGACACAATGACGACAGGGAAGCCGCGGCAAGCAGCCAATTGCGTACAGAGTCATTTGAACTAGGCCTATTGAGCTCGCCTCTTGAGCTAATGAAAAACAGCTGCTTCCTCAAACCAGCGTGCAATCTACGATGAGCTTGGTCTGCCAATAGCCAGAATTCCGCTAGGGGGATCTCAACAAACCATTAATTATTGTAGTTCAATCATGTGAGTTGTAGTATTAACACCACTGCTTGAGTCTATCTGACGGAGGCAGAAAGAGTTAATGTATTAAAGTTGAATTCCCGTTAAGGTTTAATCGGCGCACTTCTACACTGTATCGATGAGAACAAATAAAGTGTGCTCTAACCCTAACCCTTACTTGTGTTCATTGGCGGAAAGACACCAACTAGGGTCCTACCGACTTGTTAAGGACACACGTTTACCTGCAGTTAACCAACATAACGACGTTGTGGAAAGGGGCGAAGCGGTTGAATGGACTCAGCACGGATCCATCGCAACTCGTATGCAAAGCCACCGTCAGACCCGAAGGCACCGTAGGACTCACCGGGGAACCGCAACAAGTGTACCGCCCGCCCGACCTCCCGAAACGACTCCACCAGCTTGGTGCACTGGGTGGTCTTACCGGCCCGGTCCACCCCCTCCAGCACGATCAGTGCTCCCCTCTTACACGCCATGGCTCTTGATTTGATAAAGTTAATCAAATGGTACTAGCTATGTGATAAAATGGAGGAGACGCGGTCAATCCGCTCCCATTGTAAACACATTTAGGCGGGTTCAGTACGGTGGCCGGGAGGCTCTGTACGGAGAGCGAGAAATCATTTTCGGCTTCTCGTTGTTTCTAGTAAAAGCGTATCTAGGAAGGTAATTAACCGTTTAAACTTAACCGCAATTAAATGCTATAATACGTTTTCCTTTCCTTTACTAAATTGCGCCCCGGAAGGCTTGGCCAGTGTCATTATTGGATATTTGGTTAACTGTGATCGGTCAGTCAGTAAACACTGGCCCTTCTCTGACTTGTTATGACGCGCATCCAACAGTGACCCCTCCTCCCACCTTCAGTGCGCATGTACACCTGTATGAGCGTGGCTGGGGCAGAGCAAACATTTAAAGAAACGGGTGCAAAGTATATTTCTTTAATTGTTAATTTGCCACCTCTTGGCAGAACATCAGGACGAGCGCCCGGCGAATTTATTATTTTTCATTTTTTTATTTTCTTCCGTTTTACTTTGAAGGCGACCAGCGCTCACCAGAGAGGGCGACCGCCTCTTTGCCCACATTTATACCGCCCTGTTGCCTACCTAGTTTACATTATTCTATAATAGTGTAATAGGGCAATCATTTGTATGGCACCCAAGCAAACGTATAAAATTGATAGATATATTACTCAAAATCCAATAGGCCTACATTAAATGAGTGTGGATTCACACAGTCTGGATTCAGAGCTCCACAAACACACCCTGAAGCCTCACACTTTGCTTTATTACAGATTGTCTGGTACTTAAAACACAACATCTGGATTCAGAGCTCCACAGGAACAACCAGAGTGTCTCACACTTTGCTCTTATGACAGTGCTGGAGGGCGTCTCTGAAGGCGCTGAGCACCATGTCCACGCTGGCGCGGCTGCTGTTGCACCCCATGAGCCCCACGCGCAGCACCTGGGAACCGAGAGGAACGCTCAGTGGACTGCATCCATACGGCACTTTACTAACCAGGGGGCACGCAAAGCGCTTTACAATACGGCCTCCCAGTCGCCCATTCAAGCACACATTCACACCTCGATGGCGGTGACTCAAGACGGCTCGTCAGGAGCGGTCAGGGTGAGACGCCTCGCTCAGGGACACCTCCACACTCTAGCTAGGAGGGGACCGGGGATCGAACCGGCAACCTTCCGGTTACCAGCCAACCCGCTCGACCTCCTGAGCCACATGCAGTCAGAACAAACACGTCTCGCTAAGGCCCAATCCCATTTCTACCCCTCCCCCCTTCCCCTTCCCCTCCCCCCTTCCCCTTCCCCTTACCCCTTACCCCTTCCCCTTACCCCTTCAAAACAAGGGGGAGGGGGAAGGGGTAGAAATGGGACTGGGCCTTAGTCCTCAACAGATATATATATATATTTATATGTGTGGTAGTGACGGGTCCCCACCAGGCCGGCAGAGGGCCCCAGGCCCCCAGACACCTCCACGTTGTGGGTCTTCATGATGAAGGAGGTGATCTCCTTCCAGTCGTACCCGGGGGGAGCCAGGATGGTGGTCACCGTGGGCAGCCTGGAGCTCTGCGGCGGGAGGGAGTCACAGCAGGAGGGAGGGTCACGAGGAGGGGACAGACGGCTAGCTAGAGCACCTGGCCTCGAGTGCTGGAGCTCAGAGGGCTATACGGTCATCACATGAGAACCGCCTTCGTGACGAGAACGGCAGGATAACGACATGAGCTTAACTTCAGACCACGACGGGATGCTACAAAATAAAAACAGGTTCAAAGTGCTTTTTTATTTTTTTTAAATAAAACTAAATCATGCCTAAAATGAAAAGATACAGGAATAAAGTTAGTATAAAGTGTATAAAAAGTATAGTATCACTGTGATCTCTTTATTAATCGTAGTAGTAGAATGATTAGGATGATCTATGACTACACAGGGGGGGGGCTGACCTTGTCCTTGACAAACAGTTTGAGGCCCATGTCCTCCAGACCGCTGTGGAAGTACTCTGCCACGGTGCGATGTCGCTCCCAGGACTCCTCCAAGCCCTGAGGGGAACACAAGCGGTCACCCAGTGCTGCGCGCCCTGGTGCGGTCTAGCTCTGTTGGTGGAGCATGTTAGTGGCAGTCTCAGGGTTTCAGGTTTGATTCCCACGGGCGCCGCTCATGTATGCAGTAAGGGACAGCGCCGTTGATAACGTGTGTGTGTGGAATCTTTTCATTTGATAACAATTCCATTCTCAGTGCCTGGGTGTCACCAACTTCTTTGGTTTTACATTTTAGATCTTGGTCTAAAAACATGAATGTGACTGTTCATGTTATTTCTCACAACTCACACTTTCATTCATGTCTGAGTACCAGTTAACTCAAAACTGCAAACTAGGACACAAGCAGTCATAAATCAAACGCACCCCTAAAGAATTAATGTTAATGACACACACCTGTGTTCCTACTGTGGAAAGGGTTCACTCGCTAACCTTTGGGTGAGTTACTGAAGAAGTATTTAATTATTAACCAACGTATGGTTTGTTTAAAGCCGTAATCTGCTATTTTGTTGTTTAGAATCAGTTAAAAGTATGGTGATGCAAAGTCCGTTAGGCCGACCATGAGCTTTGTGGTTCAAAACAAACTGAAAAGTGAGCTGATCTGTAGCAGCAATGGCTGCTGACCAGATGACCTTTAGAGGGGCCTGACTTACCTGAGACAAATATTTACCTGATACAGCTTACATACAGATATAGTTACCTTCAGAAACATACTTTACGTACAACCTTACGTTATATGTTTTATTTATATGCATCGTTCATAATAGTACTTTATTTATTATTTCGTAACTAGTACTGCATACAGTTTAGGCCTGATTATGGATCAGCCAATACAAGCTCAGAATCCACCCAGCGCCCTCACGTGTGGGAGTGGCCACCCAGATGCATGATGGGTATAACCTACCGGCTTAACCAGTGGCCTGTTCCCACTGAGCTAACCATCAGACCCCCCCCACTGGACCCTCACAGAGCGACCCCTCACCTCCTCAGCCAGCATCCTGAGGGCCTCTCTGAGGGAGTAGAAGGCCGACACGGGGCCGGTGTGGTGGTACCTACGGGAGGGGACGGGGAGACACAGCGTCAGAGCCTCGTCCGGGGGTCCTAGCGACGCTGGAGGTCCTCTCTGTGGTACGGAGAGAGGCCGTTCTATGGTTCCCTGGCAACACGGCTAGATGGAGCGTTACGTAGCATTGCAGTTGAAGTGCTAAGCTAAGTGCTAGTCTCATCCTTGCATTGATTAATCAAACACTATTCCCTATCCATTACTAACCTAACTACAGCATTCTAAATGTTTGATTATTTGGAGATTAGCGTGGTGTGACAGGTGATTAGATTATATTTCACATGAGGAGCAGGAAAGACGTTTAGGAAGAACATGCGAGTCCTAGTATTGTGCTCAGACCACATCAGAGACTAGAACTTTGTGGATCCAGCCCCTGGTCTTTGCTAGTCCTGGCCCAGTCTAGTTCTGGTCAAGTCCTGGTCCAAGCTAGTCCTGGTCCAAGCTAGACCTGGTCTCGGATAGTCCTGGTATCGGCTAGTCCTTGTCTAGGCTAGTCCTGGTCAAGTCCTGGTCCAAGCTAGTCCTGGTCCAGGCTAGTCCTGGTCCAGGGTGGTCCAGAGGTCTTACATCCTCGCCGGCTTGTCGTCACAGCCCCAGTAGTTGGCGAGCCAGGCCAGGTCCAGGAAGAAAGACACGGGCTTGGTCCTCCTGTTGAAGGCCTTCTGGCTGCGGAAACCAGAGGAGGACGTGTTGTTAATGTTGAGGACGTGTTCTTAACGGTTAGAACACGTGCTGTTAATGTTGAGGACGTGTTCTTAACGGTTAGAACACACGCTGTTAATGTTGAGGACGTGTTCTTAACGGTTAGAACACACACTGTTAATATTAAAAAGATGTTCTTAACTTGTATGTTCATGTAAACAGACTAGTATTGAATACTAGTCTGTTTACATGAACATACAAGTTAATTGATCAAGTTAGACTAAAATAACTTTTTTGATGTTCTTAACAGTTAGAACACACGCTGTTAATGTTGAAGACGTGTTCTTATCGTTTATAACAGGCAAGCAGGGGCTAGGGTTATGTCCATCTCTCAACACAATGTGTCTTTCTGTATTGACTGTGATATGATAATATTGGTACTGCTGTTGTTGTATGTGATGCTGAATGAATACCCACCAGGCTCTGGGGCTGAAGGAGATGGGGGCGGAACCAGGAGGAGCGTTGAGAACCTTCTGGGAGCCCGTGTATAAAATATCAATTCCTGCAAATAGAAACGTTAGAAATTAGAGGAAAGGAGTATGAAATATAAATTCCTACAAAATTCAACCGTGATTACAGGGAAAGAGTATAAAAACAAATACCTACAAATAAAAACATAATAAATAATATGGAAAGAGTAAAAAAATATAAATGGTTACGACATTTTCAGACGCATTTCTAAAAATGTGGTTAATAATCTTGTCATTGCAAATGATATAAACCCAGATAAGATACTTGGGCCTTAATCCTTCATCTCTGATTAAAGCAGCTCAATGGTTCTAATGAAGCTCCACCTTGTTTGTCCATGTAGAGAGGAGCTCCTCCCATCGACGCCACACAGTCCACCAGGAGCAGGCAGCCGTACCTGTGGTCCAGGTGAGTCATTAAACAGTCTGTAGTTATACACCTGAAGACCAGGCGAGCAATATACAGGTACACTGCATCTTTATATACCTGTAGACCCGGAGAGCTATATACAGCCACACTTTATCTTTATATACCTGTAGACATGGGGTCCAATATACAGGTACTACACTGTATCTTTATATAACTGTAGACCAGGTGAGCAATTAAACAGTCTGTAATAAAATGTATTAATACATAATAGCTCATAAGTCTACCATCTCCCCTGATACCACATGCATTCAGGTTAGCCCTGAGCTACGACCATAGCCTGGAAAACACTGCTGTATGAATGATAGAGTGCAGCGTCGCTCCATACCGGTGGCAGAGGTCTCCGATGCCGTCCAGGGCGTGAAGGACCCCAGTCGAGGACTCTCCATGGGCCAGAAACATTAGGGCGGGCCGGTGCTTCGACAGGGCCTGCGTTGGATTAACAAAACGACTCAAACATATGAACATGCATGCATGTATGGTTCGCTTGATTTCTATACATGAGAAATAAAGGAATACTTGATAGAGATGATGATGAAATATGTTTAAATGAAAACTGACCTTTTTAATTTCGTCGTTCGTGAAGCAACCACCCGGGGGTGCTGAAATCGTGTTTACTTTCGCACCTGTAAAGCGGTCCAAAAATAAGCAGCCACAAATGGCATCCTAACAGCACTGTGACCGGGAGCAAACCACGAATCATCCGAACTAATTACAAAAAAATAAAATTAAAAAAAGTCACCGCACCTATCCTCTCCGCCATGTCCGCGGCCCGCTCTCCCCAAATCCCGTTGACCGCCACCAGGACGCCGTCTCCCGGCTCCAGGGCGTTGAAGAGGGCGCACTCCATGGCCGTGTGGCCTGTGCCGCTGACCGCGAACGTCAAGTTGTTTTGGGTTTGAAACGCGTACTGGATGCCGCTCTTGATGTCACTCATTATCTGGGACACACAAGAAGTCATCAAATCGGTGGACATTTAACATTTTTTAAATCACAAAAAAGTCGTCTGTAAAGATAAAATGTTAAAGACCATTCCCTATCGATAAAAGTCCCCCCACCAACCTCAAACATCTCTGGGTGCATGTGCCCGATGATGGGGTTGGCCCCGGCCTCCAGGATCCGCGGGGGGACATTGGAGGGCCCCGGACCGAACATGAACCGGTGCGGGGCCACGAATGGTTTGTTCAGACATGCGGGCTTCGGGACTGACAGAGACGACATGGTTCCTGAGCGGCGATGGACTAGACGAGACGAACACAAACTACTGAGAAGAGGTGGACGGATCCACCCCCCTGTCCGACCACTGAGCTCCTTATGTCAATAAAGGGACCTGAAGCTTCGTTGTGGGGACTGTCTTTTATTTTCATGCACCATTTACACATATTTCATACATTTGCTCTTCTTTCTTATCAGAACAGCTGATCTCTAGTCGTGTATTAAAGCTTACTAAGTTATGGATGAGTTAAATGCAAGACAAAGCTGATCGCATTATATCGACGATATGCGTGTTTTGCAGCCTGCAGTGGTCGTGGGGGAGCTGATTAAAAGCTGATGATACCCCGTCCTTTACAAACAGGGCCAGGGGGTGAAGGTACAGGTCACAGACCCGGGGGTTATGTCCCCTCTGTTTCCGACGATAGTTATTTGGTTTAGGATTGACAGAGACATAAAGGCTCATTTAATTAGTGGTTTGGTCAAAAAAGCTGGTTCAGAGATTTGTTTGGTCACCTTTTCAGATATTTTTTACTGCTATGAAAAATATGCTTGAATTATTTAAGCAGCGGATTTTGATCACGTGATTATTATAAAATTGTTGTCATGGCACCATCCAGATTTATTCATTTAATTTGAAAAATCTCATCCCTCAACATGATAATGAGACAACACGACAGCAGTCTGAGTTATAAAACGGTTTTATTAGGGTTAGAGTTTGGGGGTTTGAGGCTGTCGTGGAGAGACGAGCAGGTGCTTGCCCAAGGGTTTGGGGCAGAAGGAGCCCTCTCTGTAGACCAGCTGGCCGCGGACCAGGGTGGCGTGCACCAGTCCCCGCAGCGTGCCCCCCAGGTAGGGCGTCACCTGCAGGAAGACGCATCGCAAGGTCACACATTTGATCAAATAGACTGGGTGTAAGACTGGGTAGCTTTACATTTAAAGGGCCCCTATTTTCCCCCGGGTGTGATTGAGATTGGCCGTTACAAGCCTTTGAACCTCCCCGTTTGGTGTCCAAGATGTATAATGGTGGATCAGCCTAGTGGACTGTACCAAATGGTAGGCTGATCTGGGTGACGAAATAGGGGCCCTTTTCATTTATTAGCGTATCGTAGCCTCCTGGTGATGGTATCGAGGGCGGTGTTTGCATACCTTGTTTTTATGGTGGATGTTTCCTTCCTGGACCTGGACAGATGAGGAAAGAACCAGTCTTGGTCTTAGAAGTTGGCTTTTAGTCAAACACAGCCTTTTAGGGCATTTATGCTAACATGTGCAATAAGGACAATGATTGTGTTTCTAGAATGTAGACATGGTCATGCTGTAAGTCGGAGAGCTGCGCTTAATATTCATGCAGCGTTTGAAGTAGTTCCGGTGAATAACCGTAATTTTTTTAACACGCACCACAAACTCCCGCTCTGGGTCCCAGATGACGAGGTCGGCGTCGTAGCCCGGCGCCAGGCTCCCCTTCCGGTCGTCAAGGCAACACAGCTGGGCCGTGTTCCGGGAGAGGAGTCGCGTCGCGTCCGAAAGTTGGAAGCCCCGCCCACTCGCGGAGGTCCAGAAGAGTGACAGACCTGCCAACCACACAGAACACACAGGATGGTTCTAGAGGTGAGGGGGTTCTTCTAGTAGGGAGGGGGTTCTAGTGGAGAGGGGGTTCTAGCTGGGAGGGGGTTCTAGCGGTTTCCATCCCTGCTGTCCTCAGCCTGACCTGTAGGAGGCGACCTTGAGAAAGATGTCTTAACACCTTCCTACATTAACGACTAATTAGCCTCTTTGGATAAAAGGCTCTTCTTAATAACACGATTGTAAAATAGTAAGAAAGCTGTGTGTTTTCAGTGGTTAAAAGCAATGGGCCTTGTGCAAGTCAAGTGTTGGACTGGAATGGACGATCAGAAATCCATATTCCTACTACCAGCTGATGGGACAAGTTTCCTGATAGATCTTCATATCCAGACTAACTATTTGGATAAATGTTTATTCTCTTGGTACATTAAGCTGCCAGCTTTCGGGTTCGTAGCGGCGGTCTTTCGAAGAGACGGGAGACTTTGAACCTGTCAATTATTACTGTCAGACTGGGCTGTTTGTTTGTCTCTCGTGGACTTTACTCAAACACACACACCGTCTGAACTGTCACGTGGGAGAAGAGACCTAATGTTCTACTAGGTAAGTTCAGTTGCAAACATCTACCTAACTGTACTTGGAGTCAGACGATGACTATGATTCCGGTATTGTGCAGGTATGCAGGTATTCCCTGCCTTGCCAAGAGGAGTGACAGCCAGCGATAGAAGCGATAGGATAGAAAGCTTCTAAAAGGTTGGGCGTTCGATTCCCAATGTCCGCATTCTACCTGTAGGCATCACAGAGCAAGATAACCCCTAACCCTACCTGCTTCTTATGACATAAATACGTTTAATTAGTATATGACTATTAAATAGTGACGTTGTCGTGGTTACCAAACTGCAGGGAGGAGATCCCTCCCCAGGCCTGGCTGAAGTCTCCAGTGTCCAGGTTCTTGAGTTCGGGGGTGCAGGGGGAGTGGTCCGAGACCACCATGTCGATGTCTCCGGCCTTCAGCGCCGCCCACAGCTGCTCCTGAGGGACCAGAGAGCCCACCAACCACGGCGTTAGAGTACGGTGGCCCCGGGGGACCACTGGACCCTGGAGACCAACTCTGATGAAGGCTAGTGGAATAGTGAAGGATAGTCACGCTATGACGGGTCTTTAAGAGGCTGATACATGTTAGTCTGAACAAGGCTCGAGTCCTGACTCTGAGCTTCAGGTTCTAAATGACGTTGAACGTAACGCATGCAGACGACAACACAAAAGTACACAACAACAAGAACACACTCCGGTCTCTCGTCAGACACGCCGCGTTGTCAGCACTTCCCTGCCGGACCACCGGGGGCGCCCGCCCGACGCCGGGCCTAGCGGTGGGCCTACCTGGTTGGCCTGGCTCCGGATGGGGGGGCAGCACTTGAACTGCGTGGCCCTGGGGGGGATGTCCTCGGAGGAGAGGGTCAGGTAGTGGTGCGTGGTCTCCACGGTCAGCGGGGCCCCCGCCGCCCGGGCCCCCCGGATCAGAGCCAGCGGCTCGGCCGAGGACAGGTGGACGATGTGACACCGGACCCTGTGGGGGCAGAGGTCAGAGGTCGGAGACTTCAGAGGGACACTGGGATCCGAACCCAGAGCCTCAGGGCTGAGGGTGTGAAGAGCCTAACCCCCCCCTGATAATGGGACAATTATGTTGTTTTTACTGCTATACTATGACGCCATTAAGCAGACGTTGCTCTCCAAACGTCCTATCGCTGCGTATTGTCAAGTATGTTGTGGTGTCAGTATCGCTGCAGTACTGTAGTGGAGGTCACGATCCCTAGCGGTGTTGCTGGTGAGCGTCTTGTGGCTCTCACCGGTACTGCAGGCAGAGCTGGGTGACGGTGCGGATCGCCTCCACCTCCATCACGTCCTTCCGCGACCGCAGGAAGGTGGAGTACTCACACGGGTCTGAAGGCACACGAGAAACGCCAGGTTCATAAAGCTCCCGGAAGTCCACGACTGGATTTGGACATCCCGTCTGGATTTGGCTGATTGGGTGTTATGGTGCTGGCTGGACCAGTGCATGGCTGGAGGTCAATCCTGGCAGCATCGCATGTACTTTACGGGACTATTTTATTAGCTACTTACCACCGCTCTCCTCTATCGTCTCGGGAACCTCCTTCTCAGCGTGGAACTAGGGGAACACAAAACTCACATGACCACCATTCCTTCTTTAAGCAGACGCTGGTATAGAGGTCAAGGGCAGGAAGTGGGTAGTTTCACTTCCTGGGTGTGGACATCACACCCAGGAAGTGATGTCCGGGTCCTGAGGAGCGTGGCCTACCAGCAGGACGCTCCCGGTGCCCTGCAGCTGCTGCATGGCCGCGTGGAGGTCGGCGTCGACCACGTGGGGGAACTCGTCCACGCCGCTGTGGATCAGGAAGCACTTGAAGCCCGCCACGCCGGCCCAGATCATGGGCCGAAGCTCCAGCTGTAGAGAGGGGAACCAGCGGGGGGGACTTCAACAAGCTGGGGGACGGCAGGAACACACAGAGCTGATCCAGGACCAGGTCTACACCCCTGGCCGAAGGTCAAAACACCGCCCTGATATCAAAGCGTTACACTTTTGATCGACAGCAACTGGTTGGACGTCATGACATCACCGGTACCTCATCGTGACATCACCGATTCTTTGCAGAAACGCTACTGATATTCTACAGTGTCACTGGCTTCTGAATGAGTTGGCACTGCTGCATCAGTTCCTGCTAGGATGACCAACAGAAACCTGGTCCAACTGGCATCGGGTCAACTTCCACCCTGTCAGCTTCACAACGTTTTGCACTCAGTTGTTGGACCCTAGCTTGATCTGAACTCCTGTTGACACTATCTCTGTATTTCGACTTCGTTGTTTTGGTGTGTGTGTGTGTGTGTGTGTGTGTGTGTGTGTGTGTGTGTGTGTGTGTGTGTGTGTGTGTGTGTGTGTGTGTGTGTGTGTGTGTGTGTGTGTGTCCCATTTCCCTGTTCTGGGACATTAAAGCATTATTGAACTATTTCCTCTTGTTGCACCTGGTTCCCCGGGATGACCCCGCCCCAGAAGGCGGTGTCGACGAAGCACTGGCCCTCGGCCACACACATCTTCTCGTCCAGGTTCCCCAGCGTGGTGGTGGGGGGGATGCTGTTGCTATGGGAACAGGAGGTACACGACACATTTCAAAATAAGGGTCTCCGTATTTATTTCGGTACTTACAGAGACAGGGAGCTTAGCACAAGGACGCCAACTCGATCTCAGCTCGGCTCAAAGCCAGAACCCGCTGGTACTGGGAGTCGAACACACTGCTATACTCGGCCCCAAGCAAGAGAGGCACTCCCCCACAGCCCTCATACGCACTTATTGTATATTATATGTTGTCATCCTTACTGTACCGACAGTGATGTATTGTTGTTTATCTTTCTTCTGGCAAATGTACTTATTGTAAGTCGCTTTGGATAGAAGCACCTGATAAACAACCTCAATGTAAATGCACCCCCGATCATGGGGGGGGGGGGGGCAGGAAGTCACGTACAGCGGCATGTCCACGATGGTGGTGACCCCCCCGGCGGCGGCGGCTCTCGTGGCGGTCCAGAAGCCCTCCCAGGACGTGCGCCCGGGCTCGTTGACGTGCACGTGGCTGTCCACCAGGCCCGGCATCACCACCCGGTCGCCCACGTCCCACACCTGCCCGCACAAACACAAACACAGGGAGTGTGGCGTCACCACGGGGACGTCACCGGTGAGATGAACGAGGGAGGAGGTCGTGGCGATGACGAAATTGTGTAGCCTGTGTGATATCGCTAACGGGACAGCATTTTCAAAGGTATTGATTGACAACGTTGCTGATAATGGCTATAAACCGTGTCAATCGTGTTATTGTTCGTCTCGTAGCGCGTCTGTATCCTCGTAATTTTATTATTAACTCTTTAATAACTTTTTATGTAATGTATTTTAATTACATATCGAGTGATGATCACAAGCTACTGATACTGTACCTCTTAATTGTGTCCAACTTTGACATCTGCACATAAATGGATCTGCACATATTTGGATTTTGTTTATTTGCTAGCTATATAGCCTACCCTGTAATATACATTGCTTTCTAGTATATTTCTCTTTATCTATAGATATTTATAGTTTTTCAGTGTCTAGCATTCGTTTTCATCTATCTAGAATATGATGCCCCCGACAGGTAGGCTAGTTGACTGGGAAGTCAGTTCCCAGTCTGACTCGCCTTGAAAGACCAGATGAACGGGAATTTGAACACCGATGACTGATTGTTATTTGAACACGAGCCCACCTCACAAGACTCCTCGTCCGCGGAAAGCGCGCTGCCGGGCCGGACGCTCTGGATCTTCCCGTCTCTGACGTAGATGACTGCCGGCTGGATGACGTCACCAAGCAGCACACGGCGGCTCTTGACGGCCCGGACGGTCGCACCGAGCTCCATGTTCACGACTGACGTTGACAGCTGTCTATCAACGGGGGGTCTGAGATGCTGCAGACATGTGTGACAGCGTGTTGGAGGCCTGCAGCACAGGAGCGGTTAACTCCGCCTCCTGACCCGACGTCACCTCTATTGATTCGGGGGCAAACTGGACGTGTCGCCGCATGTGCGTTTTCTGGATAAATGTGTGCGTAATATTACGTGAGCATGCCGCCATGCTGATGACACCGAGGCTTATGAGCGAACACGGCGAGGTTCAAGTCCCTGGGCCGCTTTGAAGCCGACTGATTTACTGAACATTGGTTCTGGTCGCTTTTGATCGCGAGTTACGACTTATTGCATGGTTGAGATTGGTCTCCGCACCTCCACACTCATGATGGTCTCAATGTAACCTTGATTTTCCTGACGAGGGGACACCCTACCCAGTACCAATCTTATCAAAAAACAAATTGATTAAATCTTTTGATTTGATCTTTGATTGGTTGATTTTATTGGACAAATGTATCATGATAAATGTCCCCACAGCGACCCCCAGTGGCGGTGGAAGGTCTCACCACAGATGCTGCAGCCAGCGTCTGACTGTAGCCCTCGCTTCTACACCATCACATCGTGTATTGAATGTTCATCCATCACATTCACAACAAGACCATTCCCATGGGAAATACTACTAATACTGGACAGACCTGAAACACTTTTAATAAAAACATGAAACCTAAATGCACTCGTCGGTAGGTCTTTAAACGCACGTCCCAGTCAGAGACCGGGCCTAAACGGGCAGTGGCTCGTTCAGCACTATAAATTATTCAGGGCCCCGGGCCCCGGATTTAGATACTGCTGGCGGCTGAGTGTTGGTAGGCCAGTAGCATGCTCCCGTGCTAAAGCTAGCTGGCCTTCACCTGGGGTCGACTGGGTTCTGCTAACCAGCCAACCAGCAGACAAACAGGCCTTCTGCTAACCAGCCAACCAGCAGACAAACAGGCCTTCTGCTAACCAGCCAACCAGCAGACAAACAGGCCTTCTGCTAACCAGCCATCCAGCAGACAAACAGGCCTTCTGCTAACCAGCCAACCAGCAGACAAACAGGCCTTCTGCTAACCAGCCATCCAGCAGACAAACAGGCCTTACATTGCTGTTTAAACTTTCAATGCTGACTGAATGATTCAGCATTAACATTAATAGAACATTATGAGAGAGAGAGAGAGAGAGAGAGAGAGAGAGAGAGAGAGAGAGAGAGAGAGAGAGAGAGGAGAGAGAGAGAGAGAGAGAGAGAGAGAGAGAGAGAGAGAGAGAGAGAGAGAGAGGTGTCATTGAAAGCGTCTGCATTGTGTTCCAGGTAACCTGAGCTCACCTGTTCTCCAGGTTACCTGCAGCTCATAGGGCTGGTGGACCCTGGAGGTGTACATACCTGGCAACCCAGCCGCAGTACTCACCTGTACAGACCACTGTCACATACCTGCCCAACCTGGCAACCCAGCCGCAGTACTCACCTGTACATACCACTGTCACATACCTGCCCAACCTGGCAACCCAGCCGCAGTACTCACCTGTACAGACCACTGTCACAACACATAATATAGGGTATATAATATATAATACATTAAACAACATGTATTAAATAACACTGCAAGTCTAATGTAAATGCAAGCGGCCTAAATGTTTTCATTCTTTTCAAAAGCTGTCTTGTCATTATCTTGATTTGAAACAAGTGTATTAATACTGACTGAGCGTAATATAGTTTAACATGTGATAATATGCAGTTGAGTTCTTTGTCGGTTTGACGGACATAAGATCGTTTATTTATCTGCAGTTAAGACTCGTGTGAGTTTTCAACTTGATATCCTAATCCCCTTCTCTCTCTCTCTCTCTCTCTCTCTCTCTCTCTCTCTCTCTCTCTCTCTCTCTCTCTCTCTCTCTCTCTCTCTCCTCCGCATCGCCGCTGCCCTCTCCCTCGCTCTCTCCGTGCTGACGTCACCACAGAGCTCAGCATCCTCTCGGAGGCGCAGCAGGGAGGAGACAGCAGAGCCATTTTGCCCTTAGCCAGAGTGTAGCCTCACCGTTCTCTCCCTCTCTCTCTCCCTTTCTCTCTCTCCTAACACCGGGGGCTCCAGAACAGAGCTCTCCGGTATCCGTTCACCTTGGCTTCCCCGTGCTTGACGGAAGGGGGTCGGGGGGCAAAGACGGCGTCGTTTTGACAGGAGGATAGTGTCGTTATCGCGGGACAGCGGGACGAGACGAGGCGGTGGGTGGCGGCGGTGGAGGTGGGGGTGGATGGTGAACACGAACCAAGGACACACAGCAGCAGCCAACGAGCGGGCTCCAGGAGAGGAGCCAGCCCACGCAGAGACCAGGCCGAGAGGTGAGCCTCATCCCCCTTCATTGTTCCGGTGATGAGGCGCCGATGCATTTTTAACGAGGCGCGTCTGTGCGGCGGGCGGCGGATCCTCCCGGGATCCTGCGGGGTGTATGAGGGTGTAGCGGGGTGTAGGGTGCGGCCGTGCGGAGCTGTCACCAGACCCCTGGCTCTTCGAGCACACCGACGTGTTGTCATTCAATCTAACGGTTGTGATTCACTGTGGATATCGTGTTGTTTTTATATTTGATTCGTTGTGTACGCGGTATTTATTATGCGATGACCGGCGGAATCCATGTTGACGAACACCGTGTCGTATTCATGTGTCGTAGCCCGTGTCAGGTGGAAATCGTCTGGGGTGAGATACGAACGACGTATCTATGAATAAAAGCCCGTTAAATACCCATGTCCATTGTTATCAGCAGAGGCGTTGGGCTGGGTACTGTGCCCTGGACAGCCTCACCATGTCTGCTCCTAAACACAAGCTGGTGTTCATTATTTTGATGCCCAGATAACTCAAACAAACAGGCCTAGCCTCTCACTTCATTTTCCGCCCCTAATGTAGTCCTACCGGTCAGGGTGATGGTTGCATCGGATGAGATACTGTCCGGATGCCTCGGTTCACCGGAGGGTTACACTAGACTCCTTGTTTTAACGGCAGGACACCTTTCTACTAAACGCAGGCTTGGAGACATCAAAGTGTGACGCAGTTTGCATGTAAACCAATACGATTACACCCCCCAGCCTGTCAATACCCCGCCCCCCCCCCCAGCCAGGGTTGGGTAGAGGTAGTGCTATTTATTGGGTGGTGCCAGGTGGAGCAGTGTGGTTTCAGAACAACCCCGTCGTCGCTCTCCTTTACGACCCCAGACCAATATCATTTGATGAATCTGTTGACCAATATCCTGCTACAGCAGTTTAGCTTTACTAGCCTGGTCCTCCACACACACACACACACACACACACACACACACACACACACACACACACACACACACACACACACACACACACACACACACACACACACACTCGTATGTTTCCAACCCCTGGGGGGACGAGTGACCAACACGCACGCATTTACACGTACGCACGCAAACGCACGTCCGCTCACATGACCACACATACACACATAAACATGCACACACACTCTCTGAATGTGTGTGTGTGTGCTCCCACATGCACACGGACGCACACACATGTTTTGGGTGTAGGCGGGCGGCCTGTGAGTGTGTGTGTTTGGGTGGGGGGGGGGGGGGGGGGGGGGGATGGAGGAAGTGGTGGGGGTGACACAGCACTTTCACATCCAGAACCGCGGCCTGCGCCCCGACCGTCCGTCAGCCAGACCCCCCCCTGGGGCGGGGGCTTGACCCAGAGGGGACCATCGTGCCCCCCATGCCCCCCCCCCATGCCCCCTCCCCATGCCCCCCCCCTCCCGTGAGTCATGGACGCCCTCGGGCCGTCTGACTCATCGATCGATTTCACACGCGACTTCCATCCATTAGGCCTCGGAGAGAGAGAGCCCGGCCCGCTGATACCGGCGCTGTGGGCGGGGCCTACTGCCAGACGGGGGCGGGGCCAGACGGGGATAGTGGGGAGGGGTCCGGGAGAACCGGGGAGGGGGGGGGGGGGATTCAACAACACTACGTTTGATTTAGATATTTCGCTCTTTGTTGATCGGCCACTCCTAGGAATGGCTCTCGTGTCGGCCAATCAGAGCATAGTTTGTGCGGCCCCTCCCGTTTGTGTGTGTGTGTGTGTGTGTCTGTGTCTGAGTGTGTCTGTGTGTCTGAGTGTGGGTTTGTGTGTGTGTGTTACTATAGACCCCCCCTTCCATCCATTAGCGCGGTGATTTAATCACACATGCTTTAGGAGACCCAGAGCAGAGATGACCTTGGTGGGTTTGACCCCTGACCTCATCTCTGTGGCCCTAAAATGAATTCAGGGGTGTGCGTGTGTGTTTTCTTATGTATTTGTTTGTTAGTATTTGTGTGTGTGTGCATATGTACGTGCATGTGAGTTTTTTTTAATTAGCGTGTTTGGTCATTTTGTGTGTGTCTGCATGTGTGTGCATGTGTATGTGCGTGCATTTGTGTGTGTGTGTTTTTGTAATGGTTGTGTGTGTGTGTGTGTGTGTGTGTGTGTGTGTGTGTGTGTGTGTGTGTGTGTGTGTGTGTGTGTGTGTGTGTGTGTGTGTGCTGTAATGTGTGTGATTTGTAATGGGTGTGTGTGTGTTTGCATGTGTGTGTGCGTGTGTACGTATGTTCGTACGTGCGCGCATTTGTGTGTGTGATTTGTAACGTGTGTGTGTCCATACTGGGTCTATTGTTATGCTGGAGGCAGGCGGACATTTAGCTGTGGCTGCACTTCTGCTGCCCAGGCCCTCACTGACCATGCACGCTTTGTTCCCACATGTTACACACACACACACACACGCACACGCACATGCACACACGCACACACAACTACAAACACACTACACACATACACATGAAGCATGCAGACTAGACGCACAATACACACCCTGCACACATGTGACACACACTCATGCTAGACACACATTACTCACACACACACACACACACACACACGACACAAATGCAGGCAACCATATCAACATCTTTATATTTATAATGTATTCACATATTTGTTTTTATCAATTTAAGGGTTTTTAAGAAAAGGCACACCCGTATATTCCCACGGTGGCTGAAGATTCACAATCTGCTGATTGAAAATCTTCAGAATATGACCTATATAACACACATTAATTGAATGGCTCATGATGAATCAATCCATGATAGGTGATCATATAACAGTCGGTCAACATACGATGTAATAACATGACATAACCATAAGGACACCCATAGCCATAACACGTTGTTCACTAACATGACACAACATTATAAATGGATCTGACTAACACAACGCACTTAACAACACAACACACGTTACAACACAACCAAGGTTACAACACATCACACATTACAAGAGAACACACATTACGACACACATTACAACACACGTTACAACAACATTACAACACAACACACCTAACAACACAACACATGATACAACAAAACATATGATACAACATAAGACAAGTTACAACACAACTCCCGTTACAACACAACACACAGTACAACGAAACACACGTTACAACAAACATTCCAACACACCTTACAACACACCTTCCAACACAACACAACACAACACACATTCGTTTTCAGAATTTTTTCAAGGTGTTCCAAAGCTTCAAAGTACAGAATCTATCGGACCTTAAGGCAAAACTGTTAAGCATGATGTCAATGAAGGCCCGAATATTAGATAGTAGAAAGATGGCCACCAGAGTGGGAAGTGTGGTCATCAGGGTTTGACCATGAGCTACAGCGCCCCTTATGATGATATTAGCAATTTTTTTAATAATAATTTTACCATAATAACATGTAACATGTGCAATGACAATAAAGTTATTCTATTTATAATAATAATACTTTAAAAAATGGATTGGTGACGTGTTTTCCAACCACACTCATAAGTAGCACAATAAAAGATGTATCATCCTCTTCATGGCTCTCTTCCTCTAGATCTGCAGTGATCCGGACCCAGACCCTCTGAGCCGGTCCCAGCCCCCCTGAGCCGGACCCAGACCCCCTGAGCAGGACCACACCCCCCCCCCCCCTCCCCACCCCAGGGTGCCAGACAGGAGGAGGAGCCATGGCGGCCTCAGTCAAAGTGGCGGTGCGCGTCCGGCCGTTCAACTCCAGGGAGACGGGCAAGGACAGCAAGTGCATCATCCAGATGAACGGGAACACCACCAGTAAGTCTGTCTGTCTGCTGTCTGTCTGTCTGTCTGCCTGTCTGCCTGTCATCTTCACAGCCCCTGCAGGAATCGTAGATGTTAGTCTGGGGATGGATGATGTTCGACCGTCACTCCAGAAAAGCGGTCGTTGAGTTTTTGTTGTGTTTGGTGTTTGGGTTCGGGTAAGGGTTAATAGGGATGGTTGGTGTCAGGGTTAAGGATAGACAGTGGGGCGGTTGTTGATAGGAAGTCTTTACGGGGATTAGAAGTGTTAATCGTTTTAAGGGGTCTTTTGATGTTGGACAGTCTTTAAAGGCAGAGTACTGTTGATCTGAGTAATCTCTCTCTCTCCTGTTCCCTGGCCCTAAGGAGAGAGTTGATGCAGGGCAGTTTCTGCTGCGATTGATGTTCATTTTCCCACTGAGGAAAAAAGCAGACAGAAAAAGTAATAAACTAAGCCCTCTCTCTCCGCGCCGTCCGTTAAACCCACTGCCGCGATAACGGAGAGGTCTGTAATCCCTGGAGAAAGGGAACCAATATTTATTAAGGACCTTTATCTACTAATGGGACAGGGATCCAGGCTGGGAGACATAATGGTGGAACGCTTCTTCTAATCAGGACCCCGTCTCTTTGCTGATCATATCTGTGAGCTGAAACAAATGGCTGTTAGTCCAGTACCAGGACACTGGGCCAGGCTGATGGGTCTGGGACGTAGGAGAGGCCAGAGCAGGGTATACTGGTGGGTTTGGGGTATCTGGGATAAGTGTTGGGTATCTGGGTGGAATTGGGGTACCTGGGATAGGGTATCTAAGGTAGGGGTATGTGTAACCCTGGACCCAGCAGTCCTGCTGTGTTGTATCATTCTGGGGGAGACGGCACAGGGCCGGAACCCAGCAACAGGAAGGGGCGGAGCTCCATCATGTTTCCTTTTTCCTGTTCCTGTATTGAGACGGTCCACCGAAGAATTAACCAATCACAGGAGTGGACGAAGCTCTCAGAGGGGATTTGAGAAAGAGTGTTACTGCGGTCAGGCATCACCGTGTCGATTTGAAACATGTACGGAGACTTTATTGCAGTTCACTGCTGCTTTTGTTTTGTTTGCAAATTATGCTTTGCAGAACCCCTTTCCCCCTTCCTTGTCCCATCAGACTTCAGATACGTTCGTGTATGTGTGATAGAGTTAGGGTGTGGTGAAAGTATTATGGTATATATGATAGTATTAGGGTATATATGATAGTATTAGGGTATATATGGTAGTATTAGGGTATATATGATGTTATAAGGGTATATATATATGATGTTATAAGGGTATGCATGCTAGTATTAGGGTATGCATACTAGTATTAGGGTATGCATACTAGTATCAGTGTATGTGTGCTGATGTCAGGGTAAGTGTACTGATTTCAGGGTATACATGCTAGTAGTAGGGTATTTGTGCTGATGTCCAGGTATGCAGGAGATGTCCGGGTATGTTGGAGAAGTCTCTGAGGGATATTACGGCGCAGGTGGCTTCAGATACCTGATCTCTAATCTGTGAAGAAGTTAAAGCTGCTGCTTAATAATGGAGGAGCCGTCCTAAAATATTTACAGTTTGGCCTAATTTAGCCGCGTAGCCCCGCCCAGCCCAGGGAGACCGGAGACGCAGACGCCATGTTGCTCCTGTTGTTGTTGTTCTACTGCTCAGCTGTGAGGGAGATGGTTCACGTTTTAAACTCATGTAGTCCTTCCAATAGCAAGTGCCCTCAAAATATTACAGTGCAGTTTTTCTCACAGCTGAAGATATCGAATACGAAAGCTTAAATGTCTTGTTGTGTATCTTTGGACGGGCCGTGGCAAAAAACTGACCCGTCATGCTAGCTAGAATTAGCAAGCAAGCATGCTAGGCAGTGATACTCCTAATTCTGGAGCGTTCCTCGATGCAATGTCGAAACAATGTCCAGCCTGAGCTGTGGTACACACACACACACACACACACACGTGCACACACACGTGCACACACACGTGCACACACACGTGCACACGCATGCACGCACGCACATGCGCACGCACGCACGCACACATATGCACTAACTGCATTTTTCTGGATGTGTGCACACACAAATGCACAAACACAAAGACGCACACACACACAGATACCCACACAGACACACACAGACACAGATGCACACACCGCCGTTAAAGGGCCGGTCCCCTGGCTGTGGCCGTGGGGACCGGCAGGACGATGGACTCCAGAAGAATGAGGCCTTGTTCCTCCCAGACTGGAGCAGCAGAACGCAATCTGTCTCCTGTCCGTCTCCCTCCTCGCTCAGCCTTCCCTCTCTCTCTCTCTCGCTCTCTCTCTCTCTCTCTCTCTCTCTCTCTCTCTCTCTCTCTCTCTCTCTCCTCTCTCTCGCTCTCTCTCTCTCTCTCTCTCTCTCTCTCTCTCTCTCTCTCCTCTCTCTCTCTCTCTCCTCTCTCTCTCTCTCTCTCTCTCTCTCTCTCTCTCTCTCGCTCTCTCTCTCTCTCTCGCTCTCTCTCTCTCGCTCTCTCTCTCCTCTCTCTCTCTCTCTCTCTCTCTCCTCTCTCGCTCTCTCTCTCGCTCTCTCTCTCTCGCTCTCTCTCTCTCTCTCTCTCTCTCATTCCCTGCCCACCTCTACTCCCCTCTTCTTCTCTCTCTCCCCCCGCCCACACTCTCTCTCTCGTAACTCTCTTTATCCCCCCCTTCTCCCTCCCTCTCTCTCCCCCCTTTCTTCTCTCACTCCCCCCCCTCTCTCTTTCTCTCTCTCACTCTCTCTCCCCCCCCTCCCTCTCCCCCCCTCTCTCTTTCTCACTCTCTCTCCCCCCCCCCCCCTCTCTCTCCCACCTCTCCCTCTCCCACCTCTCCCCGCCTCTCTCTCTCTCTCCCTCTCTCTCTCCCATTCTCTCTATACTCCCTCTCCCCCTCCTCTCCCTCTGCCCCCCTCTCCCTCTCTCTCTGTCTTCCCCCTCTCTCTTTCACACCCTCTCTCTCTCCTCCCTCTCCCCCTCCTCTCCCTCTGCCCCCCTCTCCCTCTCTCTCTCTTCCCCCTCTCTCTTTCACACCCTCTCTCTCTCCCTCTCTCTCCCCCCCTCTCCCTCTCCTCGTTCCTAGGGGCGACCAGTGTGTCTCCCAGCGGGCCAGAGAATGGCAGCAGGCAGTGATTTGGGTCTTTTCAGTCTGACAGGCCCTTGGCAGACACATCCTTCCCTGCGCCCCCTCACCCCTCACCCCCCCTCCTCCTCCCCCCTCCTCCTCACCCCCCCCCCCCCCCCCCCTGTCTTCATTAAGATGCAGACTCCCGGCCTGAGCCCCTCCCCCTCCCCCTCTGTAAGGAAGAACTAATAATGAACCGCGGCCCAGGCCTCCAGCCCTCTATGCGGCTGCCCATCGTGTATGTACATACATCACTATTAGAGTCTCACTACTCATCATCGTGACATCATATCACATATTCATGATGTCAGAACATGAATGCTCCATTCGCAACGACGGCACTTTGCAGACGTGTCTCATGCTGTCCATCATGGTTGTGTCATGGATCACACATATCTGTACATGGCGCATGTCTAAACATAAATATTATATATGTTGCTATCGCTCATGATTATGTCATGTAGTCACCAATATATCATGATTATCTCATGGTTGCCTTCCCATATTATCTTATTTAATGCAGGACTATTCATCACATGTATCGTATTTATCCTCATCCTCATCATATATCAATATATCTATACAGCTATATCTTTATCTATAGATATAGATAACTATATCTATATCTTTATAGATATGCATATCACATATCTGTACATACATATCTCCTGTATGTATCCAGTGAGTGGCAGCTGTAACAGGCTCAAACACGTTGGTGTCTTTTCATTTGATCTCTGGTTCGCTGGGGGCGGTGACCCCTGACCCCTGACCTGTGACCTGTGACACTCCAGACCCGGTCACATGTTGCCCAGCAGCCAACCAGAGTCTCAGATCAGTTACTGTACGCAGACAGCAGGTCTGTGTCTCTCTGGTTTGTGCCGGTTAATACTGGTTAACACTGGTCAGCGCTGCATCGTCACTGTCTCTTCTCGAACCAGCTGCTTAAACCAACAGTTTGTATTCAATGTCTGCACTTACAGGCCGGCAGAGATTACACCGAGTACTGCTACAGTATGTACACAGTACTCATTCACGAGTACTGTCTGTGGACTGAGCAGAGATTAGAGCATTGAGCTGGTGTTTATCTGGACACAATGGTGGACTGAGCCCTTTCCCCTCCTTTAGAATCAGCAGCAGGTGGCCGCTTTCACACCGACCGCGTAGCCGGGCGGACGGGCAGCGAGGCAGGTTTGATTCCCACCTGCGGCTCAGTGCTGCACGTCATTCCCTCTCCCTGTCGACCCCCTGCCGCGTCCCTCTTCTCTCTGCGTCCGTGAAGCTCAAAGCCCCGCAGAGAATCAGCCTCACGCCAGGTCTATCGAATCAACGCTGGGAATCATAGTCACACAGACGTCACGTCCTCATTCTGTCATCTTCTCACCCACACATCCTCTCATCCTGTCATCCACTCATCCTCTCACCTGTTCGTCCTCTCATCCAATCATCCACTCACCAACACATCCTCTCATCCACTAATCCTGTCATCCTGTCAGTCAATCATCCACTCATCCCGTCAGCCAATCAGAGGCTCTGGATGATTCCCCTGGGGTGACTCAGACCCCAGTCCAGGATGATGTCAGCGATGATGCCGTTGCCAGAGGGGTGTTGGCTGTGTGGTGGAAGCGGTTTGGACCGGATATCGTTGGGGGAAGCTCTCTCTCTACCCCCCGATGATGAAGTGGTTTAATCTCCTTACTGCTGCCGGAGCAGTTGAGGTGCGGCGCTAATCTGATTGGGTTAAAACCACCAGGAAGGTGCCGGTAATTCCCCCCCCACACATAGACCCGGTCTTCACCGTGGTCTCCCTCCGCTCCGGCTCTAGGCCCGGTACACCCGGCGGCCATCTTGGTCATTTGGATGGGGGAACATTCTAGAATCTCAACGACAACTCGACGCATACATTCTCTTAGTCTGAGCCCTCTATTTCCCCACTCTGGAGCAGTTATAGAGGGCATTTCCCCTGAGATTACAGAAAGTTCTTCCAGCCAACTAACCAATATGGATTATGGACGCTAGGTGACTCAACAATCTGTCCTTGGTCTGAGCTTGATGCTAACTTCCTCCATTGAACCTGACTCTTTCCATGTTAGCATTAGCGTTCAAGCTCTGGCGAAGCTCATTCGGTGAGCTTCTGGTTAGGGTATGATTTCATCACTTCATCATCTCTTCTTGGTGTCCCGGCTCTGTGCTGACACTCAGTGTTTTAAATGATGAGGGCGAGGAAACAGGAGAACGTCGTCTCTGATCTCTGAGAGCTCATGTCCTGTTTTCATCTGATACCGCTGCGCTGCTTCTTAAAATGAGTGTGAACAACATAATGGGTGCGTGCGTGCGTGCGTGCGTGCGTCTGTGTGTGTGTGTGTGTGTGTGTGTGTGTGTGTGTGTGTGTGTGTGTGTGTGTGTGTGTGTGTGTGTGTGTGTGTGTGTGTGTGTGTGTGTGTGTGTGTGTTCATCACAGACAGAGCTGCACTATTACAAAGATTACATAATGAACAATAATAGGAAATGTTGGCATTATGTAACGCTGGTGACCACGACAGGTGCATTTGAGGACAATGAAAATCTAAACAATTAGTTGTTGCTTTCATACCTGGATGAGGTGATAGATTACGGTGATGGACAGACGGATATTTCTCGTGTACCAGCAGAATACTGGAACTCGTATGAGTCACCAGAGAGGATTCTGGGAAATGCAAATTTGAGACAAATCAATCACTGAAGGCAAACCAGATCTTTCTTGTCATCCTGCTGGACTGCAGAGCTCGTGGTGGTCTGAAACCAGTTCAACCAGTGCAGGAGGAAAAGACTTCCCAGTAATGAACGTCCTCTGGGAACCGTGACTCATCCCAGTTCATGTTTCACCGTTAAAACCCCCCGCACGCCCGTTGAAACGGCCCGTAGAATCTCAGGCAGTCGACAGTAAAGCGACCAGATTTGAATGTGAATTTGTCTCCAGACCTCGGGTCCAGTCCGAAACGTTTCAGGGTTCATTTGTGGCCGTTTTGATCCGTGGACAATCTCTGCTCCGGTCTGAACCGCTCTGTGATTCAGCGGTGTGACCGCGTTCCTCCGTGACTGTGCATTATTTAAATGCTGCCATTTTGTTTTGACCTTGTACTCTACCTGAGTGGACAGCCGGTCCTGTCTCCATGGGGAGGGGGGGGTGGGGGGGTGGGGGGGGGTGCTGGCGGCGCGGCTCGGAGGCCGGTCCGGACGTATTAATACTTGTGTTGTGGAGGAGGAGGACAGTGAGTCAGAAAGCGCCTCGGGTTCCAGGATATCACACCTATCAGGCTGTATCAGGGCTTTATTGGTCCATGAAACGGTTGTAAAAAAAGAATTGATTTAATGTCACTCCTCTAGAGCTATGAAGGCACAGTTTATCTACGTGATTTGTACTTTGATTATATTGTTGTACATTATCATCATTGTGAGTCCGATGATGATGGCTAGCTCGAAATACTTTGAAGGCATTGAGAAGATACAGCTGTAGTTCGACTCTAGTTGTGTGTTTGTGGTTAGTTTATTGCGATACATTAAGTCCAGCTATTAGCACCGATAGCAATGCAAGCACTTTCAGCTCTTATAGCACTATGTTAGCTCTGTTAGCACTGTTAGCACAATGCATCCGTTAGCCAGCCAGGATCCGGTTCCAGCCGCTCCCGCCTTGCTCTGACCGGGTTTTCTCTCCAACCTTCAGCCATCCTCAACCCCAAGCAGCCCAAGGAGAACAAGAGCTTCAACTTCGACTACTCCTACTGGTCCCACACCACTGTAAGTAACTAGTCCTACTGGTCCCACACCACTGTAAGTAACTAGTCCTACTGGTCCCACACCACTGTAAGTAACTAGTCCTACTGGTCCCACACCACTGTAAGTAACTAGTCCTACTGGTCCCACACCACTGTCGACTTTGAAAATAAGAAACCTCCGAATTGTTTTATCTGAAAAAAATAAATACAAATGGATAAAGGTTACACCTGTAAGTAACTACCTTTACTGGTCCCACTCTACTGTAAGATACTACTCCAACTACTACTCACATGTTAACATGAACACGTGTGCCCTGTGCGTGTGCAGCCGGAGGACTCCAACTTTGCGTCGCAGGTCCAGGTCTACAAAGACATCGGGGAGGAGATGTTGCTTCACGCCTTCGAGGGATACAACGTCTGCATCTTCGCCTACGGCCAGACGGGCGCCGGCAAGTCCTACACCATGATGGGCAAGCAGGACGTCAAGGACCAGCAAGGGATCATTCCCCTGGTGAGGAACCTCACCCTCTCATCACCTCACCGCCTCTCACCTCTGACCTCTCACCATCTCACCCTCTCACCCTCAGCATCTTACCCCGTCACTCCCTCTCACCCTCTCATCTCTCACCCCCTCACCCTCTCATCCTCTCACCCTCTCACCCTCTCACCGTCCCTCTGTGTGGTGGCTGTTGAGACCATGTAAAGCTTCCCACACCGTTAATAAAACCAACATCAATCTTAATGCTGTCTAAACTGCGGCTCCGTCCCCAGCTCTGTGAGGACCTGTTCACCAAGTTCAACGACACCAACATCGACAACAACATGGCCTACTCTGTGGAGGTGAGCCCCTCGGATCGGCTGACCGGCGCGTGACATCACAGAAACACTTCCTGCCGCCACAACGTCGGCTCGAGGAGCGCTCTCCCTGTGCTGACCCCCTCTCTCTGCGTTCAGGTGAGCTACATGGAGATCTACTGCGAGCGCGTGCGTGACCTGCTGAACCCCAAGAACAAGGGCCACCTGCGGGTCCGCGAGCACCCTCTGATGGGGCCCTACGTGGAGGACCTCTCCAAGCTGGCTGTCACCTCCTACAACGACATCCAGGACCTCATGGAATCTGGGAACAAGGCCAGGTGAGGGGCACAGCTTCACCGCTCTGACCACGCCCTGCACTCGCTGCTCCTGGCTGTAGAACATCTGGAGCTCCAGGGAGCCCTAGTGCACTCCCTCCTCCTGGCTGTAGAACATCTGGAGCTCCAGGGAGCCCTAGCACACTCACTCCTCCTGGCTGTAGAACATCTGGAGCTCCAGGGAGCCCTAGTACACTCGCTGCTCCTGGCTGTAGAACATCTGGAGCTGCAGGGAGTCCTAGTACACTCACTCCTCCTGGCTTTAGAACATCTGGAGTAGGCTCAGTAGCTGCAGGGAGTCCTAGTACACTCACTCCTCCTGGCTGTAGAACATCTGGAGTAGGCTCAGTAGCTGCAGGGAGTCCTAGTACACTCTCTCCACCCGGCTGTAGAACATCTGGAGTAGGCTCAGTAGCTGCAGGGAGTCCTGGTACACTCACTCCTCCTGGCTGTAGAACATCTAGAGCAGGCTCAGTAGCTGCAGGGAGTCCTCGTACACTTGCTGAAGCTGTCTGACTAGAAAGTCTTTGGGAACACCCGTGAGTACTGCTGAGGCTTGCATTTGGCGACCCAGTACTGTCCATGTTCCACGCTGGTGACCAGGACATCTAGAAGAGCATAGAAACATAATGTCTGCTGCTGTTTGAGCTCGTGAGCAGCTTGGTACCTCCATGACTGGAGCACACCGGAGAACCACATCGCAGTGCTGTGTAGTTCACTAGGGTACTGCAGTAACAGATCAAGGATGGGAGGGAGTGTGTAATTCTAGGTACAAACAGCATCCACCAGATTGTGTATCTGGTGGATGACACATCATTTTTAGGCTTCCTGGTGTAGATTTTCAAGGCATTGTGGGATGCAGAGTTCGACTCCGAATGACTCATCAGATTCAATGAATGAACTAGGATTTCTTCTTCTTCTTTACTGAAGTCATCTGTAGTACCACAGGACTCTACTACAGTACAGTAATAACCAGTGACCCATTTATGGGTTTTCTGTGCCTCCAACAGCAGGGTTATAAATAGATGAGTTAACACTGAGTTCAGAGGCATCAAAGACATTAGAAATGCTGTATGTTGTTAAGATTGCTGTTTCAGATCATTAAAACCAGCATAAAAGTGAAATTATAATAATCTGTAGGGATGCCATGGCCCCACAGATAAATGAGAAGTTTGAATCTCCAAACTGTGTGTTGAAAAGGGTTGTGAGATTGCGATGCTTAGAGAGAGGTTTTCCTGATTTAAAGAGGTGGGAGAGGTTGTATGATAGATGCAGTCATCCGTTAATCCGAAAAAAACCTTGAAGGCCTACTTCTAACTATTCTATAATTCGTAGCCCTTGCAATTCTACTACTGAACAAGATTTGTGACACTTGTCCCAGCCTAGGGAGCGAAGCTGTGGAAGAAAGGATTAATTATGGCTTAATCATTTTCTTAATGATATAAGTTACCTGAACATTAATCAAGTCTTATCCGATTTTAATAGCATGGTTATCCATTAATCTTTAATTATTAAATAGGCCATAAGCCATTTTTGTTTGACATAACCACTTTGTTATGATTCAATTGTGTTTTGATTGAGTCTGATGGTTCTCTTGTATTGAAGATGATTTGATTTAATCAAAACACAATTTAAATTTGTACGGAATAAAATGGCTGAAGGCAGCGTTTTAGTGTAATTGTATCAATTGTTAACATGATATCTGTTGGTTCAGTAGGATCTTAGTGTCAGTTCTCTACTGCTCCATCATTGTTCCATCCTAACTCCGGGGTTATTTTTTAGGTCCTTAACGACTCTGGTCTGTTGACTTTACTATGTTTATACGTTTTGCCGCAGTCCCACTTTACAACCCTCCACCCTGAACCGCCCGTGACTGCCTGGTTTACTGCTGGTTTACTGCCCTATACACTGTACACATCCAATCAGTGTTGACTTTGCCTGTTCTTTGGATTCTGTCAGAGACGTTACATTCTATATAGAAGGTACATCTTAACAGAGTGCGCCCCCTGCAGGACCGTGGCGGCGACCAACATGAACGAGAGCAGCAGTCGTTCCCACGCCGTCTTCAACATCATCTTCACCCAGAAGCGCCGCAACGCAGACACCGACAACACCTCAGAGAAGGTAGGTGTACCAGGTATAGACAGGTGTAGACAGGTGTGTGCCAGGTGTATACCAGGTATATACTAGGTGTGTACCAGGTGTAGACAGGTGTGTACCAGGTATAGCCTAGGTGTATACCAAGTGTCTACCAGACGGGTACCAGGTTTAGACAAGGTGTGTACCAGGTTTGTACCTGGTGTAGATAGATGTGAACCATGTATGTACCAGGTGTAGACAGGTGTTTACCATGTGTGTACAAGGTGTAGACAGGTATGCACCAATTGTACATGGGTGTTTACCAGATGTAGACAGGTGTGTACCAGGTGTGTACAAAGTATTAACTAGGTGTATACAAGGTATAGACTAGGTGTGTACAAGGTATAGACTAGGTGTGTACAAGGTATAGACTAGGTATGCACCAGGTGCAGACAGGTGTGTACCAGGTGTAGACAGGTATGTGCCAGACAGAGAAAGGTTTGTACCAGGTGCAGAAAGTTGCTCACCAGGTGTCTACCAGGTGCAGACAGGTGTGTACCAGGTGTCTACCAGGTGCAGACAGGTGCTCACCAGGTGTCTACCAGGTGCAGACAGGTGTGTACCAGGTGTGTACCAGGTGCAGACAGGTGTGTACCAGGTGTCTACCAGGTGCAGACAGGTGTGTACCAGGTGTGTACCAGGTGCAGACAGGTGTGTACCAGGTGTTCTGACCCCTGTTGTGTTGCAGGTGAGTAAGATCAGCCTGGTGGATCTGGCGGGCAGCGAGCGGGCCGACTCCACCGGCGCCAAGGGAACCAGACTCAAGGTGACTACCCACAATCCTTTGCTTCTCATTCAAATCCATCAAATCTAGTGAGCTGTTACAAAACATCTGTTAACATTAAAATAGGGCTTCATACTAATGCTTACACTAATGCATATAGAATACGCATTATAGATAGCTAATATACTAGCATTGTACTGTTCTCTGTGTTATCTTAACCTGAACCTTGTGTCTGGTTAAAGGAAGGAGCAAACATCAACAAGTCCCTCACCACCCTGGGAAAGGTGATCTCCGCCCTGGCAGAAGTGGTACGCAGTCAGACTTTACCTCATCATCTGTATTTGATACATTTATTTGCATCAGTGTAACATGCATGGCCAGACTCATGACCTCGTCATGAGTCTGGAGGGATTGGTCTTACTTTTGAACTAGATCATTTCATGCTGCCATGTGTAAACCTTTTCGCTCTGCTCTTTTCACCTCTCAGGACTCTGGACCCAACAAGGTAAGATGTTGTCGAGGTCGTACGCAACAATCTTTCCTTAACAAATATGATGCACTTCAGTGTGAAGTGAACTTCTTCATGTCCAAGTGAGGCTGGGCAGACTTCAGAGTCTGCCCAGCCTCACTTGGCCATGTCTAAGTTCAGGTTCGTTGAGGTCCACATTGTGAACCCCTCCAGCGGCTAGGGGCTCCACGTCAACGTGTGTCCTCTCTCTGTGTCCCCTCCTGACAGAACAAGAAGAAGAAGAAGGTGGAGAACCACATCCCCTACAGAGACTCTGTGTTGACCTGGCTCCTACGAGAGAACCTGGGTACGACCACGTTGTAGCCTTTACCATCCACACAACCATGTGACACGACCAAGTTAAACTTTGTTAACTATGCACTAAGTGTAAATCCCAAACCGCGTTGGAAACGGTGCTGCATCCACGGCTGCATCTCGTCGCCAGTTTAGTTGTGCGGGAGTCAGACTACACAATATAAGACACAATGTAGGTAGGAAATAACTTGTGTTCGGGGATTTTATCCTGCAGCTTACATCTCATGTATCAAGGTACTCTGACCTCTGACCTGTCCCACGCCGGTAATGTGAAGGCTCTAGCGCCCTCTAGAGGACAGGTAGAACACAATGACCTCCGGCGTGTCTCTGATTGACGCCCTCCTCCTCCTCCTCCTCCTCCTCCTCCTCCTCCTCCTCTTCTCAGGGGGTAACTCCCGGACGGCGATGGTGGCCGCGCTGAGTCCTGCGGACATCAACTACGATGAGACTCTGAGCACCCTCAGGTACCGCTTCACGTTCTCATGAGGAGATGATGATGATACGTTATCATGTGGTGCAGCTCAAGAGACTCGAGGACATCAGTCCTCAAACTGGTAACAGAGAAGGACAGAAAGACAGGCAGGCAAAGACAAACAAAAAAACAACACAGCAGGAACCAGGAGGGAGTTTTTAGGAGACCAGTGCACATCAAATGATACAATTCAAATTATTGGCCCATCATTTGAATCCATGGGAGAGGCTATTTGCATGGTTGGTGTTAGCTTCCCTCCGCCAACACCAAGCTACTGCTTAGCCAACAGCTAACATCTGACACAAGGCTAGATGTCCACCCACCTGAATGATTCCTCCACCACCAAGCTACCGCTAAGCTAACACCAAGCTACCGCTAAGCTAACCTCCAAGATACCGCTAAGCTAACACCAAGCTACCGCTAAGCTAACAGCTAACCCCAGCCTCGACGTCCACCCACCTGAATGACTCCTCTTCTGACACCAAGCTAACACCAAGCTAACATCAAGCTACCGCTAAGCTAACACCAAGCTACCGTTAAGCTAACAGCTAACCCCAACCTCGACGTCCACCCACCTGAATGACTCCTCTTCCAATACCAAGCTATTACCAAGCTAACACCAAGCTACCGCCAAGCTACCGCCAAGCTAACAGCTGACACCAGGCTAGACGCCCCCCCACCTGAACGCCTCCTCCTCCCCCAACAGGTACGCGGACCGGGCCAAGCAGATCCGCTGCAACGCTGTGATCAACGAGGACCCCAACAACCGGCTGGTGCGGGAGCTGAAGGACGAGGTGTCGCGGCTCCGAGACCTGCTGCTGGCCCAGGGCCTGGGGGACATCATTGAGAGTGAGGACCACGCCCTTTTTACTGGGGGCCCTCTGTTCTGGGGCCCTGTTCTGAATCATAATGAACTGTTATAATTCATAATGGTAATAGTAATGATTTATCGTAATTATTATTGGTAATTATTATTATAGGTAATAATTATGAGCAGAAATAATCAAACATTATCATATTTATTCATTTTGATTTGACCCAGACACCGACATGCTGATTTAGCTGTACGTTTAACAACCATCTGTTTATGACTGTGAGACTTCTCTCAAAGTGTCTTTAAGGGAGCGTTGAGTCTTTAACGTCATTAAGGAGGCCTGGAGGTAGTCTGCGGACGACAGGGTTAGAACCCAGAGCCTCTTTGCTTAGATTCAAACCCGTAGCCACCTGCTTGTCCTGCCCACCTAGCATAGACACAGACTATCTAAAGGTACAGTACACAAATACTGACTAATGATAGTGCTCAATATGTACAGTACATGTGTCCTTCACAAGGTTTGCACAACCACTCCCTTCTCCTCCCCTCCCACACTCAGTGTTGTCTCACCCTCCGTGTCCTCATAAACTACACCAGTGTTAAAGAGCAGCTAACAATCTAAATACAAATTGCAGGAACAGCTCCGCCTCTGGTAAAAAACTGCTACTGCGCTTAAGATATAAAAGTGACATAATAATTGACCTGAGGAGGATCCGTCTCTGCATTTTGAATTTAATGTTTAGCTATTCTTTCAATATTGTCACGAGAATGTCTGGCCTGTCTTGAACCTCTGGATGATGCGGTTGCGCCATGTGACCCAGAGTGATGGAGTTGTGTTCAAGACAACCTGGAATTCTGAACTGCCAAATCAAAACATTTGGGTCGGGTTTTGGCCTTTCTAACACATTGTTGTTTTTGGAGAGATCAGTGTGATCAGTTTGTTCAACACAGACTCTTTCCTAAAATGTCACCCTGTGTCTTTTGTGTTTCTCTCTGTTTTTCTCTTCCTCTCTTCTTCACTTCCTTCTCCCAGCATTTCGGAGTTCTGGAACCGAGATAGCTGGTTTGAAATGTGTGTTTCTGTGGCTTTCGCTTTTGCGCTCTTCTCATTTTAGCACGGCTAGCATCTTAGCATGGCTAGCATTTGAGCAACTGTTGCATATTAGCAGGGCTATCATTTTTAGCATGGGTAGCATCTGAGCACGGCTAGCATCTGAGCATGGCTAGCATTGTTAGCACGGTTTGTATAATTAGCAAAGCTAGCAAATCATTGCCATCGCTTATTGTTGTCTCTTGAGTAAGTCTTACGTACCCTTCTGTCTCTGCAGCACCATCTTAGGATGACCAGCTGATTGTCAGACGCTGATTTCAATCAATTTATATCAATACATTTAAAACCGTGGCAAATGCGCTTTTACAGGGCGCCACATTGATTGGTTGATTGATTGCTCTGTTGGAAGTATTTAAATCGTATTAACTATTGATTATGCAGTCAGGAAAAAAGCTATTAACCTTACGCCTCTGTAAATGATCAATCGCCCTGATTGATTCCTGATACATCCAGATATCGATAGTCTTGGTGATATTTCTACGCTCTTGTGACCGTGGTGCTATCGAGACGTTTGGAGAGGTGTTGATGGTGCGGTGGGCCAGGCTGGGACGTAGGTGGGGTGAGGGTGAAGGAAGAGGCATCTCAATACACTGAACCACAGATTCCTGCGTGGTGTCGAAAAAAAGGCAGGCAAACAAAACCCGACTCAGGATGAGGTGTTTAATAAAGCCAGCCCCCGACGGTCCATTACTCACAGTTTGATGGCTCTGGCGGCGGTTTGTGCGGCGAGTGTCTGGCGCTCCACCCAGGTGGGTGCTCAACGCTGGTATGAGTCGAGGTGTGACGGCCCCCACACACACACACCGTGTGACGGGCTCAGAGCGCCTGTTAAAGCGCTACATGAACGCCGGGAGTTATTACGGCCGTTAGCTGACACTCTGAGAGGGAGCTCTGGAGTGGGTCTGCTGCCGTCAGGTTTATTCCTCCATCCTGTTACCTAACGGGCGGTCCCAGCGTTCCGCAATATGCCAGGCCCCCCCCCCACACCCAAGACCTGGACAGGGCAACAACAGAGAGGAGGGTGTACTAGGAGTACCATCGAGGAGAGTGCTTCCTGTCTGGGAGGGAAGCAGCCATCGCTCACGGCAGCGCTTAAGGTATCCTAACGTCCATCTGAGGACCCGTTGGGAGACAGGCGGGATAATACGGGTATGTCTAGACGTGTCCGTCGCCCGGGGGTTTTATTGCTCTGCGTTGCCGTGGCAACAGCCGATGACTGATGGCGTTCATCCCGACAGGATGTAATTAGGTGAGGGCCGTTGCGTTCCCGGTAGACATCGTCACACAGCGTAGTGAGGAGGAGCGGAGTGGCTCTGAGGAGCGCTCAGAGGAGCGCTCAGAGGAACCGCCATTGGCAGGAGGTCTTACCACGCAAGGACGTGAACTTAGCTTCACATACAATGAAACTGCTGGGTGAAGGAATGCAAGATACAACCATAAAAACAAGATACCTTTACAGGACATAATGCTATGATTATAGGACACAGGACACAATGATTATAAAATATTCTATGATAAAACGTATAGAACAGAGTGCGGGTCGTTTCCAGCTCCCAGGACATGATTTCCGCGGCGGCCATTATGAAGCCTCAGTAATGTGTGTCCTCTCTGATCAGCCGCTGATATTAATGATACGACCCCTCCATGGTGTGGCTGGTCTGCCTCCCTGAGACAGGAAACAGAGGCGTGTCGTTCCGTGGTCCATGGCCAGAGCAGAGCTTAGTGAGCACTTCAGTGACATCCGAGATGCCGGTTCCCTGCTTCTCAACGTCCTCTTGAAACGTTAGATCTGATGTATTTGAGGTGTGGTGAATCAGCGTGCGGGGCTTCACGCTCCAGAGGTCCTTTAAGGCATCGCTGCGTGTTAATGTTGCGTCAGGCCCAATCGCAGGGAATTAACAACTAGAAGGCAGGCAGGTAGCCAATCACAAGTTGAGTAACATCCAAAGGACAAACAGGATTAACAAGGATGACGGAGATATTGAAAACGACCGATCAATAGGGTGAGACCCATTGGAAGATAAACACACAGAACACAGTACGAGTCTTCAACACAGGTGACATCCAGGTGACTACTGAGACTCAGGGACCGGCAGTGAACCAGGTAGGGGCCAGGGGGGGGACACCTGTTGGCTGAAGGGTTTCACCGACAGACACGTCAGTGGGGGGTCTGCGCTCCTGCCGTCTGCATCTGTTCAGCTGCTTCCCGTGCTTCGGCTTCTTAAACGTGCCGCTGCTCCGTCGACGCGCTTCGCTCCTCACGTTTCCTCTGAGTCCGTTGGTCCTTTCTAGCTCTCCAATGATTCCTTTCTCTCTTCCTCCCCCTCTACTCCCCCCCGTCTCTTCCTGCTTATCTCTCTGTCTGCTTCTCCCTGCGTTTTGTCCTCGCTCACCTCCCAAACTCTCCTCACCCCCCCCACTCCCACATCGACCTCACCCCCCCACACACCTGACTCCCTCACCCCTCACCCCCCTCACTCCCTCCCCCCTCTCTTCCCTGTCTCCCCCCTCGACCTCACTCCCTGTGTACACGGCCCCCCCCCTCCCCCCGCCTCCCCTCCCCGACAGACTCCACCGATTTGAAGAACAATAACAATAAAGGCCAGGCTGTCAATCAAAAGGGTGATCTCTCCACAGTGACCAGTAGCACGACGGGGATGAGCCCCTCGCCCTCCCTGTCGGTGCTGTCCAGCCGGGCCGGCTCCATCGCCAGCCTGCACGACCGCATCATGTTCACCCCCGGCAGCGAGGAGGCCATCGAACGCCTCAAGGTATCCATCACCTCTCGATCACCAATCGATCACCGATCGATCACGTATCGATCACCGATTGATCACGTATCGATCACGGATCGATCACGTATCGATCACGTATCGATCACCGATTGATCACGTATCGATCACGGATCGATCACGTATCGATCACGTATCGATCACCGATTGATCGCGCATTGATTCACTAGTGTGGAAAACAAACAATATTATATAGATAATGTGTTGACAAGAGTTGACATTAATGTATCGATAATGTATTGATGTATTGATAACATTGATAATGTATTGAAAAGGTATTGATCACCTATCGATCACGTATCAATCACCGATTGATCACCGATTGATCACGTATTGATCGCGCATTGATTCACTAGTGTTGAAAACATACAATATTATATAGATAATGTGTTGACAAGAGTTGACATTAATGTATCAATAATGTATTGATGTATTGATAACATTGATAATGTATTGAAAAGGTGTTGACGATGTATTGATAAAGTTGCGTGCCCGATTATTAACAGGAAACCGAAAAGATTATTGCTGAACTCAACGAGACCTGGGAGGAGAAGCTCCGTCGCACTGAGGCCATCCGGATGGAGAGGTGGGGTCTGGCTAGTGCCTGGATAGAACCAGGATATTACCTGGATAGAACCAGGATATTACCTGGATAGAACCAGGATATTACCTGGATAGAACCAGGATATTACCTGGATAGAACCAGGCTATTACCTTGATATTACCTGGCTAGTACCTGTATATAACCATATATTTTATTTTTTATTCTTACTAATAAATGACTATATTCTGGTATTTCCCTGGCTATAACCTGGCCATTTCATGGCTGTTATCTGGTTAACAAATGGGATAATAAAAGGACTGTATGTGAGTGATTGTCCGTAATCTGTCCATCGTCCTCTGAGCTGTGAGTGCTGGCTTCTGATTGGCTCTCTGCTGTCCTAAGAGAGGCTCTGCTGGCGGAGATGGGCGTGGCCATGAGGGAAGACGGAGGTACCCTGGGCGTGTTCTCACCCAAGAAGGTACGGACGGAGAACGCCAGCGCCGTCTGAACGGCAGTAGTACAATAGATTCACATGATATGTTCATATGATTCAAATGATTCATGTAAAGAGCAGCCAACTAAACAGGATGGGGGAAGAGGAGATCACGATTTGTTTGTCCCAGAAAGGGAATTAAGGTGCAGCAAAGAGAGAAGAGAAGAGAAAAATACACAAAAAAAAGCGAATAAAAACGGCACTTCCCATGTATAAACCCATTTATACAAAGACAAATACATCTAACAGAAGATATGCATCTATTAATCTCAGATGGGGAATCTGAGATTAGCAATAACCAATAACCAATGGATGACTAACCCACTATTCATCTAACCTGTAAAGCCTTCAGACAGCCACCGAAAGCCAGAGCCCGTCTTTATAGACACAGTGGGGCTGTTCTCTCCCAACGAGGTTTGTGATTCCTGAGGGACTCTGTAGAGTCACAGCTCCTGAGTGCTCTTCTACCTAAGAGCTCTTTTTCCAACGAGCCCCTCTACCTCAGTGCTCTTCTACCTGAGAGCCGTTCTATCTGAGAGCTCTTCTACCTCAGAGACTCTTCTACCTGAGAGCAGCTCTATCTGAGTGCTCTTCTACCTAAGAGCTGCTCTATCTGAGTGCTCTTCTACCTCAGAGCTGCTCTACCTCAGTGCTCTTCTACCTGAGAGCCGTTCTATCTGAGAGCTCTTCTACCTCAGAGACTCTTCTACCTGAGAGCAGCTCTATCTGAGTGCTCTTCTACCTCAGAGCTGCTCTACCTCAGTGCTCTTCTACCTGAGAGCTGCTCTACCTGAGAGACTCTTCTACCTGAGAGCTGCTCTACCTGACTGCCCGTCTATCTGCATGTTCATCTACCTGGCTGCTGCTCTATCTGAGAGCCGCTCTATCAATCTCTTCCAGTTTGACCTACCTGACGTTCCTCCTCTCTCTCTTACCTGTTTAACATCTATTGCTAACGCATTGATGACATCAATCTAAAGGCAAACTGTTTCCGTCCAGACCCCTCATCTGGTGAACCTGAACGAAGACCCCCTGATGTCAGAGTGTCTCCTGTACTACATCAAGGACGGCGTCACCAGGTAAGGAGCTCAATGAAGGTCCTGTCACCAGGTCAGATGTCTCTCCTTCTTCTGACGGATGTACTTTGCTTTGGATAGAAGCGCCTTTTAAATGCCCTAAATGTAAGCCCCAATGTTAGCACTAGCCTAGCGATGTGGTTTACGTCTCGAGACGGTTTCATGGTTGCTCTTGTGCAGGGTCGGCCGCGTGGACGCCAGCAGCCGCCAGGACATCGTGCTGAGCGGACACTTCATCATGGACGAACACTGCACCTTCACCAGCTCCACAGGCCCCACTGGAGAGGGTGAGCTACGTAGCCTCCCTGGCTAATGCACTAGCCTGGCTAATGTACTAGCCTCGCTAATGCACTAGCCTAACGAATGAACTAGCCTGGCTATAGCACCAGTCTAACTATACACCAGCCTGGCTAATGTACTAGCCTCGCTAATGCGCTAGCCCAACGAATTAACTAGCCTGGCTATAGCACCAGTCTAACTATACACTAGCCTGGCTAATGTACTAGCCTCGCTAATGCGCTAGCCTAACAAATGAACTAGCCTGGCTAATGCAGTAGCCTAGCTATTCCACTAGCCTCGCTAATGCGCTAGCCTAACAAATGAACTAGCCTGGCTATAGCACCAGTCTAACTATACACCAGCCTGGCTAATGTACTAGCCTCGCTAATGCGCTAGCCTAACGAATGAACTAGCCTGGCTAATGCAGTAGCCTAGCTATTCCACTAGCCTCGCTAATGCGCTAGCCCAACAAATGAACTAGCCTGGCTATAGCACCAGTCTAACTATACACCAGCCTGGCTAATGTACTAGCCTCGCTAATGCGCTAGCCTAACGAATGAACTAGCCTGGATAATGCAGTAGAGTAGCCCAACTATACACTAGCCTAGCTATTTCACTAGCCAAGCGAATGCAGAATCTGAAATACGGTGATTTCCTCCTATGCTTTGAGCATTTGTAGAAATAGTAGACTGTTAGATTTCCGTCCTAGGGACAAGGTATTTATATCTTCCTTTTAAATCGGTCGATAATTGCTATGGAGCACCGACTGGTGACTCAACAAACCACCGTCTCCAAATAGACATCCATCTGTTCCTGTTGATTGGTGGATGAGGTGCATGTTGAAGTAGGAGTGCCAACCACAACACAGCAGACGGTGGATACTCTCAGAGCTCTGCGACTGAGCCTTGGCATCCATCGACTGCTCTGTTTTGGATCTCAAAGCTCTGTTGGCTGGAGCGGCTGGAGAGGATGTTCTCCTGACGTTCCTGCTTGTTCCCTCTGAGCAGCCGTGGTGTTGGAGCCCTGCGAGGATGCGGAGACGTACGTCAACGGGAAGAGGGTGACCGAGGCCACCGTCCTGAAGTCAGGTGAGCCGTCGGGACTTCACTCGGTGTTGAGAAGGTACAAAAGGTTCAACAAAGTCAGTGGAGGGATGAACCGACAATCAAATCTCGTCTCAAACTTCAGGGTTTGCTACACATCCGTTCGGTCAACTGAATGGAAGCATGTGTAGCAACCAATATTTAGAATATGCATATTGATGCATCAATATGTACACTACACTGTTCTGCACTATTACTAAATGAGTCTTTGGACTCCCTATTGGTAGGTCTTCTGCAGTGATGCCAGTAACGCGTTAATTAGTAACGCGTTACTGGCCTCGGACCACTTTTTTCAGTAACGAGTAATCTAACGCGTTACTATATCCAAACCAGTAATCTGATTAAAGTTACTCATCAAAGACATTGTGCGTTACAATTCTTTTACTGGAAAAAGTTAGTTTTGGCAAAACCGGTTGTCATTTTTTATTTTTAGGCGGCAGGGGGTGTTTTCGCCGCTAAATGTAACTGATAAAGTAACTTGTAATCTAACTTAGTTGCTTTTAAAATCAAGTAATCAGTAAAGTAACTAAGTTACTATTTTAAGGAGTAACTAGTAATCAGTAATCGGATTACTTTTTGAAGGTAACTGTGGCAACACTGGTCTTCTGTTTAACTCTGAGGAACCGTTTTTCTATATGGCCTTTAAATATAATAAATATAAAATCGTAGCCTGGCGATGAACCGTTATCTAATACCAGGGTGGGTCTCAACACTGTATCGGAGACGGCGCTGGGTCTTGATGCGTGGGACTCTGCCCCCCCCCCCCCCCCCCCCCCGTGCAGGGAACCGCATCATCCTGGGGAAGAGCCACGTCTTCCGCTTCAACCACCCAGAGCAGGCCCGCGCCGAGAGGGAGCGGACGCCCTGCGCCGAGACCCCCGTGGAGCCCGTGGACTGGGCCTTCGCCCAGAGGGAGCTGCTGGACAAGCAGGGCATCGACATGAAGCACGAGATGGACCAGAGGTACGGGGACCGGGCGCGGGGGGGGGGGCGGAGGGTCTGGTGGTCCAGGACTCGAGGCTCTAGGTAGAGAACTCTGAAACGCAATCTGCGTTTGAGACAACCCCATTCAGATAGACAATCAAAACCAGTCAAAACCAGGTTCACTAAATAAAAGTCCTCTTTGCTGTAATGCAAATGATCAAAATTAGACGATAGACTTCCTGGCTCCAGTAAAAGCCCTCCCCAAGAACCCTCTTGTTTCATCGCATGTTGCACAGACACACAGAAGGCTGATTCTAAAATGGCTTCTCGTGCTTCTCTCAAACCCGCTAATGTTGGTGAAGGTGTTGTAACGTATCCATGGTGATGTGTCCCCAGGCTGCAGGAGCTGGAGGAACTCTACCGTAAAGAACGGGAGGAGGCCAACCACCTTCTGGAGCAGCAGCGGCTGGTGGGTAGATCAGCCAATCAGAGGCCTAGACACGTGAACGTGGGCCCGCCTTGCTCTGAGGGTAACTGTGTGCTCGGTGCAGGAGTACGAGAGCAAGCTGGAGGCGCTTCAGAAGCAGGTGGACCGCTGCCTCCCCGACGCCACAGAGGAAGAGGAGGAGCCAGAGGAAGAAGGTAGCGCTGCACTCAAACTAGTCGTTTCAGTTGAGTTTAGTCGTCTTTGAGGGAACACCTTGAGCCGGATGTGGCTACCTGTATGGTGGAGCCAAGGCTCCGTTCGAGCCGAGGTAGCGCTTTGAGGTCAATATAGTGATACATGTTATACTGGTTTGTTTGTGCGTTGTATATTGTTAATAAATAAGCTATAGCTCTTTAAGTTAGGGTTAAGGTCACTCAGAAGCTCTTGTTGGCCTGGTCCGGTCGACCTTCTGTCATTTTGGAACATTTCTTGAGCCAACACCTACCAAGCTCTCGGTCATTCAGGTAGCACTTTGAGTCAGACGACTCAAATACATGTTAGTACGGATGCTTTTATCCAAATCCCCTCACTTGGAACAATCAGGATCGGAGTGGCCTTAAAACATTAGTAAGTGCTGCATGACGATATAGAAATCAGGATGCAATGTCTAGCACATAAAATGTACATCTCAGGATTCCAAAGTGCGCTCCGATTCCAAAGTGACGGCGAGATGTTTCCGAACGCCCGTCGTTCGCTTTGACGATCACGTTGTGTTTCCACGGTAACCCCCAGTCCAGTGGACGGCGAAGGAGACGGAGCTGGCCGTGTGGGGCTTCCGCAAGTGGCGGTCGTACCAGTTCACCTCCCTGAGGGACCTGCTGTGGGGAAACGCCATCTTCCTGAAGGAGGCCAACGCCATCAGCGTGGAGCTCAAGAAGAAGGTCAGGAAACATCCGCCCCTCGTCTTCGATCACCGGGGCCTTGGTGCTGCCGCTCCGTATTGACCTCTTCTTCTTTCAATGCTTCTAACGATGTTAGATATCTGATTTGACCTCGTGCTGTGCTATTCTACTAGCCTAGCTATTCATCTAGCCTAGGTAATGCACTGCCCTCTGAACCGTTTCCGTCCCCCCCCAGGTCCAGTTCCAGTTTGTCCTGCTGACGGACACGCTGTACTCCCCGCTGCCCCAAGACCTGCTGCCCCCCGAGACCGAGAAGGACCGCGAGGCGAGGCACTTCCCCCGCACCATCGTGGCCGTCGAGGTGCAGGACCAGAAGAACGGGGCGACCCACTACTGGACCCTGGAGAAGCTCAGGTACCACAGCAGGGGACGAGTCTGAGTGTGGAGAGGGTAGGATGGGTCTCTCGGTGGAGTCTGCGTGTTGCGGTGACTGGACTGGATGCCTGGACTGTCCTCATGGTTAACCGGCCAGCACCACATCACCAATTGAATATGATGTGCATGTATTTACCTGTACGTCAATTATGGCCCCCACTGCACTCCTGACCATCCCCGGAAGAAGGGATCCCCTACTATGCGTTTCTTCTCAAGGTTTCTTCCTTGCTAATTTCATGGGAGTTTTTTCTTGCCCTTGTGGGGGCTTGGGTAAAGGGCGATGTCATATATATTTGGCCTGTTAAGCCCTTGGAGACTGTAACCGTGATTAAGGGCTATACAAATACAATTGAATTGAATTGAGTTTGGAAGGGGTTTGGCTGGAGGTTTGGGATTGCCAAATTGGGTTTTTGTTTGGTCTTTGAAAACCCAATCGATTGTCATCGGAAGTGTTCTACTTGTCGGAAGTGTTCTCTACCAAACCATCCTAAGTGATAATTCTTAATGACAAGATCCTAACATTAGCTGAAACCGAGACTGACATGTATATCACCAGAGGTGTTCTTCATGCCCTCCCGACAGACAGAGGCTGGACCTGATGAGGGAGATGTACGACCGCGCCGCCGAGGTGCCCAGCAGCAACGCGGTCGAGGACAGTGAGAGCGTGATGACCGGAGGAGACCCGTTCTACGACCGCTTCCCCTGGTTCCGTCTGGTCGGCAGGTAACGGGCCAACCACTAACCCCACAACCACTAACCCCTAGGATGAACAACCATTAACCCCTAGGATGGACCACTTTAATGACCAACCACTAACCCCACAACCACTAACCCCTAGGATGAACAACCACTAACCCCTAGGATGAACAACCACTAACCCCTACCATGGACCACTTTAATGACCAACCACTAACCCCACAACCACTAACCCCTAGGATGAACAACCACTAACCCCTAGGATGGACCACTTTAATGACCAACCACTAACCCCACAACCACTAACCCCTAGGATGAACAACCACTAACCCCTAGGATGGACCACTTTAATGACTAACCACTAACCCCTAGGATGAACAACCACTAACCCCTAGGATGAACAACCACTAACCCCTAGGATGGACCACTTTAATGACCAACCACTAACCCCACAACCACTAACCCCTAGGATGAACAACCACTAACCCCTACCATGGACCACTTTAATGACCAACCACTAACCCCACAACCACTAACCCCTAGGATGACCAACCACTAACCCCTACCATGGACCACTTTAATGACTAACCACTAACCCCTAGGATGAACAACCACTAACCCCTACCATGGACCACTTTAATGACCAACCACTAACCCCTAGGATGAACAACCACTAACCCCTACCATGGACCACTTTAATGACCAACCACTAACCCCTACCATGGACTACTTTAATGACCAATCACTAACCCCTACCATGGACCACTTTAATGACCAACCACTAACCCCTACCATGGACTACTTTAATGACCAAACACTAACCCCCATGATGGACCACTTTAATGACCAACTACTAACCCCCATGATGGACCACTTTAATGACCAACCACTAACCCCCATGATGGACCACTTTAATGACCAACCACTAACCCCCATGATGGACCACTTTAATGACCAACCACTAACCCCCATGATGGACCACTTTAATGACCGACCACTAACCCCCATGATGGACCACTTTAATGACCGACCACTAACCCCCATGATGGACCACTTTAATGACCAACCACTAACCCCCATGATGGACCACTTTAATGACCAACCACTAACCCCTACCATGGACCACTTTAATAAACAAACCAATAACCCCCATGATGAACCACTTTAATGACCAACCACTAACCCCCATGATGGACCACTTTAATGACCGACTACTAACCCCCATGATGGACCACTTTAATCACCAACCACTAACCCCCATGATGGACCACTTTAATGACCAACCACTAACCCCTACCATGGACCACTTTAATGAACAACCACTAACCCCCATGATGGACCACTTTAATGACCAACCACTAACCCCCACGACAGATAACTTTAATGACCAACCACTGGCCGACATTAACCAACTCAGACCAGCACTGAGTAAAGGATCCTCACAAAGCAAGTTACCAACATGTTGGTGAGGTTTAACCGTTGGAATCCCTTCACTGTTACTGTTAATAGTGAATAACCACAATGGTGATGAGTGATATTGATATGGAGGGCTTCCTGTACTCAGCTTGTCTCTTCCAACTGTCTTCCTCTACTGTTGATCACCATGTCCACGTCTAAGATCCTGAAACAGATCTGAGATCTGGAAGGTGAGGTTTCTCTGGGGGGGCCTTGATCAGGCCCGGTCCTGGTCTGGTTGGATCCGGTCTGATCCGGTCTGATCCGGTCTCGGAGTGTGTGTGTGTGTGTGTGTGTGTGTGTGTGTGTGTGTGTGTGTGTGTGTGTGTGTGTGTGTGTGTGTGTGTGTGTGTGTGTGTGTGTGTGTGTGTGTGTGTGTGTGTGTGTGTGTGTGTGTGTGCTTCTACTCTGACCAACGTACTAACCTAGATCCCGCCCCGCCCTGTCTCCGGTTGCCCCAGCAACCTCATTTTCAACGCGTGTATGAGTGAGCGCATGAGCGACCCCACCCCCTCCCCCACCCCGTCGGTGTCGGAGGTGACGGAGGTGACGGAGCCGGCCGACGGCCGTGGGGGGGAGGACCTCGAGGACTTAGAGGACCTGGAGGATGATGAGATCTTCCTGGACCACCCGTGCTTGGAGCTCGGGGGACAGGATGATGATGAGGAGGAGGAGGTGGAGAAGGAGGATGAGGAGGATGAGGAGGAGGAGGAGGAGGAGGAGGAGGAGGAGGGGGCGTTCTGCGGAGGCTCCAGCGAAGGCCAGGACCCCTTTTACGACCGCTCTCCGATATTCAGTGTAGTGGGAAGGTTGGTGAGGTTCCAGAGGCCTGCTGGGAAGGAAACTAGCTCTTTCACGCTGAGGCACTCAGGGTCTGCTCCCATGCTGAGAGGGAGGAGCCAATCCTAGCCCCGCCCCCCCACCCCCACCCCCTTCTATCATTATGAACATGACCCTTCCATGGATGGACCGCTCCGGGTCCAGAATGTAAAAGTCCGGTTCCATGTTTTCGCTCTGTCCCTGCACTGAGCCAGCAAGCGCCAGCAACCATGCAATCAGATCTAGCCAATCGGATGGGTTGGAGTCAACCCGCCAATCCGGTTGGCTCAAACCGCCGTGGAGGACTTTTACCTTCTAAACCAGGAAGTTTCACCACTTCCATTTTGCCAAAATGGCAAACATGTTTTGTTTACGTGTTGTCGACAATCCATTGAAAAGCGTCGCTAGGTGATAACGTTTTTTTGTCTCAGCACCGACTAAAGTTAACCACAGCTAACTTTAGAGCCGCTCACGTTGCTTCCTGCCTCCCCCCCCCCCCCTCGACATCATCACCATACCTCCACCCAGCGGGCATCATCGCTCCACCAGTTTGAACTTTACATGGAGACGGGTGGAGGTTGCCTCTCACAGAACACAGACACCAACATGTAACCCGCAAGCACAACATTACAGTCTCAGTTTGACCCCACTCCACTGCCTCAGGGTGTAACACATCCATGGTGGGCAGGAAACACCCGGGAGGATTCCTACTTTCTGAACCCGAAGGAGCCTTCTCTGCCCAGGGTTAGACTGTAGGTCATGAGTACCATTCAGTCTTAGGCATGACTTGAGAAAACCTGGTCAAATTTAGAGATGTTTAGTCCAAAATACGAAGTCTGAACAACCTTGTTCGAACCCAAAACGGATATCCATTTAGTTGGATTGTGCAATGTCCCCATGTTACTACTTGAACTAGTACATTAAACAGTTCTTTAACTAGTTCTTAAACAAGTTCTTGCCCTTTAAATCTGGGTGCTTCAGCAGCATTCTCCCTCTCTGTTTTGGCCCTCCAAGTGACCTGAACGCTGCCTCAAAACCTTCCTGCTTACTCATCCATCCCTTTAATCTCCTTCAGTGCATCACTGCTTATGCCGCTCGTGAGACACATTCTGATAATACTCATATCGATCCCTGAGCGGGAACCTGGAGCGGACACTGGTAGACATTTCTGGGCTTTTAGGCTTGCCATAGTCTGTTCTGCACCTTTGACCCCTTAACCCCTAACCCCCGCTGATCAGAGCGTTAGCTGGCACTTAAAGCTTCCCTGCTGCTGAGAACTGTCCCGCAGAGATCCAAGCAACGTTGGCTCCCCACCGCTGCTTGTGCTGCCGTAGCTCCCCGTTGCGTGTGAACGTCTCGAAGGCAGCAAACCTCTGGCCCACAACGGCCCTGACATGTCTGTGAGGGACTCATCTTCCTACCAACCCACCACAGCGGTAACCATCCTGTCGGGCTGTGGGGGGGCAGAGTAGACGGTGGGTAGGAGATGCAGAGACAATCAAACCTGGAGGATCTCAAGATGAAAGAGCTGGTTTCTACTGCAGCAGTCTCTTTTAGGCATGCCAGAGCACCTTTTTGTTGCGGGGTCAGTTTTCACTCGAACTTTACGTCGATGCCATTTTCTTTCTTTTTTTCCGTTGCACCAGTGAGCTCCATCCCGTCCTGACCTCATCCTCCCTGTTACTTTGCCGTAGCGCGCCGTGTGTCAGCCGTTGCCAGTGTTGTTGCAGCTGAGTCGTGGTTCGTCTCATGGTTTCTGTTTGGTATTCTTTGAGTTCCTTTGAGTCTGGAAGCTGAGAAACGTTTCTTACGTTTTTTTTACTAATTATTTTTAGTAATCACCCTTTTTGTCCTGAGCATGCCTTCTGTACGCCTCACCAATCTTGTCATCTACCCCCTTCTTTAACTCTCCCGCACCCTTAAATGTCTACCCGCTTCCCTCGATCCTATTGGCTCTCGGTAAACGAGGTACCCTAGCACTCTGCAGGTTCGTCCAATCGAGAATTGAGGCACATTCCAAAAAAGACCAATTTAAATCTAGAGAATAAGAATGAGTAGTATGCTCCCTTATTATGAAGTATAAGTCGAGTTACACTCCTGTTGTAAAGGGTTAATCCAAACATAAGCAGTACAACAGGAAAAAGAATGTTCCATATCTTCGTTTTGAGCCAGGTACACCCGTCAGATAAACAGATTCATCTGCCACTATATCTTCTCAATCGTACCGAGAACCGCGACCGCGCATTCGGCTTATCGGAAACACAAATAGCTCCTCCTGCACCCAGTCCGATGTACCTGTCCGGGCCGGTCAGAGTACAGATCCAGATGCTAGTCTCAAAGGGCTTCCCAGGCCTCCACCCCTAAAGGAATTACGCTTCCCTAGCCCTCCACAGGAAAACACAGACCCCTAGATCTGCATGTCAGCCAGCGAGGGCCCCAGGAAGCCGGCCTCGGGCCCTGGGGACACGCCGGGACAGGGCGGGCGTGGCAGTAGCGAGAGCCGTCCAGCTTCTATTTGGTTGCTTTGCGGCTGTTTATGTTTGTCCTGTTTGGTGGTGTTTTATTTTCGACCGTGTACCGCAACCCAGACTAATCCGTGAGCTTACCCTTGATTCGTTTTCTCATTTTTATGTCTCTTGTCTCTCCGTCTCTCTCTCTCTCTCTCTCTCTCTCTGTCTCTCTCTCTCTCTCTCTCTCTCTCTCTCTCTCTCTCCCTTTCCCTCTCCCTCTCCCTCTCTCTCTCTCTCTCTCTCTCTCTCTCTCTCCCCCTCCCTCCCTCCCTCCCTCCCTCTTCTCCCCCATCCCTCCCCTGGTCTCCCCCGGGCCCCCCAGGTCCTTCGTCTACCTGAGTAACCTTCTGTACCCAGTGCCTCTGGTGCATCGCGTTGCCGTGGTGAATGAGAAGGGCGAGGTGAAGGGTTTCCTGCGCGTGGCGGTGCAGGCCATATCAGGTGAGCTCTCTACAAATTTTTTAGGCACCTCCAAGATTTCGCTTTTTTCTGATGGAATTTCGGCAGATGATCTGAACAATGAATGAATTATATTTATTCATTTCTCCACCCTATTGGTCTTAACACATGAAGGGTTCATTCACCAAACCGCATTGAACATAATTGTACAAAGAACTTCTTTGTGCCCACTTATTTTGAAGCAAGCTAACCGCTTTAGACGACACTGTCGAGTCTGTCGCCCCCTAGAGGGGAACGAGCGTAATGCACTCACCAAAAGCAGGGGATACCTTTGGTTTAGTCCTTCATGGGCTGTCTTTGGTTCACTCCTTCTCCCTCAAACCATCTGTGGGTGTTAAGTTTAGTGTTGTGGTTCTTCAGGCGACGAGGAGGCTCCAGACTACGGCTCAGGAGTACGCCAGTCAGGGACCGCCAAGATCACCTTCGATGACCACCAGTTTGAGAAGGTACCGGAAAACACATCATTAATCATCACAGAAGACTTCATGGGCTTCACGTGGATGGGGGGGATGGATAGTACTACCCCTATCCATCCATCAGGCCCAAACCCTAACCCTGGTGCTGTAGGAGGTGGTCTGTAGTGAGTGTACAGGGTTCTAACCGACTGTGAACTCTGTGCCGCTCCAGTTCCAGTCTGAATCCGGTCCGGGTGTTCCGCTGGTTCCGCTGGGGGGCGTGTCCCGGGCAGGGGGCGTGTCCCAAGAGGAGCTGCGCTTCGTGGAGGGGGAGGGGCAGAGTGCAGAGACAGCGCCCTCTGCTGACGAGGTCAACAACAACACAGGTAAGACTCTTCGCTCTCTCCACCTGCTCCTTCATGACCTGGATCTCAGTCCCTTCCGATAACAGCTAGACCTGCATAACGCGTAATGCTATACAGCATATTGACAGTTTTACCTTAATTTCTTTAATATCTATCTGTGAAGTTGTTTATAAGTGCAACTAGCACAGCTTTTAGCATGATTATGAGCTAGTATTGACTGAATAATTATACTAATACTATTTGACTACATTCATTTCTTTACATAATATGTAATGTCTCCACCCGCCCCCCCCCCCCCCCCCCCCCCCCCCCCAGCTGGGTCTGATGAGGCGGACGCTCCGGCCAAGCCCCCCCTGGACGCCCCTCTGGGGGGCGCTCTAGAGCACCTGAAGATCGGCAGCCTGTTCACCTTCAGGGTCACCGTGCTGCAGGCCTACAGCATCTCGGCCGAGTACGCAGACATCTTCTGCCAGTTCAAGTGAGTCCCCCCCCCGCTGTGGCCACGCCCACTTGTGATGTCACAGATGACGTGTCATAGTGACTAAGTGGATAATTATAATCACCCAAATTAATTTATTTCTTAATTCATCTGATTAAATCCGTCATATATTTTAAATGAATTAATGAGTTGATTCTTATTTTGAGACAGACTTAGGATAGTCCTCTAGATGATCCGATTCCAGATGTGAGCTCACGAGTCTCTCTGGCTGAGTAATCTGAGTAATCCGTCCGCTAATCTGAACCGTACCGCTCTGCTCCACCAGCTTCATCCACCGCCATGACGAGGCGTTCTCCACGGAGCCCCTGAAGAACACCGGGCGTGGTCCCCCGCTCGGGTTCTACCACGTACAGAACGTAAGGACCGGAGAACCGCTTCATGAATCGTCCTCAGTGTCGGCGGTGATACAGGGAAGGAAAGGGCTTCAGACATCTTTATACTCAAATGTATTAGCAAGAGGAGTCACATGTTACACGTGCACTGGACTAAAACATTAAATCATCAGAGATTTAGGAAACATGCTGAGTCGATATGACTCGACTTCTCTGACAACAAAGCTTCAGCCAGTATGATAAACTCAGATACTGAACGTTTGTTACCGATTCATCGTACGCATGTTGTCCGTCCCGTCGCCTGGCGGAGCCCCCTCTGGTCGCTGTGTGTCAGCGTAACGCAGCTAACCCCACCTTGTGCCCCGTCAGATCGCGGTGGAGGTGACCAAGTCGTTCGTGGAGTACATCCGGACGCAGCCCATCGTGTTCGAGGTGTTCGGTCACTACCAGAAGCAGCCCTTCCCCCCGCTCTGCAAGGACGTCATCAGGTAGAGCGCCCCCCCCCGGCCCCCCGGCCCCCCGGCCCCCCGGCCCTACACCCCCCCGGCCCTGCTCTCATGTATATGAGTGTATAAAAGTGTAGTTCTGTGTGTAACCCTGGTCCTTTTTCTCTCTCCCTCTCTCTCTCTCTCTCTCTCCCTCTCTCCATCTCTCTCTCTCTCTCTCTCTCTCTCTCTCTCTCTCTCCCTCTCTCTCTCTCTCTCCCTCTCCCTCTCCCTCTCCCCCTCCCTCTCCCTCTCTCTCTCTCTCTCTCTCTCAGCCCGCTGCGTCCGTGCAGGAGACACTTCCCCAGAGTCATGCCCCTCTCCAAACCTGGTAGATACTGCACCTACTTTGTGTGTGTGTGTGTAGTTGTGTTGGTAGGTGTGTGTGTATGTTTGAATGATATAGCATTCGCATTGGTACTGCATTCTGCTTGTGTATGCGCTGTGTGTATTACATGTGTATTTGTACTACGTTCCGCGTGTGAGTGTATGTATTGTATGTACTGTGTGTGTGTGTGTGTGTGTGTGTGTGTGTACTACGTGTGAGTGTATTCACTACGTCCTGCTTGTGTATGTCTGCATTTCATGTGTTTGTACTGCAGTGTGAGTGGTTGTATTATGTGTACTGTTCTGCGTACATATATGTGCTGGGTGTGTGCGTCTGTGTTGTGCGCTGTACGTATCACGTGTGTGTACTGCATGTGCCTGTCCTGCGCCCTTGAGTCACCCTGTGGTCTGGCGCAGCGGACTCGGAGTCGTCCCCGGAGCGGGAGAAAGCTCTGGAGCTGATCCGCTACCTGGTGCCCGACGTCCTCAACGGGCTGCTGGTCGACTCGCTGTCAGGCCACGCCCTCTCCGCCGCAGGCATGGCCGCCTCCTTCCTATTGGAGGCCGAGGAGCAGGCCCAGCTGGAGGCCACGCCCACCTCCATCTGCTCAGTGATCCGGGCTCAGACGCCTGGTTGGTGGACGACCGCGGGCCAGAACCACTGGAACCCACCCCTTCTATATCAGCGCTCTGTTAAAGACCCCCCAAACCTCTTTATACCAGCCACCTGGCCTCATATCTCCTTCATCTATCTTTAGAATATCTTTGATATTTGCATTTGCAGGCACTTTTATCCAAAGCGATTTACAATAAGTAATAAGTAAGCAATTTTTTGGAAGAAAGAGAAACAAAATATTACATATAGATAGCTATATATATTTATTTATTTTTCTTATGGTCTATGACCAGCTGTATTAAGGTCATCACAGTGTAACTGTGTGTATACTTTTTAATTGTATCTATTATTATTTCATCAACAATATTTACCATCCTTATATTTTTATATGACCTCTATTATTTGCATACATTTATGCATATTTTTATACATTTTATATTTACATTTTTTCATTTCAATTTTATATCAGGGATATATTTTTATATCCTCTATAAAGATATTTGATATAAGAAGGGTCTGGGTTCTGGTGATTCTGAACCTGACGTCGTGTGTGTCTGGTGTCGGTGCCTTCTGCGTGGTGGACTTTCCCTGCTCCTCCTTCATCTCCATCTGGATCACATGCTCTCCTCTGCGTTCATGGGGACGGTTCTCCAGGGACGTTCTGTGAAAGTGCTCCCCCTACAGGACAGAGTTCTCCCTCTCTCTGTCCCTGCCTCCCTCTCACTTCAACTCTTCGTCTTCTTGTAGGGTTAGCGCTGTCCGCGGCGCTGCCATGCTAGCCCCGTGCTAGTGTTGCTGTCCTCGCTAGCACCGCTGGCCCCCGTTCTCTGGTGGTTGACCTTTCCTTCCTCAAGAGGCTCCTTGATGCATTGGGACAGTTTGGATCCAGGCTGTGTGAAGGGCAGATTAATTTAGACATAGGACAACCATACAAAACCATAGCGCTAATGACTAACTGTGCCCCCCTGTGGTGAAACACGGGTCATTACAACTGCTGTCGCTGATTGGCTGAAATTGTAGTGTTCCCTAAAACACAGCCTTATCCAAACGTCCAGCCTGCATCTAGAGGTTCACAATGTCTCACTATGCTCTAATGCCCATTCTCTCTCTCTCTCTCTCTCTCTCTCTCTCTCTCTCTCTCTCTCTCTCTCTCTCTCTCTCTCTCTCTCTCTCTCTCTCTCTCTCTCTCTCTCTCTCTCTCTCTCTCTCTCTCTCTCTCTCTCTCTCTCCAGTCCCTGCCACCAAGCTGACAGCCATGACGCGTCCCAGTGCCGGAGCCTGCCACTGTAAATACGACCTGATGGTTCTGTTTGAGATCTGTGAGCTGGAGGCTAACGGAGAGTGAGTATCCACTGCCAGGGGTTAGCTTAGCCCTCAGCAAGAGACCGGATAACATCGCTTAGCTTAGCAATGTCATTCTTTAAAATCATCCATTGTGTGTGTGTGTGTGTGTGTGTGTGTGTGTGTGTGTGTGTGTGTGTGTGTGTGTGTGTGTGTGTGTGTGTGTGTGTGTGTGTGCTCAGCTACATCCCAGCGGCGGTGGACCACAGGGGGGGCATGCCATGTCACGGCACCTACCTGCTGCACCAGGTAAGACCTCGACCTCTGACCTCCGACTGTCTTTCTGTCTCTATCTCCCTATCTCTATCTCCCTCTCTCTGTCTCTCTCTCTCTCTCTCTCTCTCTCTCTCTCTCTCTCTCTCTCTCTCTCTCTCTCTCTCTCTCTCTCTCTCTCTCTCTCCCACAATTCAATGCACTTAAAATGGCTTCATTGGCAGGAGAAACATTTACATTACAAGTTAAATAAGATCTCTCTCCCCCCCCTCCCTCTCCCTCCCTCCCCCCCTCCCCCCCAGGGCCTCCAGAGGAGGGTCACAGTCACCATCGTCCACGAGTCCGGGGGCGACATCGAGTGGAAGGACGTCCGGGAGCTGGTCGTGGGTGCGTTGGGTCGGGTGGTGCTGAACACTGGGAGGGGTGGGGTTCTGGTCGTGGGTGCGTTGGGTCGGGTGGTGCTGAACACTGGGAGGGGTGGGGTTCTGGTCGTGGGTGCGTTGGGTCGGGTGGGTTCTGAACACTGGGAGGGGTGGGGTTCTGGTCGTGGGTGCGTTGGGTCGGGTGGTGCTGAACACTTGGAGGGGTGGGGTTCTGGTCGTGGGTGCGTTGGGTTGGTACTGATGGAGTCCTGACCCTGGGGACTGGGTCCTCCACCCCTCTTCCTGACGGAGGTTTGTGTGTTCCAGGTCGCCTGCGTAACACCCCCGAGGCGGACGAGACCATCATCGACCCCAACATCCTGTCGCTCAACATCCTGTCGGCCGGCTACGTCAGGCCCACGCAGGACGACAGGTGGGTGCTGCCGCTAGCCGCTAGCGCACTGCTAACTAGCTCTGGTTAGCTGGGACTAATTAAATCCTCACCCGTGTCTTTACTCGTCACTTGTAACCACACGCGCGCAACCCACTCTGTGTGTTCGTGGCTAGCTAGGGTTAGCTAGCTAGTCAGAGGTTCAGAACAACTTAATGTCGAGAAACTATTCATCTTTTTAGTGTACTGCCATGTCTGACCTGTAGGCGGCAGCAAACTCACACATTCTGGTCGGGTCTGGAAATACTCCCTTTAAATCGCATTCGGCTTGCCTTTGAATTCCGGTGGTATACTGGAATTCCACAAGAATTAAAAATAGATCAATAAAGAGAGCGATACGAAAACGGTTCAGTTTCAGCACTCTGGTTTTATATCAATGCGCTGAACTCCGAGGCTGATATCACCAGGACAGATGTGTGTTCGAGCTACCCAGCATGTGGACCTCCTCTGGGGCACAACAAGGGACGCAACAGGCGGACTATACCGGCTTTTTCTGTTTGAGTTTATTTACCCACAATGCACTACAAGCACCCAACAAGCGAAATGTTGCATGGCTTGGATCTCACACATGTTTTTATACCAGCGTCATCTGCGTCATCTGTCACTGGGCCAATAGAAGTAGCTTCTGGTGTGTGGATGTGTGGGTGAGTGGATGTGTGTGTGTGTAGCTGTAAAGGTGTGTAGTTGTGTGTGTGTGTGTGTGGGTGAACGCATGTGTGGGTGTGTTATTGTGTAGGTGTGTAGGGCATATTATTCTTTGCTGTCTGCACCACCCTCCCCATGTTATGCTGTCATGCCTCCATCATTGCACCGTCACCTTGCATCGTGGCACCTGAGACCCCACCACTACCTCCACCCTTCAGACAGAGTGCAGCCGTAGCGACAGCAGCGCACGCTAGACGCCTGCATGCCCTTAACGATGCCCTTAACGATGCCCTTAACGATGCCCTTAACAATGCCCGGCCCTTAACGAGCACTCTGATTATCGTGATTATAATTGTCAGGGTTTGGTTAAAGTCAAGCACATCAAAAAGTAGCAACCTGTCTAGTTTTGAACTAACCCTTCTAACCATTTCTGGTTTAACTCACTTAAATAACTAACCATAGAAGACGAGTCAGAGTTAACACTTGTATCTAGAGACATAGTTTTATTTGGTAAACGCAATAAATGTATTGATTGATATATTAATGAATGCATAATCTAACCCCATTAGATCACAGTAACATAGTCTAATCCCACTAAGCACCATGGACCATAACATAATCCCACTAGAACCATAGCATAATCCCACACCTAACCTAGCCTGGTCCCCATCATGCAGTACTGCACATTGAACATCCATTTCAATGCTTCTATATTATAAACTGAATATTGTATATATAGGTGACATATATAGAGAAGTCTGTGTAAGGCTGGCACGATATCACACACACACGCGAGCGCACACACACACACGCGCGCGCGCACACACACACACACACACACACACACACACACACACACACACACACACACACACACACACACACACACACACACACACACACACACACACACACACACACACACACACACCACAACTGACCAGAAGGGGGGAGGCGGGGACAAGATGGCGGCCTCCTTGGTGGCTCCGTTGCCTGGCGACAGCAGGACCTGCCGCTGCTCTCCACTAACTCGATGTTGTTTTATGTTTTACAGACAGTTTCTTGATTCGGACATGCCTAGGTATTTGATACGCCGTCTTCTTCAATATAGAACATATTTCATCATCATCATCATCATCCTCATTATCTCTGTTTTCTTTTGAGATATTTTTCTTGTCATACCAAGTTCTCCTGTTCCTTCCTCCTCCTCCTCCTCCTCCTCCTCCTCCTCCTCCTCCTCCTCCTCCTCCTCCTCCGCTGACTGATTATTATATTGATAATCTTTCCGCCATTTGTCCCTTGCTTGCCTGACCCTCCCTCTCTCCCTCCTCCCTCTCTCCCTCCCTTCCTCCCTCCCTCTCCCCCAGTGCATTGTGGGAAATGCAGTCCCAAGCTGTGCATGTGCCTCCCTCTCTCTAGTGTTGTGTTGATGGTGGGTGTTTGAGCTGAGCTGGCGCTGAGCAGGATGGTTCGACAGGAAGTGCTGATGATCCACAGGAAGTGCATGGCTGGCTTGGATTCCCTCTCTGGCTCCTTTGCTCGAGCAAGGCATTAGCCTTGCCAGGGTCAGGGGGTTCGATTTCCTGTCTGGCTCAACTGGTACAACAAAGCATTAACACAGAGTGAACCTTTTGATTCCCAAAGATAGGTCTGTACTTAAATGTATAAAAACCCACTTTTTGAGATTTGAAACAGCCTTTCCGTTTAGAGGCCACTAGAGGGCAGTATCGATTCAGACCAAACTTGATTGATCGGAGCCATTTCACAGAAATGTCTTTCCCGAAAAGGAAAAACACAGCAATGTGTTCGTATTTTAATGTTTGCAATATTCTGAAAAATACAGTCTGTTTTGCTTTTATTTTTGGCAAGATTGATTGGTCCAAATCTGCACATCGGTGTTCTTCACACAATTGACTATTGATGATATCTGAAGCTGGAAAACATTATTTCGTACACATTTTGACGCAGAGCTGATCATTATTAATGAGCCTTCTGGAGGTGGGTAACACAGCCCAGCATGCACTCCCTGTGTGTCAGTGGATCCTGTTGTCTCTCAGTGTTTACGAGAAAGAAGTCTACGACTTATTCTGCGTTTTTAAGACCTCTCGTGGATCCCGGAGGATCTTGACCCTGCAGAACACTCAGACCTGCTCCAGGTGGTCCCGGCCTGAAGCCAACACGGCAGGTGGACTAAACATGACCTCATTGGTCGCCCGCGGCCTGACTCCGCCCCCATGCGGCGAAGCGTTCCTCAGAGCGGAGCCAAGCGACCCGGGCTCTGTGAAGTCGGCAGCGCGAGTGAAGGCGAGGTTGACACAAGTGGCGCCAGCACAATGACTTAAACCTGGCCTTGGCGCTTTTTAAAAGCCGTGTAAAAAGACCTTTCAAGTGCTTCAAGACATCTCCAGCGGCGGCCGTCATGCGCTGCACTCACACATGTGCCTCCATGACTCGCTGCGTGTGATCATCTCCTTCTGGGACGCACACGCGCGTGTTCCTCTCCCTTAATAATTAGGTTATTGACATAATTTCTGCCTGTCACTGGCCCTCTCGCAGTAAAGTGGGGGCGTTTGACTCCCAGGTGAAAGGTTCCGGGTTCAAACCCCATTGTCCCCCCGGTCTACCCGTTAGGAACCTTAGAGCTGAACCCCTAGAGAAGAGTGTGTGCCCCCTTTCGGAGGTCAGGGGTCTCCTCTCTGTCCCGCTGTAGGGCTTCGGATCAGAGCAGATGCGTCTCTAGGGAGGGGTTCTCTGGTCAGCCGAGGCCGCGGCCAGAAGAACTCTCTCTACACGAGAAGCTGCAACCAACGTGAGGTTCCTTAATGGCTCACAGAAACGTTGGCCCCGGTCTGAATCCACCGGTTCATATTCAGAGTGTTGCCTGCTGGGCGTCACGCCAGGAACAGAGCTGGTCTCAGCTCTCGCTGTGGGAAACACTGGAAGCGGTGTGCAAGGAGAAGGTATGGATTCAATCATGGAGCAAAACAGAAATAAAATTGTGTTTCGGGTGGTGGTCATGTGTTTCCAATGGACCTCGTCAGGGGAGGGTGTGGAGGTCCTTGGATCTGAGCTGGTCCCGGCCCTACCTGTGAACACCCCTGAGCTGGATCAGCCTCTCCTCGACCAGAAGGACCCGGCGCTGGGTTAGCTGTAGCTTTGGATCGAAGTGGGCCCTCAATGATTCAATGGAACAACTAGGAGCATACCTAGAACCAGATGGATGAGTATGTTACACAGGGCTGCAGGATCAGTCTCTCAGTGCAACTGTTCTGTAGTACTCACAACCTGGGAGTAGATGAGTGGACCAAGAAACATCAATATGCTAAGACCTAGATGGTGTGTACTGTGCATGGGTGTTTTTTAAAAGGTTGAATAAATGAAAGTGTACCTGCCGCACCGCACAAACCAAAACATCAACAACACAACTTCAACACTCCTGTATCTCTCGCCTCAACTCACTTCCTGTTTCTTCCCTCGACATACTTCCTGTATCTCACCGTTACCTTGGTGATTTCTCTCCTCAGCACCTCCCTTGGAGTTGACCATAGGTATTCCATCACAACCCTGCCATCACTTTGCCTGTCTATCCCGTCTGTCCGTCTCACCCGTCAGTCCGTCCGTCCGTCCGTCCGTCCATCTGTATCTGTCTCCTCCTCCACCGTCCGACTCTCCTCTGATGACATCATCACTACGTGCCCTGGAGTCCTGGTGGCACGGGCGTCATCCCCCCCCCCCCCCCCCCCCTCCCCGCCCTGTTCTCTCTCCAACGACCTCGCGGTCTGACGGTGTCCCCTCAGGTCCTCACCGCGCCGGGTGACCACAGGTGTAGCTCGTAACCTCGGTGACGTCAACCTCGTCCACGGGTGCGTTTGATTCACGGGGTCCCAGCGTGGCAGTGAAACCCAGCACCAGCGCGGGCGCCACACGCTGTGTGGGACCTCTGGAATCAAACGCAGCCCGGCGAGACGAGCTACAGCTGTGGTGCCCCCCCCGGGGCCTTCCTCATACTCATACTGTCCTGAAGGGAGTGACTGGGACGACGGGGTCTCGATGTTCATCTGTCTTCATGTCAAATACGTGTTGTTGATGTTGATGTTGTTGTTGTTGTTTACCGTAAGAGAACGTCATGTTGGAAGGACTCACCGGTGCAGGCGATAACCTATTGTCTTCTGTCCATCCCTCCCACTAATACCACTACCACCATCACTACTACTACTATACCACCACTACCTCTATCACTATCACTACTACTCCTACTTCTATTACTACTACTACTTACACTACTACTACCTCTACTTCTTCCCCTACTACGACTATTATGACTACTATTCTACTACTACTACTACCTCTACTACTTCTATCCCATCACCCCCCCCCCCCCCCCCTCCACCATGCCTCCACCCCCCTCCTGCTCCGTCAGGACCTTCTACCGGTTCGAGGCGGCCTGGGACAGCTCCATGCACAACTCCCTGCTGCTGAACCGCGTCACGCCCTACGGGGAGAAGATCTACATGACCCTCTCAGCCTACCTGGAGGTAGGCCGAGTACTGTACTGTACTGGTACTGTAGTGTACTGGTACTGTACTGTACTGGTACTGAAGTGTACTGGTACCGTACTGTACTGTACTGAAGTGTACTGGTACTGTAGTGTACTGTACTGTACTGAAGTGTACTGGTACCGTACTGTACTGTACTGAAGTGTACTGGTACTGACGTGTACAGGTACTTTATTACCCTCTCAGCCTGACATTCCCAGAGGTAACCCGTCTCCCTGTGTGTGTCTATGTGTGTGTGTGTGTGTGTGTGTGTGTCTATGTGTGTGTGTGTGTGTGTGTGTGTATGTCAGATGGAGAACTGTACCCTGCCCACGGCCATCACCAAGGACGTGTGCATGGTGTTCTACTCCCGGGACACCAAGGTGCCGGCCGCCCACACCATCCGCACGCTGTTCGGCACGGGCAGCCTGCGGGCCACCGAGGGGTAAACACATGACTGACCTCACTGCTGAACCGCTGCGCTGGGGGGCTCTGGGTCTGGTGGGAGGGGGCTGCTACCACTGTGTGTGTGTGTGTGTGTGTGTGTGTGTGTGTGTGTGTGTGTGTGCAGGTCTGTTGTGATGAATCTGCTTCCACTGTGTGTCTGTGTGTGTGTGTACGGTGTGTCCAGTCTTTTATAGTCCTTGATTTTTTACTTTTTTTGTTTCCCTGGGTGATCATGATGTCATCTCTGTGTCTCCTAGCAACCGTGTTACGGGCGTGTACGAGGTCAGCCTGTGTCACCTGGCGGACGCCGGCAGCCCAGGTAGGAGTGGACCAAGCCCTGCACAGCTCGGCAGAGAGGCCGTACCATGGGGGTCATACCCCCATGGTACGGTCTCTCTGACCCCGCCCCCCTGTCAGTCAGGGACTCTTGGGGTTCTCCGTCTCTCTGACCCCGCCCCCCTGTCAGTCAGGGACTCTTGGGGTTCTCTGTCTCTCTGACTCCGCCCCCCTGTCCTCACCTGTCCCCAGGTATGCAGCGGCGGCGGCGGCGTGTTCTGGACACGTCGGTGGCGTACGTCCGCGGCGAGGAGAACCTGGCGGGCTGGCGGCCGCGCAGCGACAGCCTCATCCTGGAGCACCAATGGGAGCTGGAGAAACTCAGCCTGCTGCAGGAGGTACGCACCAATCAGGGGCCGCCCTTAAAGGGCCGGCGACACTCAACCAGCGAGGGGGACTCACTCACACTTGGGGTTGGGCAACACTTTGGATGACCTAAGGCCTACACCTTGTTCATCTGGGTGAATGACAATATGTCAGAAAAGAATATATAAATATGTTTTTATTTTACTCCTTTCAGTGTTTGAACTAAATTAACTAAATGTTGTTGGCGTTGACTAGCTGTTGTCGGCGTTGACTAGCTGTTCTAGATTTTTGACGAGCAGTTCTAGCTGTTTGACTAGCTGTTTGACTAGCTGTTGAACATGTTGACTAGCTCTGGTAGATGTTGAACTAGCAGTTCTAGATGTTTGACTAGCTGTTTGACTAGCTGTTGGACTAGCTGTTTGCCTAGCTGTTGGACTAGCTGTTGGACTAGCAGTTGGACTAGCTGTTTGACTAGCTGTTTGACTAGCAGTTGGACTAGCTGTTGGACTAGCTGTTGGACTAGCTGTTTGACCCTCAGTTGGACTAGCTGTTGGACTAGCAGTTGGACTAGCTGTTGGACTAGCTGTTGGACTAGCTGTTGGACTAGCTGTTTGACCCTCAGTTGGACTAGCTGTTGGACTAGCTGTTTGACTAGCTGTTTGACCCTCAGTTGGACTAGCTGTTGTTCATGTTGGACCACCAGCTCTCGACGTTGGCCTAGCGGTTGTGTTGCTCCTCCCCTCAGGTGGAGAAGACCCGCCACTTCCTTCTCCTCAGGGCCAAGCTGGAGTCCACCCTCCTGCTGGGCCTGGAGCCGCTGGCCAGCGTCACCGAGGAGGAGGAGGAGGAGGTGGAGGTGGCTCCTCCCAAGCCCCCTCAGGCCGACCGCGACCTGGACCCCCCCGACGCAGACTTCCACAGCGAGAGGCAGAGGGAGCTAGCCGCTAAGGTGAGCCGCACCTGCTCCTGCTGTTGTGTTAAGGTGTTGTGTTAAGGTGTTGTCGTTGTGTTGCTCTGTGTTAACGCGTTGTGTGTCTCCGTGTGCTAGTGTCTGCGGCTGATGACCCACTCCTTCAACAGAGAGTACAGCCATGTGTGCGTCAGCGCGAGCGAGAGCAAGGTGAGACACGTACTGTATGAAGTATACTATATTATATATAGATATAGATACACACACCCTGCTTATCCAGCCTCTATCGTTATAAGCCAACCTATGAACCAAGCTTTGTGTTTTGCTTCAGGGAGCAGGATAGTCTAGTGGCTGGGGTGTTCCCCTCCCAGCCGAAAGGCACCGGGTTCGATCCCCAACGTCCACAGTCTACTAGTAACACGATGCCCCCCCCCCCCCCACCCCCACCTGCTCCTTTATGACCTCTGACCTCACTAATGGTGTCTGCTACGTGCTCTCTCTTCTATTCCGTTCTACTGGGTTCTAGTCCACCTCATCCTCTCGTGTTCTCCTCCAGCTCTCCGAGATGTCCGTCACCATGCTGAGAGACTCCGCCTCCAGCTCCGCCCTCAACACCATCACCCCGTCCACCACCTGCCCCTCCCTGGTCGAGGGCTCCTACACAGACCTCAGGTCAGTCCCCGGTCGGCCGCCCCTCCGTCCACCGGAGGACCGGCTGGTGTGGGGCCGTGTTCTACGTCCTGCTCCCTGTGTGACCCCTGTGTGACCCCTGTGTGACCCCTATGTGACCCCTGTGTGACCCCTTCGTGACCCCTGTGTGACCCCTTCGTGACCCGTGTGTGAACCCTTCGTGACCCCTGTGTGACCCCTTCGTGACCCCTGTGTTACCCCTGTGTGACCCCTTCGTGACCCCTGTGTTACCCCTGTGTGACCCCTTCGTGACCCCTGTTAAACCCATGTGTGACCCGTGCGTGACCCGTGCGTGACCCCTGTGTGACCCCTTCGTGACCCCTTCGTGACCCCTGTGTGACCCCTGTGTGACCCCTTCGTGACCCCCCTGTGTGCCCCCCGCCCCAGGCCCCCCTCGGCGCGCTCCCGGGCCCCCAGCCCGAGCCGCGAGGCCCAGCAGAACGGCGGAGAGAAGAAGACCGCGCCCCCCCGCATCCGGAGGTTCGTCCCGGACATCCAGGAGATACGAGTCAGGTGAGACGCCCCGTACCCCTCCCACGCTGCCGGGACCCCCAGGAGGAGATGGGAGGAGACAGGAGGTAGAGGAGGAGGAGGGGGGGGGGAGAGGAAGAGGAAGAGAGGGGGACATCAGGAGGAAGAGAAATAAGGAGCAGAGCAGCACAGACTAATTGTAGTTCCAATATTTAGGCCCAATCCCATTTCTACCCCTTACCCCTTCGCCTTACCCCTCCCCCTTGTTTTGAAGGGGTAAGGGGTAGAAATGGGATTAGGCCGCATTGTCCACTTCCAAAGTAATAGTAGTAATAGTTAACATAAAATTGCAGTGCATTAAAGTAAGGTTAAAATGTGTGTGGGGCCACCCTAGTAGCCTGGGAGACGGCTTCCTAGTCGCCATGCCAACAGCCTCTGGTCCTCTCCCCGGCCCCCTGCAGCCCCATTGTGTCTAAGAAGGGCTACCTCCACTTCCTGGAGCCCAACACCAGCGGCTGGGTGAAGCGCTACGTGGTGGTGCGCCGGCCCTACGTCTACATCTACAACACGGAGCGGGACTCGGTGGAGCGTGCCATCCTCAACCTGTCCTCCGCCCAGGTGGAGTACAGCGAGGACCAGCAGGCCATGCTCAAGGTGAGGACGGGGGCCCTCGCTCGCGCTGCTCTCTCGCTCTCCCTCTCCGTTTCTCTCTCTCTCTCTCTCTCTCTCTCTCTCTCTCTCTCTCTCTCTCTCGCTCTCCCTCTCCGTTTCTCTCTCTCTCTCTCTCTCTCTCTCTCTCTCTCTCTCTCTCTCTCTCTCCCCTCACTCCCTCTCTCTCCATGTCGTGTGTTCTCCGGCAGACCCCCAACACGTTCGCAGTGTGCACGGAGCACCGGGGGATTCTCCTCCAGGCCAACAGCGACAAGGAGATGCACGACTGGCTGTATGCCTTCAACCCCCTGCTGGCCGGGACCATCAGGTACGCCCGCACGCACCTGCAGGGGGGGTCACCAGGGGGGGCTCCCCTAGAGGAGAGATGGGGAGGGGCTTTTGAGGGGCTATCGGTCATTTGGTTCAAACACTCTTCTCTTCATTCCAACACAGTTCTCCACTCCTCACTCGTTAGTTGTTGTAAATGTAATATAGAATAAATACAATAGAATATGGTAGAATATGGAATTATCATTACAAAGACAACACCCCCATCGAAGATTTGATGGTCCAGCCCTCATATTATTTGACATTAGTATGAGATTTGTGTCTGCTTATGTGGTTCTCTGTTGTAGTTAACATCTGATCTCACAGAGCATTCCCCCTGTGTGTGTGTGTGTGTGTGTGTGTGTGTGTGTGTGTGTGTGTGTGTGTGTGCGTGTGCGTGCGCGTGTGTGCGTCAGGTCGAAGCTGTCCCGGAGAAGAGCAGGACCACTGAGGATGTGAGGAGACTCAGGTCCCCACGGAACACAAAGACTGACCCTGTAGAAAGATCTCACCCCACCTCCTCCTCCTCCTCACCTCCTCCTACACCACCACCACCGTCACCAACAACACCCGCACATGCTCAGTTCCTTACCTGCCTTCTCAAGACCCTGAACCCCCGACCCCATGACCCCTTGACCCCGTGTTTGTCAAGCCTTTTGCTGCTGCTGTTGTGTCGTTCTCTGGGTTGAGCTGACCTCCGTTCAAGGACCAAGGTACCATTTCGCGGTTCGATGTACGCTACGATGTATGCTACAGCATCGCGGTACGGTGTACGCTACGATGTACGCTACGATGTACGCTGCAATATCGAGGTACAATCTACGGTACAATCTACGCTATGATCTATGCTACGATGTACGCAACAATATCACAGTACGATGTAAGCTACGATATCGCGGTGCGATGTACGCTACGATTTCGCTGTACGATGTACCCTACGATATCGCGGTACGATGTAAGCTATGATATGGCCGTAAGATGTTAGCTACGATATCGCAGTACGACGCCGCGGTAGCGTGTGGTAGCGTGCGTCAGCGTGCCTTAGCGTGCGGTATGGTATGGCATGTGCGGTGCCGCGAGGCAGCAGTTTGTCGTGTAAGGTTCCTTGCGTGTGGTGATTGTAGTTGTTGTCCGCGACACTCTGAGCTTAACTTGTTCCTTCCTCTGAAAACAAAACAAAACAAAAAAAAAGCAGCAGCGATTGTATCCATTACTTACGGCTGCCATGGCGATAAGAATCACTTCATTTGCATATCAACCGACGATAAAAGTACGAAATACTAAAAAAGTTCGGATTCTTCTCCATTATGCTAGAACTACGGTATATACAGTGTTCAAACTGGTTTGCATTAAAACAAAATACTACATTATAGGGTTACTGATAGAAAAAAAAATACATATATACAACACAGCTGAATTTATGACTTTAAAACTTTGTGTTTGACTTCGGGTTCAAATGTGGGATTGGATAATGTCCTAGTGTCAGAAGCCCTCCGTAAACTTGACCTCTGACCTCAGATGTTGAGTGAGTTACAGGAGGTTACAGAATGTTTTTGGTGAAACTGGAAGAAGCTTCTTCTCCGCTGTTCATCCCTCAGTGGAAAATCATCAGATTAATCTCAATACCTACCCCCCCCCCCTCTTTATTCATCAATCTTAAAATGTGATATATTTAGGTATCTTAACAGGTCTTATTATTTATTTCTGCATGTATTTATTTATAAAAGGCATTTATATTTCTAAAGTTGTAGTAACGTGCAATTTCTGCACCCCGCACTTTTTAACATGAGTTTATTAATCATTAACACCCTCACCTCATCCCCGACGCATTTTAACCTCTTGATCCACGCCATGAGGAACACAGAATTATGCCCTCTGTCTTTGTGCTGAGAATAACTTGAATATCAGACGCTCGCTGAAGACCCAGTCGAAGACGTGTTGCGACTAACGAGAGGACGTGTTCGTAGGTCAACTCCAGCGTAGAGAAACGTACCAAGCCTGTTCTGTGCGCTCTTAGGTGGTAGCCTACAGCCGGGGCTGCTGGGTAATTTGAATAGACGATCAACGTAGTGCCTCTCTCTCTCTCTCCAACGTTGAATCTCTTTCTACTCCATCCTGCTCCTTAATGTGGATCAAACAGCTGTAGTCAGACTTGTGTTGAATGGTTTCATGAGTATGTTTATCATGTGAGAGATATAGACACACTACTACTATTTATCGATATATCAATTCATATCGACATGCAAAGAAAACACCAACTGAATAGACCCCACAATTTGGCCGAAGGGGAATCTGTCCTCTAAAAGTGGAAGTTAAAAAGACAAATTTAATTAATCTGTTAAAAAAATGTGCGACGTTTTCAATTTCTAATTCCATTGACGTTCATCGCATCACCACTCAGCCACCAGCCTGTCTCCTATGCACTTTAGCAACGTCTCCGCAGTAGAAATGTCAACTCAAGGCCTTTAAATCACAACCTCCACCCGTGACTTCACCATCCACCCTCGTACGTCCGGACGCGGAGCTGGAAGTATCACAGTGGTCCTAGCGGCGATTACTACGTCAAAAAAAACATCCAAACCGTTGTGACGCTGTACCTCTCTGTGTAGAACACATTTGGAAATAGGACTACCGTATGTTAGGTTTGAGGCGTTTCCAGACGGAGAGTTCTGGGTTTGATCCCCAATGTCCTCACTCGACCTGTAGGCATCCCTGTGCACGATGACCCCTGACCCCTACCTGCTCCCTAATGACATGTATCTGGATTCACTGTCAGCCATTCTGGATGAGAACGTCTCGTAGGCGACTAGTGAGCTAGGCGTTGATACTTTCCATGTCTTAAGAAGAAGTGAATCAAAAGGCCCACCTGTGATCTTGATTCTCCTGTGTGAGGCACACCTTAAATATAGTCTGCTTACTGCCGCACACATCTCTAGACCAGAGAGTACTTTAGTTCTCCTGCCACTCAACCTTCTGTTATGATTACTGCTGCTCAGTGCTACCTCCTCTGACGAGGAAAACGTGTGTTTATGCTTCTTTGATATCTGATACAGCGATCGGGACGTCTAAATGATATCCAAATGACATTCCATTCTGTTCATATCACGGTCAGAGTCCTACCAGTTGAAATGAAAAGCAAGATCAAAAACGGGCATTCATTTTGTTTTTGTTTTAAAAATATCCAACACTTGACAGTTTTGAAATACACTGAATTCATTGTTAAACATTTGGTTTATTATTTGAACCACGGGAATAAATCCACTAGATAGACCCAGTGTGTGGATGCCACATGGCTAAGTGCCGATCGGTTGTCCTTTAGTGTCTTGTGCTTTTGTGTTTTTACTTTATCCCCAAAGATCCCCCCCCATTGTGTCAGCCATCTTGTTCTAGGTACATCACTGAATTTTCACACTGAATGTAAATCACTATTTAACAAGGAACTCACTGCGTCCGTATCGCAGTGTTTTCCTCCTGGTTTCCTGACGATTGTAGGAGTGTGTGTGTGTGTGTGTGTGTGTGTGTGTGTGTGTGTGTGTGTGTGTGTGTGTGTGTGTGTGTGTGTGTGTGTGTGTGTGTGTGTGTGTGTGTGTGTGTGAGAGAGAGAGCATGTGTGCATGCGTGTGTGTGTGTGTGTGTTCGGTGTGCTTGTCTGTGTGTGTGTGACGGATCGCTGTTGATTCATCCACAACAAGGGGACGTTAATCTTTATAATTTATTTTTGTGCTTCCATATCTAACCACGCTTTAATTTTGAAAGCCCCTTGCGTTTGACCCACAGGGCACTTCCTTTGCATTGTACATAAACCCGATTGCTGTGAAACTGTATTATAAAGCTGTCACCATTTGTACAACCTGAAATGGCCAGCGCTTCCATTGTCGTGTCGAGTGTTAGAGTTAAGTGTCAGATATTTGTGTACACTAAACACATGGTCATATAATAAATAAAAAGGAAAATTATGCAACACACTTTTGCCTTTTTGTGTCATGCTTTGGTCATACTTTGGCCAATTTATTGTGTGGAAAAGTACCTTAATGTTGAGTACAACCGTTTGATTTTGACATAGGTGCCATTACAAAGTTAAACTAATATAAAACTAATTAACTAATAAAAAAATTAATGCAGATAAAACACCATAAAAAATGGATTGCTTTCTTTTGCACAGAATAACCTTAAGTTATTGTCTGTCCTACTGTTCTGTACTTGCTACTGTGGCAACCCAGTTTCCTCGTCTAGATCAATAAAGTAGCCTACTATCTTATCTTATCTATCTTATCTTATCTCTATGTAAAGAATAATATCACTAACGATGGCAGGCTCTGCAATAAAACATCAATTACTGTAATCTCTATTCTCCGGACCTCTGGAGACACGCTTAACATTTGACAGCTCTGGTCTCAGAGTTGCCAGGTCCGCGGAATAAGGAGTAATTTCAGCAAGCACTAATTAACCTAAATAATTGAAAATAAGAAAGATACTTTCAAAATCTTGTTATTTGGGATTTATAATCGTTCAGAAAAGATTAATACATTCGCTGAAATAATAAAACGTGTTATGTTTTTGCTGATGTAGCTTGTTTACATTGGGATATCTGGCAACCCAGGGTAGGCGTGGAATTAGCTGGCTAGTGGCTGGTGTTAAGACTCGTTAAGCTATGGTTTAGTTACTTGTTAACTGGTTATTCATCGTTACAATTATTGTTTTCTCAGCAACTTCACGGCAGTTTACAAGGTCAGCTCACTTAAGCATCAATGCAAACTAGAATCCGCGGTTCCGACTGTGAAACGCAGTGTAGGATGATTAAGCCCATGTGTTAGCCTCACCGGCTACATGAACGCAGGTCATCATGAACCTGTCTGTTCCTCTTCTGCTTTAACTGCAGGGAAGTGAACCTGAACCTGGTTTATAATCCACATTAAAGACTCTTTTCCTCCTCTGCTTTAACTCTGGGCAGTTAACCTGAACCTGGTTTAATCCCCATTAAAGATTCTGTTCCTCTTCTGCTTTAACGGCAGGGAATTGAACCTGCATTATCAATCATTCAGACAGCCTACTGTTCTGTCTTTAGGTTATAATGTATATATATATACTTTATTATACTAAAATGGACTTTAGGATGTAATATACTTTATTATACTAACGGTGTCTTTAGGATGTATTCTAACTACACTTTATTACACTTGCATAGTGTATGACTTAATATAACTACTTTATTATACTAATAGTGTCTTTATGATTTATTATTTCCCTTACTACATTACACGAACATTTTGTCTTAATGATTTATTGTATTTACTTTTTTACACTAGTGTCTTCATTATTTAATATATTATCTATACTTTATTACACTAATATAGTTTCTTTATAATTTTATAACTAATCGTTTATATTATTAACGTCTATGTTGAGTAGGGTTAGGACAGTTCTAGGACAGCACAGTTACTGCAGACTGTAGAGACTTACTAAGACCATCTTATCAATATCAGATAATCAGTTATGGCCAATTGGACGAATGATGGCAGTCCTACCGTGTACACGCTCAATAGGTCTGTGGTCCTGTGTAGGCTATGGCGGAACACGCCTCAGAACCCACACACCCTCTGTCACAAGGGACGGCTGACAGGTAGGTCATCGACATATGAGATAGAAACCATTCATAAAATCTGAATCAGAAATCTATTTTTTATCTGTACTTTTTATGTGATATATTAATTGACTACTGTTGTGGTCTTCATTTTGAAAAGGATTTTGTGTTGTAAAATAAATATTATAAACTATATATATACTATTATGGGCAATATTATCTAGAGGCGAGCCGATGAAAAATTCATTATGACCGTCCTCATGATGATCTCATCCATTGGTGTTGTTTTGTATGGAGGATCTACCTGGACTACAACGCGACCACGCCCCTGGAGCCGGCTGTGATCCGGGCCGTGTCAGAGGCCCTGCGGGAGGCCTGGGGGAACCCCAGCAGTTCCTACATCGCAGGTGACCCCACTACACTAGAATGCTCCCGGATTCTTAAATATGCATTCTGAAACACGCAGCTGTAAGACGTTTTCACAGAGAACACAATAAAGTCTGCTAACGTGATCATCAAACTATTTAGATAATGTTTTCTACTTTTTTATTTGTATCTTTCTGTATCTTTGTCCAAGGACTCATCAAATCAAAGTGTCTAAATGTGAATGTTACCAGCATGTCTCCACCATGTGTGTGCTACAGGAGCTAAAGCCAAGGCCCTGATCAGTAAGGCCAGAGAAGACGTGGCCACAATGGTGGGAGGGAGGGCCGAAGACATCATCTTCACCTCTGGAGGAACCGAGGTCAGGCTGAATCCTAGGAGTTTAGTTTATCTATAGTTCTTAGTCCATGGATCATATCTGAGAAGTTAAGGGAGTAGTTTAAAATTGTATTCTATATATTTGTGTGATTCAAAGTAATTTCATGCCTAAATCATCACGTTCAAAGTCATCATCTTGTTTCATCTACAACTTTTCCAGACTTTAAGATAATATAAGGCAATACTTAATTGATCCCAGACTGGGTAATCAGGTGCCACAGAAACAGGAACAGTAGTACAATAAAAAGAGAAGTAATATGTAACATGTAATAAAACTACAAAAGAAGATGGAGAAATATGCCTGTACACTTTCCTTCCAGGCCAATAACCTGGTGTTCCACAGCGTCTTGGAGGAGTTCAAGAGAAGCTCCACGGCAGAGAAGCTCCTGAACGGAGGGCCTGGCCTGCCCCACATCGTCATCTCCAACGTGGAGCACGACTCTGTCCAGCTGGTGGCGGAGAACCTGCAGAAGACCGGACAAGCTGGTGAGAACCACAATGTTCTGGAGCTTCTGAAGGCTGGGCTTGTCATGGTCTGTCGGTTTCCTTGTCTTGTTTTGGTGTGTTTCCTGTTTTATTTTGGTATCTCTGTCTTGTTTCTCCCCATGTCCGGTCAAGTTTCCCTCCGGTGTGATAACTGCTCCCTCCCCTAATGTGTTTCAGCTGTGACTCGTTGCGTGCCCTGTGTGTGTTTGGTATTTAAGCCCTTGTCTTTCCTTTGTTCCTTGTAGGATCATTTTAGTTCGTGGTGAGTTGTGTCCTGTGTGTTACCTGTGTTCCCGGTGTTCCCTGGGTTACCCGCGTCACCCGTGTTCCTTGCCTTATGCGTTAATAAATTATCCTTTTATTGAACTGTCTGCTATTGGGTCCTGCCTGCCTGCCACCCGCTCACCGTGACAGGGCTAGATGTAAAGGGTTTATTTAGCCTCTTGTGTCAAACGTTCACCATGGCATGTAGGACAAATAGTAAGTCAAAATATAAACACTTTTCATCATAGCTTATCGAGTTACCTTTTACCTGGGACCTCAATGTGTCTGCTGCTTCTTGGTGACAGAGGTGACGTGCGTGGCGGTCTCCACGGTTACGGGGCGGGTGGAGGCGGAGGACCTCCTGGCCGTCGTGAGGCCCAACACCTGCCTGGTCTCCGTCATGCTGGCCAACAATGAGACCGGAGTCGTCATGGTAGGACTTCAGGGGCTTCCACAGTTAATGCTGGGGTAGGCATTGGGAGTATTTTGAAAGCACTTTCTCTCTTTGCAGCCAATCAGGGAGCTCTGCCAGAGGGTGAAAGCTATCAACAAGCAGGGGCGACATCCCAGAATACTCTTACACACCGATGCCGCCCAAGCTTTGGGGAAGATCCAGGTGGATGTGGCTGACCTGGGGGTGGATTACCTCACCATAGTGGGGCACAAGGTGAGGATTAAGTGATTACAAAAAAAACATTACAATCTTCCATGATGATCAAAAAACTACAATCAAACCTCCATGATTACCGAAAAACAACAAAGTCCTCCATAAGAACCAAAAAACTACAAAGAAGTTTACAAAGAAGAATACAACATGAGGACATGATTACTGATAGAACGTTGCTGCTATCCGAAAGTTAACCATTAAAAGGGTGAATTCATCGTAGGAAGCACTGAGTATTAATAAAGGACTATCTATTAGTCCTATGTCTTCACTGAGGACCACTGAGGAGGGGCCTTTATCTTCCAGCTGGCAGGAAGCTCTCAGCTGTGTTCTGGTGTGTCTATAAAGGACTCTGAGGCCCAATCCCATTTCTACCCCTTACCCTTTCAAAACAAGGGGAAGGGGTAAGGGGTAGAAATGGGATTGGGCCTAAATCCTTCCTCCCTCTCGTAGTTCTACGCTCCGCGTATCGGAGCGCTGTACGTCCTCGGCCCGGGAGGCAGGACCCCTCTGTACCCCATGTTCTACGGCGGCGGGCAGGAGAGGAACTTCAGACCGGGGTGAGGTTCTAGTCCGTCTCAGGGGTCCTCCACAGCGGACCCCCGAGGGCCGATACTCACCGGTCCTTCTGCTCCACAGGACAGAGAACACGCCCATGATCGCAGGTCTGGGGAAGGTGAGAGCAGTCGTGTGTTTCATTGTGTGAAGAGGGATCCCTTGTCCCTATCATGGACCTCGCAGCCATAATCAAACCTGAAATGCTATGTCGGTTGCTAGGCTGCAGAGTTGGTGACAGCCAATCTCCATGACTACGAGAACCACATGAGGACGACCAGGCTCTACCTGGAACAACGACTCAAAGTAAGCTCACTAGGTGACTAACTAACTAACTCACCGCTCTCCATTCCTCTCCCTTGGTATCCCCCTGTATCCATCCTCTCTCAGCGGGGTGGTTGTGATGTTGCGTGCGTGTCTTCTGCAGGAGGTCTTCGGAGAGGACAAGGTCCGCCTCAACAGCCACTTCCCTGGCTCTGACAGCCTCCCCAACACCTGTAACGTCTCCCTCCTGGGCCCCCATCTACGAGGTGAAGGACCCCTACCTCCTCCCAACAGACCCTAACCCTGACCCACTATGTTTGTACTGCACCATGTGGTACACAGGTGAAAGGTTCTCTGAGCTGATAGCGAGCCTCAGGTCCTGACAGGTGAAAGGTTCTCTGAGCTGGTAGTGAGCCTCAGGTCCTGACAGGTGAAAGGTTCTCTGAGCTGATAGTGAGCCTCAGGTCCTGACGGGTGAAAGGTTCTCTGAGCTGATAGTGAGCCTCAGGTCCTGACAGGTGAAAGGTTCTCTGAGCTGATAGTGAGCCTCAGGTCCTGACGGGTGAAAGGTTCTCTGAGCTGATAGTGAGCCTCAGGTCCTGACCGGTGAAAGGTTCTCTGAGCTGATAGTGAGCCTCAGGTCCTGACAGGTGAAAGGTTCTCTGAGCTGGTAGTGAGCCTCAGGTCCTGACAGGTGAAAGGTTCTCTGAGCTGATAGTGAGCCTCAGGTCCTGACAGCTGAAAGGTTCTCTGAGCTGATAGTGAGCCTCAGGTCCTGACAGATGGATGTTCTCCTGGTGTGTGTGTGTGTGTGTGTGTGTGTGTGTGTGTGTGTGTGTGTGTGTGTGTGTGTGTGTGTGTGTGTGTGTGTGTGTGTGTGTGTGTGTGTGTGTGTGTGTGTGTGTGTGTGTGTGTGTGTGTGTGTGTGTGTGTGCAGGTCGTAAGGTGCTGTCCTGCTGTAAGACGCTGCTGGCCAGCGTAGGAGCGGCCTGCCACTCAGACCTCGGGGACAGGTGAGAACACTACGCAGTGCACAGGACACTGCACTATCAAACTGGTATCAAAATCATCAAACATTACAGAAATCTGATTATATTAAATTGTTTGTAACTATATTTATGAGATAGTCTAGTGGCCATGTTGTTCAACTCCCAGCTGAAAGGTCCTGCGTTCGATCCCCACTGTCCACAGCCTAGAGGAAGTGGATCCCCACCCCTACCTACCCCTTAATGACCTGTCTAACCCCTACCTACCCCTTAATGACCTGTCTAACCCCTACCTACCCCTTAATCACCTGTCTAACCCCTACCTGTCCCTTAATCACCTGTCTAACCCCTACCTGCCCCTTAATGACCTGTCTAACCCCTACCTACCCCTTAATGACCTGTCTAACCCCTACCTACCCCTTAATCACCTGTCTAACCCCTACCTACCCCTTAATGACCTGTCTAACCCCTACCTGTCCCTTAATCACCTGTCTAACCCCTACCTGCCCCTTAATCACCTGTCTAACCCCTACCTACCCCTTAATCACCTGTCTAACCCCTACCTGTCCCTTAATCACCTGTCTAACCCCTACCTGCCCCTTAATCACCTGTCTAACCCCTACCTGTCCCTTAATGACCTGTCTAACCCCTACCTACCCCTTAATGACCTGTCTAACCCCTACCTGCCCCTTAATCACCTGTCTAACCCCTACCTGTCCCTTAATGACCTGTCTAACCCCTACCTACCCCTTAATGACCTGTCTAACCCCTACCTACCCCTTAATGACCTGTCTAACCCCTACCTACCCCTTAATGACCTGTCTAACCCCTACCTACCCCTTAATGACCTGTCTAAGCCCTACCTAACCCTAAATGACCTGTCTAACCCCTACCTAACCCTAAATGACCTGTCTAACCCCTACCTACCCCTTAATGACCTGTCTAACCCCTACCTACCCCTTAATGACCTGTCTAACCCCTACCTACCCCTTAATGACCTGTAGTGACCTGTGACCTGTAGACAGTGACCTGAAGTCACTGTCAGCCACTTTGGACAAAAAAAACTATGCTTTAATAATTCTTTAGTACCGCTGGACCTCTGACTTGTGGCGTCATGTCGTCCCCCAGGCCCTCCCACATCCTGCTGAGCTGCGGCGTTAGCCCGGAGGTCGCGGCTAACGCGCTACGGCTGAGCGTGGGGCGCTCCACCTCCAGAGCGGACGTAGACGCGGTGGTGGAGGACCTCAGGAACACCGTCCGACTGCTGGAGGGTTAGGACGGGCCGGAGGGGGGGGTTCAGCTCTGACAGTTAGGATGGACCCTTCCATTACCCTTCACTGAGGGGGGGTTCAGCTCTGACAGCTAGGACGGACCATTACCCTTCACTGAGGGGGGGGTTCACCTCTGACAGTTAGGACGGACCCTTCCATTACCAATTTACTGAGGGGGGGTTAAACTCTGACAGGTAGGACGGACCCTTCCATCACAGATTAGGGGGGGATTCAACTCTTGACAGTTGAGATGGACCGTTACATTCCAGATTACTGGGGGGTTTTAACTCGCATTAGGGATGGACTGTTCCGTTTGAGATTATGGGTTTTAATGTTGAGTTTGTCGTGGGTCTATTTAATTGTTTTATGCTTCATGCTTTTGTATATATTTTTTAAATGATCTATATGAAGTTTCCTAAATCGTCCCCAAACTAAGGCTGAAGTTAGGTCTTCACTTAAAGTCTTACTGTACGTTTACACCAAAAGCTGTAAAAGATGCAAACTCGCCGATTAGCTCAAAACGCAACGCTGTCCAAAATATCTACATTTAAAGGAGCCGCGCTTAGTACTCATAAGTTTGGTCAATAGAAAAAGAATAATAAGCATAAATACACAAAACACTGAATAACTAATTAATTCTCTCATTTACAGCTTTACAGCTTTAAAGCTATCGCTCAAGCGTTTTATCGCTCCTATCGCTTTATCGTTCATGTCTAATAGAAAGTGAATGGGCGTTTATAGCTCAAAACGCTCTACAGCTTTTGATGTGAACGCACAGTAAGAGCCAGTGAACACAAAACCGCCTCTGTTTTGTCTTGGTCATTTGCCTTCTATGATCGTCAACATATTAATCTATGCCATTGTATCACTGTCACTGAAATAAGTCCCCAATTTTGAGAAATAAGGGAAAAATACAATGTGTTTACCATTCTCCGCAAACCCAATGAGAACGTTCCACTCTGCTCAACGCAGGTGGCGTTCTTTTCGTTACATCAGAATACCTTCTCCGAGCTGGTCTGACATCGCAACTAAGCTTCACCGGCGGCGTTGTTTTTGTTGCAGGTTTTATTATTTATTATTGGATGAACTTTGTGCTGGTAACTGTTCAAGAGATCTTAAAGCCAGCATTAAAAATTCTGAATCTTATCATTGTTATCAATCTTCCTGCTGCAATAAACTATTTATCTGAGTTGACCTCGTGAACTGTCTGCTACCTGAGCGTTACCCAGCTGCTGCTCGTATCCCCGGCTCCCGCTATCGCTACAAGGGCCCCACCACAGGGGCCCACCACAGGGGCCCCATCACAGGGGCCCACCACAGGGGCCCCGTCACAACCCACCACCTATCCCCACTGCACCCCTACAGCCCCACCACTCCCCCCTACAGCCCCACCCCATCCGCCGGCCCCCCGTCTCTCGTTACGCTGAAGTTTCCGCCGCCCGCCGTGGTCCCCGTCTCCAGCGGAGCGTCCATGTGTCCAGCGCCACACAAAGCTCCGCGGGGGGCCGGCGGAGAGCCGCCTCGCCGCCCGTCTTTCGTTACCTCTCTGTTCCCCTCCGCCACCCCCTCGTCCACCACCTGCCCGTCCCACGTCCCGCCCCCCCGCCCCCGTCCCACGGCGGCCGCTCGGCAGCTGCTCCCTGCTCGGGTGTCTCTTTCCTGGCTCGGGCGGCGGCGCTGACTCCTGGTGGCCTGGCGCTGCCTCCAGGTGATCACAGAGCAGGGGGACAGGAGGGGAGAGGGAGAGGAGGGCGCTGGAGGGGTGTCAGAGACTGGAGGGAGAGGAGAGCCAGCCAGTCTGTGGTCCCTAACCTGAGAGCCGGACGGATGCAGAGAGCCTGGGACTGACTCGGTCAGCTGGGCACTAAGAGGGACACACCTCACCTACCTTCTGGGCCAGAGGCACCTCGCCTGCGTGCTAAGTCAGTGACAGCTAGCCTAGGAGCTGATCCAAAGGGTGCTAGCCTAGGAGCTGATCCAAAGGGTGCTAGTCTAGGAGCTAATCCAGAGGGCACTAGCCTAGGAGCTAATCCAGAGGGCGCTAGCATAGGAGCTAATCCAAAAGGCGCTAGCCTAGGAGCTAATCCAGAGGGCGCTATCCTAGGAGCTAATCCAGAGGCAGCTAGCCTACCTGCTAAACCAGAGGCAGGGAGCCTGCATGCTGGTGTTGCGCGGCCCGTCCCGCGATGGTGCTGCACCGGGCCATCCACGCGGCGCGCGTCGGTGACCTGGCGGCGCTCAGGGAGCTGGCCGCCGCGGACCATCTGACCCCCGCCATCAGCGACGCCCAGGGGGCGGGGCTGGCGCACCACGCCGCGCGCTGCGGCCGCCTGGACTGCCTGCGCTTCCTGGTGACGGAGATGGGGCTGGCGGCGGACGAGCGGGCGCTGAACCGCGCCACGCCCGCCCACGACGCCGCTGCCACCGGGCACGTCAGGGAGCTGCAGTGGCTGGTGGAGCAGGGGGGCTGCGATCTGGAGGTGAGGAGTACTGTCTAACCCCGAGCTGCTGCTTAACGACTCTCTACTGTCTAACCCCTACCTGCTCCTGAATGACCTGTCTCTGTACTGTCTAACCCCGAGCTGCTGCTTAACGACCTGTCTCTTTACTGTCTAACCCCGAGCTGCTGCTTAACGACTCTACTGTCTAACCCCTACCTGTCTCTGTACTGTCTAACCCCTACCTGCTCCTTAACGACCTGTCTCTGTACTGTCTAACCCCTACCTGCTCCTTAATGACCTGTCTCTGTACTGTCTAACCCCTACACCCTCCTTAATGACCTGTCTCTGTACTGTCTAACCCCTACCTGCTCCTTAACGACCTGTCTCTGTACTGTCTAACCCCTACCTGCTCCTTAACGACCTGTCTCTGTACTGTCTAACCCCTACCTGTCTCTGTACTGTCTAACCCCTACCTGCTCCTTAATGACCTGTCTCTGTACTGTCTAACCCCTACCTGCTCCTTAATGACCTGTCTCTGTACTGTCTAACCCCTACCTGCTCCTTAATGACCTGTCTCTGTACTGTCTAACCCCTACCTGCTCCTTAATGACCTGTCTATGTACTGTCTAACCCCTACCTGCTCCTTAATGACCTGTCTCTGTACTGTCTAACCCCTACCATGTGGCCTTGTCCCCCCCAGGCCCAGGACGCGTCGGGGGCCACGGCGCTGCACCTGGCCGTGCGGTTCGGCTGCCTGGCGGTGGTGGAGTGGCTGCTGGCGGCGGGGGGGCGTCTCAGCGTCCTGGAGACCAACTGCGGGGCGGTGGCCGCCCACTACGCCGCCGCCAAGGGGGACCTGGCCTGCCTGGAGCTGCTGCTGCGCCACTCCCCGGGGTGAGGCCCCGGCTCCAGGGCGGGGCGGGGGGGCCCGGAGGCTCACAGCGGGGGGCGGGGGGGTCTGGAGGCTCACGGGACGAGGCAGGGAACACTATGTTAGAGCGGCAGGTAGGCAGGCTCCAGAGGGGTGAAGAGAGAGGGAGAAAACTGACGAAGCCACGATCCTTCTCTGCTCCCTCCCTCCCTCCCTCCCTCCATAACTCCCTCCCTCACTTACTCACTCACTCACTCTCTCCCCCCCTCCTCTCTCTCTCCCTCCCTTACTCACTCTCTCACTCATTCCCTCCCTCCCTCTCCCCTTCCCCCTCCCTCTCTCCCTCCCTCCCTCTCTCCTCTTTACTCCCTCCCTCCCTCCCTCTCCACTTCCCTCTCCCCCTCCCTCCCTCCCTCCCCCCCTCCCTCCCCCCCCCTCCCTCCTCTTTCCTCCCTCCCTCCCTCCCCCTCCCCCTCCCTCCCTCCCTCCCTCCCTCCCTCTCTCCTCTCTATTCTCTCTCTCCCTCCCTCCTTCCCTCCCTACGCCAAATCTCTGATGTGTTTTGACTCTAGGGTGCAGAAACAGTTTTAATGAATTCCACCCAACGTGAGCTTGGTGAATTCTTGAGGGGGATTAAGACCAAACGTTAGGTGGTAGGCGGTGAGTCTGCAGCCTCGGGTGCGTTTGGTGAGTTATCAACTTGATCCTTGTGTAAACACGACAGGTACAGCCTCGTAAACCCCTCGGATCACTGAGACGCCCCGCGTCCACAGTGACATGGAACAAGACAGACACGCCGCCTACATACACCCCTCGTTAACTCAGATACCGCTCGTTAACTGATATACTGCTCGTTAACCGACATACCGCTCCTTAGCTGACACATAGCTCGTTAACAATGTTATTCAGACATTGTCTGATCCTCTCTTATTTATTGGATTTGATGCTACCACCTTAACCAGTAGCAGAAAGACATTTCTGAAAATGTTAATTTGGTTTGCTTTTTGCTATATATTCATTTAGCAAACAGCTTTTAACTACAGAGACGTACAGTAAGTTCAGAATGATACATATCATTAAGGAGCAGGTGGGGGTTAGACAGTACAGAGAGGTCAAGAAGGAGCAGGTAGGGGGTAGACAGTACAGAGACAGGTCATTGAGGAGCAGGTAGGGGTTAGACTGTACAGAGACGGGTCATTAAGGAGCAGGCAGGGGTTAGACAGTACAGAGACAGGTCATTAAGGAGCAGGTAGGGGTTAGACAGTACAGAGACAGGTCATTAAGGAGCAGGTAGGGGTTAGACAGTACAGAGGTTAAGGAGCAGGTAGGGGTTAGACAGTACAGAGACAGGTCATTAAGGAGCAGGTAGGGGTTAGACAGTACAGAGACAGGTCATTAAGGAGCAGGTAGGGGTTAGACAGTACAGAGACAGGTCATTAAGGAGCAGGTAAGGGTTAGACAGTACAGAGACAGGTCATTAAGGAGCAGGTAGGGGTTAGACAGTACAGAGACGGGTCATTAAGGAGCAGGTAGGGGTTAGACAGTACAGAGACAGGTCGTTAAGGACTACAGGTTAGACTGCTGACATTGGGCATCAAACCCAGGACCTTTTGGCTGGGAGCCAACCACACTAGCCATAGACTCTCCGGCTGGTAACTGGTACATCGTGTGGTGAGGCAGGGGTCCATGTATGTGTAAGGGTACGTTGTTCACGCTGGGAGAACACTGAAACCGCCATGCCGATCCTCCTATAGCGCGATGCTCTCCAAATTGGCTTCAGCGGGACGGGCACTCAGAGATGATTGAGCTCCATTGTTGGCTCAGGAAGTCTGTGTATTGTGTGAAACGCAACCCTCCCTATGGGACGATCTCCTCTCCCCTCTCCAACCTCCCCCCTCCCCTCCCCTCCCCCCTCTACCCTCTCCCTCTCCCCCTCCCCCATCTCCTCTCCCCTCTCCAACCTCCCCCTTCTCCTCCCCTCTCCAACCTCCCCCCTCTCCCCCTTCTCCTCCCCCCTCTCCCCCCTCTCCCCCTCTCCTCCCTCCCTCTCCCCCTCTCCCCCTCTCCCCCTCTCCTCCATCCCTCTCCCCTCTCTCCCCTCTCCCCCTCTCCTCCCTCCCTCTCCCCTCTCCCCCTCTCCCCCCTCCCCCCCTCTCCCTCTCCCCTCTCCCCCCTCCCCCCCTCCCCCTCTCCCCTCTCCCCCTCTCCTCCATCCCTCTCCCCTCTCTCCCCTCTCCCCCTCTCCTCCCTCCCTCTCCCCTCTCCCCCTCTCCCCCCCTCCCCCCCTCTCCCTCTCCCCTCTCCCCCCTCCCCCCCTCTCCCTCTCCCCTCTCCCCCTCTCCTCCATCCCTCTCCCCTCTCTCCCCTCTCCCCCTCTCCTCCCTCCCTCTCCCCTCTCCCCCTCTCTCCCCTCTCCCCCCTCCCCCCTCTCCCCCCTCCCCCCTCCCCCCTCCCCCCCCCCCTCTCCCCTCCCTCTCCCCCTCCCCCCTGAGCCTCCCTGGTGATTAGCCGTGTCCCAGCGCTGCGTCCCGCCCTCCCGGGTCGGTCCCGGCGCACCGTACCCGGGCTCCGGGGCGCTGGGGTCACCACATCACAGATGGCATCATGCCTGGCTGAATAATGCATGGCCGGGCGCCGCCGGGATCCCTGACATGCGGGCCCGAGCGTACGTAAAGGAATACCGGGCCCCTCGCCGCCCGGGGCCGGGGTCAGCTGCTCTGCCACACATCCATTATTCACCGCCGCTAAACGCCAGAGTCATATCCAGTGTGGTCGGCTGCGTTTCCACTCGGCCGTCAAAGGCCGGTCTCAGAGGGACCTTATGGGATGAACGGAAAATATAAAACTGTAGACTTTGATGCAGACATCAATGAAGACAGACAAATGAGAAGTAGAAAGGGAATGAACACGTGGTCTGGATTTATCTATCCGTCTGTGTGTCTGTTGCACATCTATTATGCTCTCTCTCTCACTGCATCTCTTTCTCAGACTTTCTCCATCTATCTTATCTATATGTATCGTTTTAAGTGATGCCTCTGATTTCCCTCTCTCCTTTTTCCTCTTTCCATTTCCTCTCTCTCTCTCTCTCTCTCTCTCTCTCTCTCTCTCTCTCTCTCTCTCTCTCTCTCTCTCTCTCTTTCTCTCTTTCTCTCTTTCTCTCTTTCTCTCTTTCTCTCTTTCTCTCTTTCTCTCTTTCTCTCTCTCTCTCTCTCTCTCTCTCTCTCTTCCCCCCCCCCCCCCCCCCTCCAGGTGTGTGAACCTCCAGACCCGGCTGGGGGCCACGCCCCTCTACCTGGCGTGCCAGGAGGGTCACCTGCCCGTGGTGGAGTACCTGGTGCGGGTGGGCGGGGCCAGCACTCACCTGAGGGCCCACGACGGCATGAGTGTCCTGCACGCCGCCACGCACACGGGGCACCACGCGCTGGTGGTCTGGCTGGTCCGTCCCTTCAAACACACACAGCTTTATTTACAACGCACAACACGGCAACGACCACTACACAAAGCAGATCATACACACAACATATTGAGGGAGGACATCGGTGGATGCATCCAAAGTGTCATGAGTGACCCCTGGCAGAGTTAAGGCCTTGCTCTACCAGTTAAGCCAGACCGGGAATCAAACCCCTTAGCCTAGCATTGTGAGTGCCTTGCATAGCAAGGCACTCACAATGCTAGGCTTAGGGGGTTGATTCCCGGTCTGGCTTAACTGGTAGAGCAAGGCATTGGTCCTCCAGTTAAGCCCCACAGGACCTCAATGTTTCAAATGTTCCTTTTCTGAAGCATATCGAATTGCGTTTCCACACATAACGAATAAATACATAAGACATTAAATAACAATCAATAGATGAATAAAGTCTTCATCTGAGATTAACCTGAGTGAAGACCCCAGCGTGTGCGTCCCCTAACCCCCCCCCCCAGGCCACCTTCACCGACCTCAGCCTGTGCTGCCAGGACCGGGAGGGGGCGACCGCGCTGCACTTCGCCGCCAGCAGGGGGCACCGTCGCCTGCTGGAGACGCTGCTCCACCTGGGGTCAAAGGTCACCCGGGACTATTGGGGAGGCACGCCGCTCCACGACGCCGCGGAGAACGGAGAGCTGGAGGTCGGGGCACACGCACGAAGAATGAGGATGAGGATGATGTTGATGGTGAAGATGATTAATGGATGGTGAAGATGATAATGAATGAATGAGGATGATGATAGCACATGGATGGTGCTGATGATGATGATGATCTTGACTATGATGAGGATGATGATGATAACACATGGATGGTGGTGAAGATGATGATGATGATGATGATGATAATATCCACTATGATGAGGATGATGAAGATGAAAAAAAATGGATGATGGCGATGATAATTTGGACTATGATGCTGACGTTATGTACGAAGATGAGGGTGATGAAGGTGTCTCTCCCCCAGTCCTGTAAGGTGCTCCTGGCCGGCCTGGCCGACAGCTCTGAGCAGGACATCGATGGCTTCACCGCAGCGGACCTGGCCGAGTACAACGGGCATTATGACTGCGCCCGCTACCTCCGCAACGTCCAGGCCAACGTAAGACCGCCCCACGGCCAGAGTAGTGTTCTCTGTCTGACCTGTCATCCTTCATCCAGAAGGCCTCTCATCTACCCTTCATCCAGAGTAGTGTTCTCTGTCTGATCTGTCATCCTTCATCCAGAAGGCCTCTCATCTACCCTTCATCTAGAGTAGTGTTCTCTGTCTGACCTGTCATCCTTCATCCAGAAGGCCTCTCATCTACCCTTCATCTAGAGTAGTGTTCTCTGTCTGACCTGTCATCCTTCATCCAGAAGGCCTCTCATCTACCCTTCATCTAGAGTAGTGTTCTCTGTCTGATCTGTCATCCTTCATCTAGAAGGCCTCTCATCTACCCTTCATCTAGAGTAGTGTTCTCTGTCTGACCTGTCATCCTTCATCCAGAAGGCCTCTCATCTACCCTTCATCTAGAGTAGTGTTCTCTGTCTGATCTGTCATCCTTCATCTAGAAGGCCTCTCATCTACCCTTCATCTAGAGTAGTGTTCTCTGTCTGACCTGTCATCCTTCATCCAGAAGGCCTCTCATCTACCCTTCATCTAGAGTAGTGTTTGATCACTCATCTAAAGCAACATGGTGCGTTTGAGAGCTATGTCGGTAAAGGGCAGGTTGGGGCTCGGGGACATTTGCTCCAGGATGCGTACAGGTAGAGTTACTCTCTCAGCTGTTTCTCATAGAGGACAAGACATCCAAAGTGGATTATTTCCATGTCGGCCCGTTGACTATTAAAACAGCTAGTTTGTTGGGATTACGATGGAAATGTGTAAATTCTGCTTTCTCTTAATGACCTGTGTCTGTACTGTCTAACCCCTAGCTGCTCCTTAATGACCTGTCTCTGTACTGTCCAACCCCTACCTGCTCCGTAGGGACCTGTCTCTGTACTGTCTAACCCCTACCTGCTCCTTAATGACCTGTCTCTGTACTGTCTAACCCCTACCTGCTCCTTAATGACCTGTCTCTGTACTGTCTAACCCCTAGCTGCTCCTTAATGACCTGTCTCTGTACTGTCCAACCCCTACCTGCTCCGTAGGGACCTGTCTCTGTACTGTCTAACCCCTACCTGCTCCTTAATGACCTGTCTCTGTACTGTCTAACCCCTACCTGCTCCTTAATGACCTGTCTCTGTACTGTCTAACCCCTACCTGCTCCTTAATGACCTGTCTCTGTACTGTCTAACCCCTACCTGCTCCTTAATGACCTGTCTCTGTACTGTCTAACCCCTACCTGCTCCTTAATGACCTGTCTCTGTACTGTCTAACCCCTGCCTGCTCCTTAATGACCTGTCTCTGTACTGTCTAACCCCTACCTGCTCCTTAATGACCCGTCTCTGTACTATAACCCCTACCTGCTCCTTAATGACCTGTCTCTGTACTGTCTAACCCCTACCTGCTCCTTAATGACCTGTCTCTGTACGGTCTAACCCCTACCTGCTCCTTAATGACCTGTCTCTGTACTGTCTAACCCCTACCTGCTCCTTAATGACCTGTCTCTGTACTGTCTAACCCCTACCTGCTCCTTAATGACCTGTCTCTGTACTGTCTAACCCCTGCCTGCTCATTAATGACCTGTCTCTGTACTGTCTAACCCCTACCTGCTCCTTAATGACCTGTCTCTGTCCTGTCTAACCCCTGCCTGCTCCTTAATGACCTGTCTCTGTACTGTCTAACCCCTACCTGCTCCTTAATGACCTGTCTCTGTACTGTCTAACCCCTGCCTGCTCCTTAATGACCTGTCTCTGTACTGTCTAACCCCTACCTGCTCCTTAATGACCTGTCTCTGTACTGTCTAACCCTTACCCCCTCCTTAATGACCTGTCTCTGTACTGTTTAACCCCCACCTGCTCCTTAATGACCTGTCTCTGTACTGTCTAACCCCTACCTGCTCCTTAATGACCTGTCTCTGTACTGTCTAACCCCTACCTGCTCCTTAATGACCTGTCTCTGTACTGTCTAACCCCTACCTGCTCCTTAATGACCTGTCTCTGTACTGTCTAACCCCTACCTGCTCCTTAATGACCTGTCTCTGTACTGTCTAACCCCTACCTGCTCCTTAATGACCTGTCTCTGTACTGTCTAACCACTGCCTGCTCCTTAGTGACCTGTCTCTGTGGTCACTGTCGGCCACTTCACAATAAGAGCGTCTCTAAGGGGCTGAATAGCGTCTCCCTGAGTGGCTCTCGTGTGTGAGAGGCTGCTGAAGTGGCTGGCGGTGGTTAATAGGGCGTTACGGGCTGTAGTTAGCGTCTCTGGCGTGTCTCCTCGCTCCTTTGTCCCGCGCCGCACGCCTCCACTCGCTGCCCCGGTTAGTGTTTCCGTGTCGTCAGAGCGTCTGCTGCGGGCGCGCCACGCTGGACAGGGAGCCCGCCAGGAGGTAAATACGGGACGTATGTGAATGTAGACCTGCTGAATGTATACGCGTGGTGTCTGTTATAGCCTGTCGCCTGTGTTTATGTGTAGGTTTGGCAGAAGCGCCCTCAGCCAGAAGGACTCACAGGTGAGGCGGTATGATTAATTCAGACAGGTGTTTCCGACTCTCTCTTTGATGCGTTTAAAGTTCTGTATAAATCCCCCTCCTCTTAGACACAGGAAGGAGTTTAATCTGGGGCTGTGTTGGGCAACTTTTGAGTTTTGAAAGCGCGAAAGAAGGATGGTGGTGTGGTCCAATCATCCACGCTGTGGTGAGATAACATCAGCCCAGCGAGGTGGGGGAGTCGGAGGGGAGATAACGCTCTGTCCCCTCACTGGAAAACACCGGGCCCCTCACACTCAGTTAGCATGCAGCGCCATGCCGCCAAGCTAGCCAATAGGAACCATGAATAAGAGACTAGAGAGGAGGAGGAGGAGGAGGAAGAGGACTAGGAGTTGCAGAGGGAGGAGGAGGAGGAAGAGCAGGAGGAGGTGGAGGAGAAGGAGCAGGAGGAAGAGCAGGAGGAGGAGGAGGAGGTGGAAGAGGAGGAGGAGGAGGAGGAAGAGTAGGAGTTGCAGAGGGAAGAGGAGGTGGAGTAGGATGAGTTGGAGTAGTTGGAAATGGAGGAGGAGGAGGAGGAGGAGGAGGAGGGGGAGTAAGGCGAGGAGCATTCGTCCTGTCCCCTCATAACACCTGTCCTCAGCCACTAGAAGGCGAGGAGACGAGGAGCTAGTGACGGTGTCTCTTCTGAATTACCCCGCGACAACAATGGGAGGCTAATTAGCACGGGGCTGTAGCGGCCGCGCCAGGCCCGCCGCCGCCGCGCTGCGCTGCCAGGCCGCAACAGGCCTATCGGTTACCCTCTCCACCGGGCTCGGGTGCGCAGGCCTGGGGCTACAAGGCCTGTTATGAGATCCAGCAGCTTCTGTTACACCGTTTTCACCGTTCTGGTGCCTGGAACCGGCAACCCTATCCCTCCCTCCCCCTCCTCCCCTCTCCTCCCCCCTCCCTCCTCTCTCGCTCCCCCCGCCCGGGAGCAGGATGTCATCAGGCATCACACACTTTATTGTGTGTGCGTGTTGGCAGTTGAGGTTGGTGTGTGTGTGTGTGTGTGTGTGTGTGTGTGTGTGGTTATTCCGCCAGCACTTGGACGGCCTCCTGCTTGTCACTTGTCGTTGCTCAGCGTCATGTTGTCCAGAGTACCAACAGGATACTCTTTCTTGGCAAAGTGTGTTTAGAATCGCTCCTCAAAATAGGCTCAGGATCCGTGCTCTTTAAAACAAGAGAGGGCTCATAATGCGCACACAGATACGGTTTCAAGATTTATTTCATTATAAGATTAAAACTAAATATAATTCGGCCACGCTGCAGTACTTTCTGCTCGTGCACCCACCTTTCCTGTGTGGGAATATTAAATTCCAATCTTTTATGATTTCCTGAAATAATAATTAAGGTTACATTTTCCTTGGAGCCCATGAAAAGGGCGTTTGTCACCTCCCGAGTCTGACGTAGAGCCGGTACTGAACCCAGGGGGGCCGGGATGTGACCCAGAGGGACTCGACGCACCGTGATCCACCCCTGTCAGCAGCTGGGTCGCTCCGGGGGGGGGGGCGTTACACGAGGGCAGCGGAAACCCACGAGTCGGGATGTTTTGATTGGTCGACTGCACGCATTAGCCTTCCGGCGCGACCGGGCTCGCGGACGTCAGCCCGGTGGTTTATGATCGGCAGAGGAAGTCACGCTGATTACGTTTGGATGAGGAGGCGCGTGAACTTAATGCTTTCTAAATGATTCTTGGCGCAGCGCTGTGGCTACGTGCGGACGCTCCTAGGAGGTGGAAATGACCTCAGAGCAAACAAAACACAAAGCTGTGAACAAGCAGAATGTGTTTTATGTTCTTGGCACGCCGGGCTGAGTAGGTGTACACGATGTTACGACCGTGAACGTGTTGTAAGGTCCTCTCAGGGAGCCGTTGTGTTCCTCAGGTTTTTAGGCCTCAGGTCCAACACTGTCCTGACCAGAAACGACACGCATCCATTTAGAGTTACAGGGCTTGAGTACGTAAGATATCACACACATTATTACATTATTCATTAGGTTATTAGCGATTTTAAAAATATTTAACACACTGCAGACTTTTAAATCATCACAAATTATCTCATTATTTAATCAACACATGTATACAGCCTCATAGAAATCCGGCAGACGATTGCATTATTTGGTAAATACGTATTGAAACAGAGGAAGGGCGCCAAATAATCATCTATAACGAATTATCAATAGCGCCAATTATGTTGGTAACCAATCTCAGGAATATGTTTGAAACCCCAGGCCGTGTTCCGGGCACACCTAGTCCTGGCCTGCCTACGAGTCGGGAACCAAGAGGTAAAATCAGAATGTATATTTCTGTACATCTAAATTCTTTACCCACATCGCTGAATAGATTATTATAATATGGTGTAGTTCTGTGGAAACGCTCTCATTGAGTGATTTTTATTATTTCGTGCTCCAACGTTAACGGCGTGTTCCTTGCGTCTCGGGCTCTGAGAATCAGCGTGGTTTGTTCAACCAACACCGCTGGTCATGTTAATTACATTGTGCCCGTGTTTTGCAGCGGTTGTACACCGCTCTGTCACTCAACAGGTCACTTCTTAAGTGTCCGTCTGACCGTGTCGTTTCCCGGCAGCGGCGGAGGGGGTGTGTCTCCCTGTTGGGTTTACTTATTACAAGGTCGCCATCCCCCCCCCCCCCCCCCCCACACTCCACTCCTCCAAACAGCTGCAACCAGATCAACAAAATGCTTGCTCCTCGTTTTTTATGTTTTTGTTGCTGTTGGCTTCTTAAGAGCCCTTCCAGGGAAGTGTTGGACGCACTTTTCCAGGAGTTTTCCGGTTTATGCAGAGTACGCTCGATATTTGTGTTTGTTTTTTTTAGTTTGCCTGTGAGTGCAGGGAGTCTGGAAGAGAAAAGAGGACTATTACTTTTGTAAAAATACAAGGTACTTGTAGATAGCAAGGTACCTGTAGTGATCCACAAGGTACCTGTAGGTACTTGGAGATAACAAGGTACATGAAGTTATCCACACGGTTCTTGTAGGTACTTGTAGTAATGCTACAAGGTCTCGGCTTGTCCCTGTACTTCCCACCACCAGTAAAAGCCACACATTGACACTTAGACATTTCGTCATTTTACTTATCTTTTGTAGATATATTCTTATGGGCTTTGTTGTGCCCTTAAGGACAGGACAGGTAAGACGGGCAGGAGGGAGGCTGAGAGGGGAGGGAAGGACATGATCCATAGGACCACAGGTCGGAGTGGAACCTGTGTCGCTGCAGGGATACTGCTGACATGAAGCCGCCCTATCAGGTTCTTTCGTCTGAAGCCACTTCTAAGAAAAGGCTGAGAACAAGCCTAGTTAAAACACAACTGGAGAGAGTGCAGAGTAGCCATAGGAATCGTAGAAACAGACTGTTATAGTAGGTTAGGAATACAAAGTAGGATTTTATTAATTGATTGTATCTTTGTTGATTAACTATAACGACCATTCCTTCATGTGTCTCAATAAAGATTGTGGAGAGGCAAGGAGATAACAAAGACACTTTGTAGAGACGTATCTAGAAGTATCTAGAATTTACAGGAAGCTCGATTTTTTTTAAGCATCCAACTGAAAGATCTGCCCCCTCCCCCTAGATCTCCCACAAAAGCCACGCCCCCAAAACACCGGACTAGCTAGCCTATCAGCGGCCTTCAGCAGCCAAAGATAACGGACTTGATATATTTTTTGTTTCAGCATTCGATTTATTAATTGAAGTCCGGATGAAAAGAGAATTCGAACAAATATGACCAAAAAGGCTTCTTAAATAAATATATGTATTGTATGTTGTACGTCTTTGACTTAAATATAGTACATAGCATCGTGTAGCATCTTATCCTAGTTAACTTTGTTGCATAGGAGGAATAGGTTAACCTAGCGATTGTTAGTGCTTGGCACTGGATTCTATCAACATCCTTAGGCCTACTGTACCGACAGCGATATATTGTTGTTTCTCTTTTCTTCTGACAAATAATTAATCAATTAGATACTTTCTCTGTATGCTAAATGTACTGATTGTAAGTCGCGTTGGATATAAGCGTTGCTAAAAGCCCTCAATCTAAATGCAAGTGTAAATAGCCTACCCTCGCCCTAATGACACTTAGCGGTCCTTTACGTTGGAGCTGACAGGACCGAACGGGACGGTTCAAGCTGGGGTTGAGGGATTGAGTAAGCGATAGTGTCATCAGCCTAGAAACCACATAACACTCAGGGCCAGGAAACTTCTTTAGAATTTCGGTTCATCTCAGGTGACTTCGGGCTGGGGCGATGGAAGGAAAGGGCTGATTGCTCTCGGAAACTTTAAATAAGGTTTGTTGTTGTTTGGGATGAGGCGCTGGCCGGGGTCATCTGACACTGTGGTCACGCTTTATTACAACGCCCAAACACCCGCTGCCAAACACACGGCTGCTAATGAGACCGCCATACCAGAGGCCTGCACGACAACACACCTCTGTGATTAATACACACTTCACCACACAACACTTCCTCTGTGATTAATACACACTTCACCACACAACACTTCCTCTGTGATTAATACACACTTCACCACACAACACTTCCTCTGTGATTAATACACACTTCACCACACAACACTTCCTCTGTGATTAATACACACTTCACCACACAACACTTCCTCTGTGATTAATACACACTTCACCACACAACACATCCTCTGTGATTAATACACACTTCACAACACAGACTCTGTGATTAATACACACTTCACCACACAACACAGACTCTGTGATTAATACACACTTCACAACACAGACTCTGTGATTAATACACACTTCACAACACATCCTCTGTGATTAATACACACTTCAACACACACTGTGATTAATACACACTTCAACACACAACACTTCCTCTGTGATTAATACACACTTCACCACACAACACATCGTCTGTGATTAATACACACTTCAACAGAACACATCCTCTGAGATGAATACACACAATCGATTCTCTGTTGTTTAATACCAACTTCACCTGACAGTAGATGCTCTGTCTCATTAAACCTTGGCTGTGTCTACAGTTGATCCAGGCGGTAACTTATACTCGTCTGATAAATAGAGGAAGATGATGAGTTGATATATGTGCACACTCCTTTATCACAATACCAAGTCTGTGCCTTTAATCTGACATCGGAGGAGATGTTGAACGATGCAAAGTTTGAATCTCAGAATCACGAATCACTGATCTAATTGGTTATGACCTGAAGCGGATCAATCCCCGATCAATACTTTCCTGCATACTAAGTCGTATCCACGACACTAACTGTTATGTCCCCAGGGCACTGCACGGACATCCGATCAATACCCCACCGTGCTCCGTCCCTAATCCGTGCGGAGGGGCTCTGGTCCCCACACCATTGTGCTGATGATGGACGGTGCCAGCGCGCGCTCCTCTTACAGCCCATCTCCGGTGCTCCTGGGTTCAGTGGGAACAGTGGAAACAGCGGGGGAGGGCTGGATAAAGTGTCGTCCAGCTGCCCTGACGTCCGGCGATCCCGCTGCCACATGGCGCTCCACTGAGTCCGTGCATTAGGGACATTACGCCACCCTATCCCCGCCCGTTAATTATTGACACCCACTCCCGGCGCCCGGTTATTGGTTATTGCCCGCTAGCCCTTGGCGGCGACACAGAGACCGTGTCGTAGGGCGAGGCGAGGGTGTCTCTGATCTGCAGGTGCTCTCTCTCGACCGGGTGGCGGAGCGAGCGAGGTACGGGGCGAGAGGAGGGGGGAGTGTTTGGGGGTCGGTTTGGTCGCGGCGCGACGGAGAGATTCTACCGGCGAGGTCGAAGGGCGAGCGAACGTTTGAGGGTGAGTTTTATTGTCTTTGTTGTTTACTTTGTTAAAAAAAGTTAACTGGTTGTTAGAAAGATAAAATAATCAGTCTGCATTTGTAGGCAGATAAGATAAAGATAGATGCTATCGTTATCTTATCTTATCTTATCTTAGATAGATGGACTTCAGGTTAATTCCTCGTCTTGAGTTATAAGGTCAGTATTCTCCATTCCCTGAGGTCCATTTCTCCCATTAGGGAATTGAAAGTGGTTTTTGCTCTGTCTATGTGTATCAGGGTCAGGAAAAGGAGATTGATATACAGTATGGATTTAATATAGAACATGTAGTGAGTACATGATGGTAAATGTACCTTAACTAGAAAAAGGAAAAAATATTATTCAATTACTTTTTATGCCGTTCCTTGTACAATATTGATGTTTAACATTAGGTTTGGCTTGGTTGTGAGTTGGCTTAGTCTGTATTTGTGTATGTGTGTGTGTCTATCTGTCTGTGTGAGAGTGTGCGTGTGTGTGCATTTGTATATGTGAGTGTGTGCTTGTGTGTGTATATGTATGTTTGTGTGTGTGTGTGTGTGTGTGTGTGTGTGTGTGTGTGTGTGTGTGTGTGTGTGAGTGTGTGAGTGTGTGTGTGTGTGTGTGTGTGTGTGTTGGTACTCAGCCTAAAACCATTCGTCTCCAGCCGGACGTGGTGAACGGACCCAGAGACACTGAGGTGTGAGAGGACGTGTATTTACAGTGAGGCGTTGCTGTGTATATACGTGTGTAATGTACCCTCACTACGGGTGCATTCCTGCATGCAATTCATCATCAGAAATAGACGTTATTATTCATACAGAGGAGGGGTTCGAACACTTCACATCTCTGGGCCCTGCAGCAAAAGACTCAAGGTTCACTTGTTCAGAGTTCATCTAGAATCTGCTTAGCCCCCCCCTTTCACCCCCTCTTACTTACTGATTGTATGTTGTACGTCCTGGCACTTAAAAATAGTACTTGGCATTGTATAGCATCTTATCCTAGCGGCCTGTGTCGTATACGGGGAATGGGTTAACCTAGTGATAGTTAGTGCTTGGCACTTGGTTCTATGAACATCCTTACTGTACCGACAGAGACAAATGTGCTTATTTTAAGTGCTCTTCGATAAAAGCGATTCAGTGGATTTCTGACCGTTCTGATGTACGCGCACACCAGTCTTTATGTGTTCTGAAAGGTGTCCATAAAGGATTGTCGACGTCTGTTGACGTCATACGACGGAGCTGGGGTGTTGGGCGGGGTCTCTATCACCGTAGCAACAGAGATGGTGGTGCTGATGAAAACCAAATGTGGTGGCTGGCTCCTGGGTGTGATGTAGCAGGGTGGAGGAGTGAACAGGGTGGAGGAGTGAGAGCAGGCTGGAGGAGTGAACAGGGTGGAGGAGTGAACAGGGTGGAGGAGTGAGAGCAGGCTGGAGGAGTGAACAGGGTGGAGGAGGGAACAGGGTGGAGGAGCGATAGCAGGGTGGAGGAGCGATAGCAGGGTGGAGGAGCGATAGCAGGGTGGAGGAGTGAACAGGGTGGAGGAGCGATAACAGGGTGGAGGAGCGATAACAGGGTGGAGGAGTGAACAGGGTGGAGGAGTGAACAGGGTGGAGGAGCGATAACAGGGTGGAGGAGCGATAACAGGGTGGAGGAGTGAACAGGGTGGAGGAGTGAACAGGGTGGAGGAGTGAACAGGGTGGAGGAGTGAACAGGGTGGAGGAGCGATAACAGGGTGGAGGAGTGAACAGGGTGGAGGAGTGAGAGCAGGGTGGAGGAGTGAACAGGGTGGAGGAGTGAACAGGGTGGAGGAGTGAGAGCAGGGTGGAGGAGTGAACAGGGTGGAGGAGTGAACAGGGTGGAGGAGCGATAGCAGGGTGGAGGAGTGAACAGGGTGGAGGAGTGAACAGGGTGGAGGAGCTGCTTCCGAGAAGGGTCCCCTTGAGGGGCAGAAGGACTCCGCCCTTTCCCAGTCGAACACTCATCTGCTGCAGGAAGGGTTGTTGCTGCTGGGAAGCCTGCTCCACCCTCCCCAGCTCCTCCACCCTGCTCCACCCTCCCCAGCTCCTCCACCCTGCTCCTCCCTCCCCAGCTCCTCCACCCTGCTCCTCCCTCCCCAGCTCCTCCACCCTGCTCCTCCCTCCCCAGCTCCTCCACCCTGCTCCTCCCTCACCAGCTCCTCCACCCTGCTCCTCCCTCACCAGCTCCTCCACCACCTCTCCTTCTCTTCCTCCTCCGGCACCTCCTCCTTCCCCTCCACCACTCATCATGCTCAACTACCTACTCCACCATCTCAACCTCCTCCTCCACCACCACCACCTACTTCTCCCCCTCGTCCACCTCCTTCTCAACTCCTACTCCTTCTCGACCTCCTCCTGAACTCCTCCTCCTGCTCCTCCTTCTTCTCCTCCTCCGTGCGCTCGTGCACGATCAAAGTTCTGCATGACAGGAAGTGCAGAGGCCCGCACCACTGATGTGTGAGTGTTGTTAGATCTGGATTTGATCTTCCCAGTCAGGACACCGTCTCAGTAGAGAGGAGGAGGAGGGGGGAACGAGTTGGATGGGGAGGAGGAGGAGGAATTGTGTTGAATGAGAAGGAGGGGTTGGAGGAATAGCAGGAGATGAAGAAGGAAGAGGAGGAGGAGATGGAGGAAGAGAAGGAGGAGATGGTGGTGGATGAGGAGAAGGGGTGGAGGAGTAGGAGGAGACGAAGTAGGAAGAGGAGGAGGTGGAGGAGGTGATAATGATGATGATGAGCGTGTGTTATGCTCCAAGCCCCACATCCTCGACCTGGAGATAATGACGGTGAAGTGAGATGCAGCACAACATGTCCTTTTTTATCACCTATCATCGCCGTTTTAATGACGTGTAAACGTTCGATGTTGGCGAACTCTTTTCTTTGCATCCCATCGGTCCTTTGATCATGTTGCATCGTCCTCAGAAAGAATTGTGCCGGGCAGCTTTATTAGGTGTAGCCACATGTTTGTGTCTAGTGTGAGTGTGGAGCATTATGAACTGTACATACCGTACCCTTAAACACCTCTCCTATCTACCCCGGATGACTTGTCTATGAGCGTCTTATATATATATATGCGACCATGCAAGGCGACAGCCAGCTGGTCTGGAGCAGTGAGGGTGAGGCGTCTCGCTCAGGGACACCTCGATACTCTGGGCCAAGTTTTTCAAAAGTAATCCAGTGGGATTTCGGATCACGGATCGGATCAAATCTTGGAAATGTTTTTTTTAAAGCAAAAGAGGGATTCCGAACTAAGATCAGATCATGTAATCCGATCTTACATTTGATCTGGATCAAACCTGCCTGCCCTTTGGGTTTTTCAAAATTTAGGTTTGGGATCTATTTGATCCAAAATAACAGGATTACCCTGATCCCATTGGAAGGGTGGATTCAGTTGGTTATCCTGAAGTGGGGTATTTGGATCACAGTGAAAAACATATCATAAAAGTGTCATAAAAGTAAGATGGATCAGGTGATCCTGGATAGCAAAACATTGGATTTCCAAATCCGGGTCAATTTGATCCAGATGAGATTTTTTTAAAAACTGGGCCCTGGGATCAAACCAGCGACCTTCCAGTTACCAGCCAACCCGCCCTACGTCCTGAGCCACATGGCGCCCCTGTACACCGCTCACAGACAGAGGGTGTGACGGTGCTCACGTCTGTGCCTCCAGCTAGTGTACGTCAACAAACCCATCCAGGACATCACTTCAGACCAAGAGGAAGAGGAGGAGGAGGAGGAGGGGACGGACACGCCCACAGCGTCCAGGCAGCCAATCAGAGGAGACTACTACCGCGGCCTGAGCGACCCATGCATTGAGATCCACAGCACTGACACACAGATGGAGAGGTTAAAGGTCAGTATGTCTTGAAACTAAATCTTAAAGCTTATCCTTTGACTCCCTATTTTACCATGTGGGATTACTAAACAACAGATCCATCTTGTGTTTAAATCCACCCCACATATGTATCTTTGGGATTCAGAACTGTTTTATTTCAATTTAATTCTTTGATTTATTGTGCTTTTGACTGTTTGTCCACACCAGGAACCAGAGAACCTTGAGCCCCCCCAGGCTAAGTACCCGGGCCCCCCTCCTGCCCCGCCCCTCCCCCTGGCCCCGCCCCCACCCTGTGGCCCCGCCCACCCGGAGAAGACCACCGCCTCCAGGATGGAGAAGGTCCACATCGCCACGTCTGGTGAGAATGTGACCTTTCTCTGTACTGTCTAACCCCTACCTGCTCCTTAATGTCTGTACTGTCTAACCCCTACCTGCTCCTTAATGACCTGTCTCTGTACTGTCTAACCCCTACCTGCTCCTTAATGACCTGTCTCTGTACTTCTAACCCCTACCTGCTCCTTAATGACCTGTCTCTGTACTGTCTAACCCCTACCTGCTCCTTAATGACCTGTCTCTGTACTGTCCAACCCCTACCTGCTCCTTAATGACCTGTCTCTGTACTGTCTAACCCCTACCTGCTCCTTAATGACCTGTCTCTGTACTGTCTAACCCCTACCTGCTCCTTAATGACCTGTCTCTGTACAGTCTAACCCCTACCTGCTCCTTAATGACCTGTCTCTGTACTGTCTAACCCCTAGCTGCTCCTTAATGACCTGTCTCTGTACTGTCTAACCCCTACCTGCTCCTTCATGACCTGTCTCTGTACTGTCTAACCCCTACCTGCTCCTTCATGACCTGTCTCTGTACTGTCTAACCCCTACCTGCTCCTTAATGACCTGTCTCTGTACTGTCTAACCCCTACCTGCTCCTTAATGACCTGTCTCTGTACTGTCTAACCCCTACCTGCTCCTTAATGACCTGTCTCTGTACTGTCTAACCCCTACCTGCTCCTTAATGACCTGTCTCTGTACTGTCTAACCCCTACCTGCTCCTTAATGACCTGTCTCTGTACTGTCTAACCCCAACCTGCTCCTTAATGACCTGTCTCTGTACTGTCTAACCCCCTACCTGCTCCTTAATGACCTGTCTCTGTACTGTCTAACCCCTACCTGCTCCTTAACCTCTGTACTGTCTAACCCGTAGTCCTGAAGGGGTTCACGCGGGGCCGGCTCTCCGCCCCGGCGGCCCCAGACCAGGACCAGAGTGAGTCTGCGGCCCCCCGTCTGGGGGCCAACCTAGGCAACATGAAGTCCATCACGGCTGTGAAGCAGTCCGGCCTGCAGTCTGGGGTCTTCACCGGACAGGGGGTGAGCTGACAGTGGGGGCAGGGGGGGGGGTGATCCGATCTAGCATCTCCCAATCTAAGTAACCTTAGCAACCCCAACTTTGTGCACATACACCCCACAATAAGTGTGTAAGCTGGGTGAGGGGAGAGGCTACGCAGAGTCTAGGTGAGCTCTGAACAAGTGAGCCTTTAGCCGTTCGCAGAGCTGGTGAGCGTCTCTGCGGTCCCGTACATAAGCGTCCCGGGGAGGCAGTCGGTAAACAAGGGGTGTTTAGCCTCCAGCGTTTCTAAATAATAAATGTCCACAGATGTCCTATCTATAGCTTATGAGTCCGAAACATTCTGAGTGAGGTCACGACCCCAGAGTGTACAATTAGTACACCCTGGGGTCGGGTCTGGTTGATAGACATGTCTGGTACTGTTGCCGTACACCCAGTACTTCCAGTGCACCCAGTACACTCAGTACTCCCAGTGCACCCAGTACTTCCAGTACTTTCAGTACACCCAATGCTTCCAGTACTTCCAGTACACCCAGTACACTCAGTACTCCCAGTACTTCCAGTACACCAAGTACTCCCAGTACACCTAGTCACCATGACTCCCCCCTTCCAGAGCAAGATGGTGGTGCTCCCGACGGAGGAGGCCAACCTGTCGGACATCGACTACCTGGTGCCCACCCACGACGAGAGGGGGCGGCCCATCGCGGAGTGGAAGCGACAGGTGATGGTGAGACAGCTGCAGGCCCGGCTGCTGGACGAGGAGGACCAGAGGAGGAGGGTGAGCGGGGGGACACACCTGTCTGACACACACCTGTCTACACACCTGTCTGACACACCCCTGTCTGACACATACCGGTCTACACACACCTGTCTGTCACACACCTGTCTGACACACACCTGTCTGACACATACCGGTCTACACACCTGTCTGTCTGACACACCTGTCTACACACTTCTCTGACACACACCTGTCTACACACCAGTCTGACACACACCTGTCTGACACACAGCTGTCTATACACCTGTCTGACACACACCTGTCTACACACCTGTCTGACACATACCGGTCTACACACACCTGTCTGTCTGACACACCTGTTTGACACACCTGCCTACATACCTGTCTGCACACCTGTCTGACACACCCACCCGTCTACACACACACACAAACCTGTAAACTCACCTGTAGACACAACTCTCTACACACGCACCCATCTACACACCTGTATATATACCTGTCTACACACACCTGGCTACACACACCCGCCATCATACATGTACATATACCTGTCTAAACACACCTGGCTACACACACCCGTCTTCATACCTGTCTACACACCTGTCTACATTCTTGTCTACATACACCTGTCTCCACCCACCTTTTGTAGCAAGGGAACATGTGTACTAATCCAACCAGTGGTTGGCCACTGTTTAACCTACTTTGATAGCACCCTAGCGGGTGGAGCCGCCGAACAGAGCGGGCTCTGAAGACACACCACCTCTCCACATGCGAACGTCAGCCCCTGTGGCGCCTCAGACTCCCTGACCCCCGTCGTCATCCCCCCCCCTGCAGGAGAACGGCAGCAGCCGCTACGCCAAGGTGAGCTGGCGCTACTCCCCGGCCCACAACGCCATCCTGGGCCCGTTCGGCGAGCTGCTGACGGAGGCCGACCTGGTGTACCTGGAGCGGCAGATCGCCAACGTGGCGCTGCAGAAGAACTGCGAGGGCTACGAGCTGGAGCTGGCGCGGCTGGCCGAGGAGCTGCGCCACATCCTGCCGGCGCCCATCGTCAACATCACCGTCAACACACAGTTCCGCCACTTCCACAGCAAGGTGCCGCTGCCGCTGTGGTGCGGCCGCATCTCAGGCATCGTGCAGAGCATGTCGCTGCTGCTCAGCAACCTGACGGACCAGCCCTACTGCAAGATGCCCAACACGGCGCTGGTGTCGGTGTTCTCCGAGGCGCCCGAGCGGGCCACCGGTGCCCGCGGCCGGCGGGAGATGATCGAGGATGAGATCCACGAGTTCGGCGTCTCAGTCGGGAGGCTCAAGTCGAACTTCGAGAGCCAGAGCGCGGCGCCGGGCGACGAGAACGACGTCGTCGTTGATGACGACGAGGAGGCCGTCACGACGACCAAGTCGGTCACGTTCAGCATCCCCGCCACCGACCCCGCCGCCGCGGAGCCGCTGCTGGCTCCGCCCCCGCCGCTCAAGGTGCGGGACGGCGCGGTCACTGCGGAGACGGACCACAACAGCGACTCGGGCATCGACTACGACGAGGCGACGCCGGACGTGATGGAGACCACCAGCCTGAGGAAGGAGCGCATCGTGGTCCTCTTCCTCGGCCACTGGAAGAAGTCGGCGTACTCCGTCACGCTGAAGAGCCGCGACGCCGCCGAGAGGAAGCTGAACGGCGGGGCGGGGGGCGAGGTCGCGGAGGGGTCGGCCGAAGGTCACGGGGTCACGGCGGAGTTCACCCAGAAGACGATGATGGACAGCTCGCTGGGACACTTCTTCAAGCAGCGCGGCGCCGTCAACAAGATGCTGGGCAACTGGAGGAGCATGATCTCCAGTGTGCCGTCCAGGCAGATACGCAGGTGGGCGGGGCACCGGGGGACGGTGTGAGCCGATTGGTCGGTCGTATGAATGGACCTTCGTTCATAGAAGCGGTTGGTCAATCAATATCCAAATTAGACGCTTTAATATGTTTTTTATGAATCTCAGACAGGAAAGTGAGCAGAAATACACAGCCATAAATTAAAAAAATATACTGCTGTCATTTTGACAGCAACTTTTGCAGAAATAACTGAGGAGTGACTTTGTGCTTTAGTTCTGATACCAAGGATCCTCTTTAGAAAGCTGTATTGTATTCTGACCTGTGAATCTCTGTAACACTGCTCTCTCCTCTGGTACTGTGGAGAAGCCCGACTTCACTGTAGTTAATGTAACACTGCATCCTACAGTGTTACTACTGTACTCTAGGACACAGTTTTACTACTACCACTAACACCGCTCGGTGCGTCCCGAGAACCGGCTCTAACTGGTCCCCCCCCCCCCCCCCCAGGCTGCACCGGCAGCAGGTGCTGTACTCCCCGGAGCAGTTCCTGCCGCGCATGGAGGGCGTGGCGGTGGACTACGACAGCCTCACCCTGGACCTCTTCATGCTGGGCTACTTCCACATCCTGGAGCAGGAGCTGCCCGCCGACGAGCGGAAGATGCGCCACCTGCTGTGCTTCGAGGTGTTCGACCACCTGGGCTCCTTCACCTGGGAGACGGTGCGGGACTTCCACAAGGCCGTCATCACCGACATCCAGGGGGGCGGCCGCGAGTGGAAGGACGGCTTCGACGACGTCAAGACCCGCTTCTTCGGGAGCGCGGCGGTGCCCGTGGAGACGGTGTCGGCGGCGCCGGCGGAGGCGGCGGTGGAGAAGCGGGTCCTCCCCGAGGTGCGGCAGGTGCCTCGGGTCATCGTGCAGACCCCCACGCCCGACGAGGGGGTGCTGAACGGGGGCACGGACATCTCGTCCTTCTCCAACGAGGAGATCTGTAAATACATCGACCGCAGCTTCGCCTTCTGGAAGGAGAAGGAGGCGGAGATCTTTTACTTTGAGTAGGGAAACTTTTGTGGTTTGGTGGTGGCGACTTTTTTTGTATATTTTTTGTATTTATTTATTTACAGAAAACTACGACGCTCTTTACAAGAACTTCCCAACAAAAAAAAAAGACGATACTGTGCTTTTGTCCTGAGTGAGATTTTTTGAGATTGTCTTTTTTTTGTCATTGCGGAGCAACTCCATGTTTACAAAAATAAACGCTCACAAAACACGTTCGACGTCCATAACTGCTTATCCCCGTACCCCTCGTTCCCGCCGTTGAACCCCTCCCCTCGCGCCCAGAGCCGTCAACACCCCCGACATGTAGCGGTGACTTCACGCCGGCGGACGGGGTGCAATGAGCTGCAGAACACGCCAGACCACCCCCCCCCCCAGTGCGGCCCTGCGTCTGTCCCTTTAACAGCAGGTGTGGATGGGGGGGTCTGGAATGCCCCCGGCCTCACGCGGCGGCCCTGGGCCCCTAAATATAGCAGAGCGACAGGCCGTCCCCGGCTTGGCCGCGGCACCTCCTCCACTCTGCCAGCAGCTTGTTGTTGTAACCGGCCGGCTCCCGCTCCACACACACCGGCTCCCGGGAACATGAGCGATCACCGCGCTGCTTCTCTGCCTCTCTGGTGAGTCTCCGTCTCTGTGTTCTCGCCGTGGTTCAAAGTGTGCCCCGGACAGGAAATGTACTTTATCACGGGCTTCAGCGTGGATCAGGGGGCACCTCGGTGTGACATCACGCCCCGGGCCCGTCCAGCAGCGAGGGGAACACTGATCTCTGTCTCCAAGTCAACAGCGCGCGGGGTTCCTGGGGGTAACACGGCCGCGCACAGAACACTGTGTTTGCTCAGATAACAAACGAGAGGGTGTTAACCCGATATGCTACGGTGAATTTATAATAATAAATGTTTAAAATGTGTTATGCTCTGCTCTTGGAAGGGTGTGTGTTTTTCGCTTAGTCCTATAAGCTGTGTTTTCACTGTGTTTAAGAGTTGAGTGAGTGTTGTTCTTTAACATCGAGCCCCGCATCTATTGTCCGGTTGTAAACCGATTCCAGAGGTCACATAACATGTCGCTCACATCGGTTCTAATTTGAACAGCCTAAATCCCCTCTGATCCCGCGCTGAACGCGCCGCGAGCCGATCATATCTCCCGCTGAACCCCCTCGGCTCAGTTCCTCATCCCACAGAGCCGCTCATATCTCCCGCTGAACCCCCTCGGCTCAGTTCCTCATCCCACAGAGCCGCTCATATCTCCCGCTGTACCCCCTCGGCTCAGTTCCTCATCCCCAGAGCCGCTCATCCGGTGGTAGGTAGTAGTGAATGGACGCTCTTCTAACCAGTGGCCACTCAAAGCTCTTTGCAATATTACCCATCATTCACCCATTCACACACGCATTCACACACCGACGGCGGCGTCGACCAGGCAGGGCGACAACCAGCTCGTCGGGAGCAGTCAGGGTGAGGTGCCTCGCTCAGGGACACCTCGACCCTCAAGGGGATCGAACTAGCGTCCTCCCGGTGACCCGGCAACCGCCTCTACCTCCCGAGCCGCCTGCCGCCCCTCTGATCTGCTCTCGACCCCCCCCCCCCGCAGGTGAACCCGCCCCCCCTCTCTCTCTCGCCATGGTCCGCAACGTGGACGACCTGGACTTCAGCCTGGCGTCGCACGCCCAGAGCATCCTGGAGGGGCTGCGCTCCCTGCGCTCGCAGCCCCGGCTGGTGGACGTGACGCTGGGCGCCGGCGGCCGGGACTTCCCCTGCCACCGCGCCGTGCTCGCCCTCTGCAGCCCCTACTTCCGCTCCATGTTCTCGGGGGACTTTGTGGAGAACATCGCGGCGCGCGTGGAGCTGTGCGACGTGGAGCCCGACGTGCTGGCCTCGCTGCTGGACTTTGCGTACACGGGCCGGCTGACCATCAACCAGGGCAACGTGGAGGGGCTGGTGCGCACCTCGGACCGCCTGCAGTTCCAGACGGTGCGCGGCGTGTGCGGCCGCTACCTGCAGCACCAGATCGACGCCACCAACTGCCTGGGCATCCTGGAGTTCGGCGAGACGCACGGCTGCCCCGAGGTGGTGGCCAAGGCCTGGGGCTTCCTGCTGGAGAACTTTGAGGCGGTGCAGCGGGGCGAGGAGTTCCCCCTGCTGGGGAAGGAGCGGCTGGCCGCCTGCCTGGCCCACGAGGGCCTGCAGGTGCGCTCGGAGCACGCCCGCGTGGAGGCCGCCCTGGCCTGGGCGCGGCACCAGGAGGCCCCCCGGCGGGACCACCTCACGGAGCTGCTGGGCCTGTCCCGCCTGGCCCTGCTCAGCCCGGAGTACCTCAGGGACCGCCTGCTGACGGACGGCCTGGTCCAGGGGGCCCCCGGGGCCCGCCAGGCCGTGGAGCACGTCCTGCAGGAGGTGAGGGCAGGGGGCGCTAGGCCGGGTCAGACCGGGTCAGACCGGGTCAGGACCGGGTCAGGACCATAATGATGATCATGCCACAATAGGGTTGGTGGTATGGGTATAGAACCGCAGGGTTAGGGTTGGGGTTGGGGGTTGTGAACCCCAAGGATGAGGTCACACACACACCATGGTGAGTGACGTCACCAGCCAGGCTCCTGGGCCAATCCGGAGAGGCGGGGGCGGGGACCGGGGTTAGACCCAAGGAGGGGCCGTCCCCTCCGCTGGGGTTCAGTGTTTGGTTCCGTTACATGGAGGGGGGGGGGTGAAGCACTAGGAGGACCTACCTGAGGTAAAGGGCATCTTAGTGGAAAGAGACTCATGAAAATTAAAGTCATCTGTGAGAAAATCACTTGATTAAAAGTCATAAAATGGCTCAAATTAAAATGGCTCAACTTATGTATCAGAAGTTATCTGGGTTAAACTGTTCTGATGATGATGATGGTGGTGATGGTGATGATGATTGTGTTATCGATGTGATATCCGTCTCTAGATGTCCGTGGAGCCCGGGCTGGAGCAGAGGACCAGCCCCTGCAGTCCCCAGCCCAACCTGCAGGAGGTGCTGTTTGTGATGGGCGGCCGCTCGCTGGACGACGAGGACGAGGACGAGGAGGAGGATGAAGAGAGTGACCCCAGAGTACAGCCGCGGAACTGTGCGTTCTACAACATAAAGACCAGTACGTACCCCCTCCCCCAGGGTAGGGTCAAAGTAAGGCTGTTGGCCTCTCAGCTAGAAGGGTCTGGGTTCAAACCCCAAAGTCCCAGCCTATAGCTGTGGGGAGAGGTACCTCCTCACTGCCCCTTAACGTCTGTAACCTCACGTCGCGTTGGATGAAGGCTTCTGCCAAATGACCCAATAGTAATGGGTACTTTATAGTGATATATAATGTGGTCCTTGTAGAGTGGAATTAAATGGAGATGGAGCTTTGTTTGTAGAATCTACTGGCCAAACAGAGTCCGGGCGGGGTCGACTGCTGGAGGAGGTGAATGGGGAGGCCGGGCCAAGAACAGCAGTGCTTAATAAACCCTGAAACATTACCCAGAGGAGACCGGCCGGGGACGAAAACATTTACCGACCGCTGTTTGTGCTCGGATCAAACTGTGGCCATGTTCGGTTTCAGAACAAATTCGCCTCAAATTGTATCAAACCAAACTTTATTTATAGAGCCGTTTCCGTGCAAAGTAGCAACAAGCTCAACAAGGTGGAATGCAAGAAGAACAAGAAATGAGTTTCGGAAGAAGAAATGAAGCAGAAAGGAGTTGAACCAAGGTTCAACCAAATGTAGACACAGTGCCTTTATGGTTCTGATGCTGTCTGTTCTGTATTCTCTCTCCGGTGTTCCACGTTGTAGAACCTCCCCAACCCAATACCTTTATGGTTCTGATGCTGTCTGTTCTATTTTCTTTCCCTCTGTGTTCCACTGTGCAGAAACTCCCAAACCGAATACCTTTATAGTTCTGATGCTCTATGTTCTCTGTTCTGAAGCTGTCTGTTCTATGTTCTGAAGCTGTCTGTTCTATGTTCTGATGCTGTCTTTTCTATGTTCCCTCTCTCTGTTCCACATTGCAGAGCAGTGGCACCAGCTCCCCAACTTCCCCAACCCCAACAAGTGGGGCTACTCTTTGGTCTCCCTCAGCAATGACGTCTATGTCACAGGTCAGCCGGGTTTGTTTTAGCCCTGTCAAAACACTGGCGCTATTATTTTGAAATATTGGAACCCGAGTGGTAAAGTAATGGGGGAAACTATTTTAAACAAGCAGAGTTCACCCGGTGCGGAATGAAGTATGCTTTACACAGATTGCTTGAAACGGCATTCGTAGCATATCTTGCTTTCTTAATGGGACTTTTATCCAAGTCAAACAGTCCTAAGTAAATAGGATCCCTTCAGGATCTGATTGGCCGTCGTGGGAGACACACACAGTGATTGCTCGGAATATTAAGCCCCGCCCACTTGGACTCGGTGACACAATCTCAAGGAAGTGGAAGTTACTATTTGAGACAGGATATTTATGAGATGAAATTTCCAATAATAATGATAAGGTACAAGATTAATTTAAAAGTCATAAATGCTTGCGCAAAATAAATGGCCTATTTTGTCACCTCGTCTCAGTAGAAGTGGTGACCATAAACAATAAGACATATGGTGGGTCAGAGAGAGGTGTTGAGGTGCTACTGTGTGATTGACAGGCGGGTCACGGGGGTCCAACACCAACACCTGGTCCACCACGGAGACCTGGAAGTACATGACGCGCCAGGGCCGCTGGGTTACCGTGGCGCCCATGCTCTGCCCGCGGACCAATCACATGTCGGCGACCCTCAACGGGGAGGTCTACGTCATCGGAGGTAAGGGAAGGAGAGGAGATGAGGAGGAGAAAAGGACGATGATGGTGACCTGGAGGTGACTAGACCTTTGCAGCGAACATTTAGCCTTTCTAAAGCCACTCATAAGTGAGGCTGAGAACTGTCAAACATGCAGTCAAACCTGGGGGAACTAGAGTTTTAAAAAAAAAAACGACACATTGCAGAGAAGCAATCCAAGTTCCATTAGTCCTGGCCAAATCTTGAGAAGGAATACAGAAGAGGGATCCCTCCTCCCTGTGATGCTTAAGAGGGCAGTAGCTTACATTTTCATTGAGGGCATTTGGCCGACCCTTTTATCCAAAGCGACTTACAATAAGTACATTTGTCAGAAGAGATCAACAATCGATCGCTGTCAGTACAGCAAGGATGTTCAAAGAACCAAGTGCCAAGCGCCAACTATTGTTAGGTTAACTCATCCTCCGCACAGAGCAAAGATAACTAGGATAAGATGCTACACAATGCTAAGTAGTTTTAAAGTGCAATGTAACATACAACATATAATAAGTGCTAAGGACAGTAGCTGCCTAGTGGGGAGAATTATGACAGTAGCACAAAGCAAAGCACAACACCCTTCCATGTGGCGCTGCCATGGACTGACGGTGCTGCTCCACCCACTGCTCTAACACGGAGGTGTTGTCTCTAGGTACGACCCTGAACTACGTGGAGGTGGAGCACTACGACCCCTACAGCGACACCTGGGCGCTCACCTGCCCCGCCCTGCGCTACGTCACCAACTTCACCGCCACCGCTTGCCACGGGAAGCTCTACCTGATCGGCTCGTGTGCCGTCAAGTACAACGTCCTGACCATGCAGTGCTACAACCCCGTGATCGGTGAGCGTTGCCACACGTTACACTGTAGTACAAAACGATGCGGGGCGAAACACCACGGTACAACCCCACGTTATGTAAGGCGCAAAGTGAAATACAGATTGTGAGGACGTTAACGTTCGGCATTATGTCCTGGCGTGTTGTTGGATGTTGATGTGTTGTTTGTCGTGTCAATGTTTTATGAGGTTGTTATTTTGGGATCTTTGTCATGCATGATTTGTGAGGTTGACGTTAACATTGTGTGTTTGTGAGGATCTTAACATTGTGTTTGTCATACACATGGTTTCTTAGGACATTAACATTGTGTGTTTGTCATGCACACGGTTTGTGAGGACATTAACATAGTTTTTGTCAGACGGTTTGTGAGGACGTTAACATAGTGTTTATCACCCACGGTTTGTGAGGACATTAGGATCAGTGTGTGTTTGTGAGGACGTTAAGTTGATGTTTGGTCCCACAGACAGCTGGAGTGTGGTGTGCTCCCCGTTCATCCCTAAGTACCTGTCGTCTCCCCGCTCCATCACGGCGGACGGCGTCATCTATCTGATCGCTGACAACACCAAGAAGGTTTACACCTACGACCCCGACGCCAACATGTGGCAGAAGGTGGGATTGCCGTTACACACACAGCTAAAATCAACACAATATAGAACTTGATTCAAATTAGTGACGATTAACTTTAAACTTTAAATTGCAGTAAAAAAGTTATTGTGATATTTTTGTTTTTATAAAGAAAACTATTTTATATATTTTTAGATCAGATCAAACTATGATTTGTCTGAAAAGCTCTTTATCTTTATCTCAGATTCTTTAGCAAGCCTGAACTGCACAGATGTTAACATAATATTATTTCTAATATATTAAGTAAAATTAAAAATAAGTAATATAATCAAATTATTAAACATAATTTCACGATTAGAAAACGTCTCCTCCCCCCCCTCCTCCTCCTCCTCCCCCTGCTCCTCCTCCTCCCCCCCCTCCCCCCCCTCCTCCTCCTCCTCCTCCCCCCTTCCTCCTCCCTCCTCCACCTCCTCCTCCTCCTCCTCCTCCTCCTCCTCCTCCTCCTCCTCCTCCTCCTCCTCCTCCTCCCTCCCTCCTCCCCCTCCTCTCTCCCCTGTGTCTCCTCCTCCTCCTCCCTCCCTCCTCCCCCTCCTCTCTCCCCTGTGTCTCCTCCCCCTCCTCTCTCCCCTGTGTCTCCTCCTCCTCCTCCACATCCTCCTCCTCCCTCTCCCTCCTCCCCCTCCCCTCCTCCCCCTCCCAGGTGCAGTACCTCAACATGCTCCATGAGAACGGGGGCCTGGTGGTGCTGGACGGGGGGCTGGCGGTGACGGGGGGGCACTGGAAGGGCATGGAGGGGGACTACGGGGTGGAGATGGAGGTGTACGACAGGGCAGCCGACTGCTGGCGGGTGGAGGGGGCGCTGCCCCGCCTCTGGTTCTACAGCGGCGCCGCCTCCGTCTTCCTGGACCCCGCCCAGTGGCCCGAGGCCTTCCCCATCGACCCCCTCTGAGACCCCATACCCCCCCACACACCCGTCCCAGCACCTGGGGGTCAAGGCCCCTCGGGTTGCAGGAGTTCGCTGCTTGTGTTTAAGCTAGGATTGTTTTAGGATGGGTTTTAAAGGTTTCACAAAGGACCTGTTAATCAGACCTGCCTGGTGACTGGCTAGTGAGTAAACCATGTTACTCAATATGTGAACAACTAGTTATCACTTAGTGAACTACTGCTAAACACTTAATGACTACTGCTAATCACTTGGTGAACTACTTGTTATCACTTAATGAACTACCATTTATCACTTGGTGAACTATTGCTAATCACTTAATGACTACTGCTAATCACTTGGTGAACTACTTGTTATCACTTAGTGAACTACCATTTATCACTTAGTGAACTATTGCTAATCACTTAATGACTACTGCTAATCACTTGGTGAACTACTTGTTATCACTTAGTGAACTACTGCTAATCACTTGGTGAACCACTAGTGCTCAGTGCGGTGCGATGAGCACTCGTTCACCAGGACATGCTGTAAGGGGCAGATGAAGGGTCAAAGGATGTGTTTGAAGCAGATGTGTGAAGAGGGAAGAGGATGTGAGTAGTTTGGGTCGCAATGTTCAGACTAAAAGACTTCCATGCCCAACGGCTGGACACTACTGATCTGGGGTCAGTCTAGGCTAGATCTTCACAAATACAACACAAACACAAATAGAATCACAAACGGTTAACTCCGTACAGAACTATTTTAATGAAATCAAGTGATTTATTGAGGATAACAAGGGGCCTGTTTTTAGTTTTTTTGTGCTCAAGGCTCAAGTCTCGGCTCAAAATTCTGTTTTTAAAGGTACATTCTCTTGAGCCAATTAGATTGTTTTTTAACTTTAGCCAATGTTGTTTTTTGTGTGCGTTTATAATCAGTAAATCTAACCAGAATCTATCGGGTTAAACTCTGGGTGAGCATTTACACCAGATGGGTCAGTTGGTACCAGCCAGCTGAAATGTGTATCACAGGATTATCAACCTTGAATTTTAAACAGTTAAACTTTAACCAAGAGAATGATGGACGCCTAATAATAACATTCACCCTGTTGACTTTTTTTGTAAAACCTTTGTAGAGAATTAAATGTATTCAAGGCTTTTTTTTACATTGATTATGTGAAGTGTGTGCGTGTGCGTTGTTTCCTAGATGTTTGTAGACTCTAAATGTGTTGCCACTTTGATGCCAGGGCTTTGGTTTTAAAGTTTGTTTATACGTTGTAGGACTGTATTTAATATAAAACAAATTGTACAATATGCCATGTTAATATTAAAAAAGATTCAGAGTTCTCTTGTTACATCTGTTTGTGGTGTTTAGCGTTTGACAGTGTTTTTGTTTAATGATTAAACTTTGAGCCTAGAGCTAAGCGTCAGTCCGCCTCCCTCTGTGTGTTTCTCCATCGCCACGGCGACCGGACAAGCCCAGCATTCCGTTTCCATGGCGACGGCCCGGGAAGCGTCTAGTTTCCATGGTAACCTTGATTGGCGGTTGACCGGAATTGAAGTCTAGACCGGTCTCTGAAGTTACGTTTTTTAAATCAGTGCATCGGGTTAGTTTAGTTACCATCACAAAACAAGTTAATACTACATGTCATACTAAAGCAGCCGGTCGTTAATCACCGCAGCGATGAGCTTTCCTCACAACTCTTCTCACCATTCGCCCAGACTGGATTCTGTGATTCAGGTAAGGTTGTTTTCCCTCGGTCCAGTGGATGATACGATTGATTAAAAAGTTTAATGTGAAATGCAATTCACGCAAATTAAACTGATAATAATAATCCAATAGGAATGCTCAATGCACATTCATGCTGTTTGAATGCGGATAAATTCACCTAATGTCACTCTTAATTCGTTCATTAGTAATCCGCTGTACAAATGGAAACTAATTTACATTCACATCATGGCAATAGTAGACCGATTCAATAACTTTGAGGTATTCACTTTGAAAGTTTGGAACAGTTTCGGGAACAACTGGATACTAATAATCCAATAAAAACATCATGACTTGATGCAGTAGGATAAACTGGCGCCACAGCGCTCAGACGAGCTGGGATGAGTGGGGGGTTAATGGTTTGGGATGAATGGTTTGGTTTGGTTTGGGACTGAACTGGTGTGTGCTGCAGAAGTTGGAGTTTTCTATGCTCAACGCGGACGGCTGCCCTGAAGAGGTGAACTATGGACGTGTACTCACTGGGGACAGTGTGGACACGCCCACGCCCACCGCCGTGTGTTCGCGCATGCGCCAGATCGTCACCCGCAGCCTGGCGGAGCCGCCACGTGGTAGGCTACATCATGCTAGCGAGCTATAACAAAATACTTTGTTCTGACGATTAAGATAGAAACTATTCTGTACAATGTAGTCTAACCTGTCCAGTTTGAACAGTATTCATTGTAGGTTGTAGGCCTACAGTTATTCACGACGTAATAGGTGTATACTATATGATCAAATGTATAGATAGGCTACATTTAAAATATTCCTCATTACTTTTGATTCATCGGTCGACAAAAATCAGTCTTTTTTTGGTCTAGGTTTGTAAAATGTACTACTATTATTATTATTATTATTATTATTTTGTCTAGATTTTCACCCCACTTACATTGACCTCTGACCCTGAGAGCTATATCTGTCTGTTCCTCCTGGTTCCAGGGGAGCCCTCTGAAGGGGGTCTGACACGGAGGGACCCCCGGTCCCAGCTGAAGGACCGGACCCCTAGCCCCACCTACCGGGACCCCCTCCAGGTAGACCCCAACGCTCTCCTCGTTAGGGAAACACTGCTACAGGGCGTTAGTGCTGGTAGTGGATAATGGTTCAGTTCGGGTCTTTTCTTGGAAAAATATCTAGAAAGGTTGCTAGTTTGAGCAACCTCGTAGCTGAGTCTGGAGGTGTCCCTGTACACTCCCTGAGAGTAAATGTAAATCTTCGACAAAAATATCTAAAGTTGTTTGGGGGCATATTCTCCATAAAATACAAGAAGTTAGCTTCTTCTTGCTAGTTTTCTGTTGGCTGCGCCCCCTGGCTATAGTGAGTGTGACGTGGGTCTCCATAACGTCTGACAACGCCCCAACGAGTGAAATTATTGGACGGGCTCATTACATTACAGGCCTGTTAGCGCCACAGATACCGGATTTAAATCTTTATTTTGTCAGAGTCAGAGTGAACATTTGATTTACAAAAAGTGACGAAAGTGCTTTCAAACCAAATGTCCCACCCCAGGCCCAAGGCTCAGGTAGAGCTCAGAGCCTTCTCGCTCCGCGGCCGTTGGAGATGGAGCCAAGAACCTTTGGTCTGAGGCCAGGTCACGACCCTTTAGGACCGGTTGTTAGTAGCAGGAGGAGGAAGGAGGAGGGTGAACCCTCAAACACAAGTGAATCACTTCTATGTTGAGTTCAGACCAGGCCTGTCTCTGTGTGTGTTCCTCCGTGCAGGGCTGGGGGGGGGGGGGGCAGGAGGTCCAGTGTTCTGGTTGTGATAAATAGTCAATGGCATGCACTCGCTCTATCAATCCAGCTTCAGGGATTTAGTGCTGCTCGTGCAGAAAAGCAATAGAAAAGTCCTTAACAGGGATATAACTCAACAGGAGCATGAAGTAAGTTTAGAATCATGACATAACACATATCACAGTCACACTCATTCATCAGGAAGACTTAGAGAAATAATGTGTGTGTGTGTTTGTGCAAATGCTTATATGTGTTTGTGTGTGTTTGCGAATATTTCTGTGTGTGAGTGCATACGTGTGTGTGTGCGTACATATTTGTGTGTTTGTGGGTGTGCATGCATGCATAAGTTTAAGTGTGTATGAGAGAATTTTTTAAGGCACGTGTGTGCGCGCATACATGCATGCATGTATGTGTGTGTGTGTGTGTGTGTGTCTGTGCGTGCCTACAGGCATGTGTGTGTGTGTGTGTGTGTGCGTGCATACGTTTGTGTGTGTGTATGAGAGATTTTGAATGTGTGTGTGTGTGTGTTTTTGTGCGTGCATACTGGTGTGTCTTTATGAGAGTGAGTGAATGCATGTGTGTGTGTGTGTGTGTGTGTGTGTGTGTGTGTGTGTGTGTGTGTGTGTGTGTGTGTGTGTGTGTGTGTGTGTGTGTGTGTGTGTGTGTGTGTGTGTGTGTGTGTGTGTGTTAGCAATAGTAAAGCCCATGAAGGGGTTCCTTGTGGTCTGGCCCGGACCCCCTGTGCGGCCGTCTCCCCTGACCCCCTTTCCTCCATGGGTGCCCCCCCCCCTGGTGGAGGGAGCCAGGCCTGGGGACGGGGGACGGGGGACGGGGGGAGAGGCTCCCGTGTCCCCAGGGGCCCGGTGTTTCTGCTGGAGCACAAAGCGGCCGTCTGTGATCCCCAATAAACTCCCGCCTTCTGATTCGCCGCCGCCGCTCGCCCCCACCCCCGCTCTATAAATGTGACTTCATTAGACCTCTCGGGGTATAAATAGCGTGTTTATGTTGTTGATGTTTTGGGAGGTGTGAAAACATACTAAAGCCCCCCCCCCCCTCCCCCTCCTCGCCCAAAACTTAAGTAAGTGTTGGTAAAAGTGTTGCTAGCGTCTGAATCCCCTAGCGCCTCGCGGCCACTATTAGCAATAGCTAGCACATAAAGTATAAATAGTTAGCACATTCTGACACTTTATTTGAGTTATTTGTCCTTTTTCCACAGAGAACAATGTTGGCTTATAGCTGGCTACTGCAGATAGCATCTCAAATGTATCAAAAGTTGACCAGTAAAGAATAGAAGAGTGGCAGCAGGGCACGTTGTATGAATCACACTCAGGAAACCAAGCCGTGCATGTTGAAATGCTGAGGCATTGCTTAGCTGCTTACGGTGTCGGAAGCGTACAAGTATCATACTGCTCATGCGTGGCAGGGGAACAATGCTGGCAGACCTACTCCCACAACAAGCTGATAGAGTTCAGAATTAGCCTGGGAAGCCTCTAACGCGTTGGCGATGATACGCTGCCTCTGCAGTAATCCATGCCCAGCCTGTCTTCCCCACACCGTCTGCCCCGGTGCGTACGCTAGTGTGTACGCGCCCGCGGTACACCGCCGCGTCCTGTCACGGGACGGGCGGGGCTGAGGGCAGCTGCCCGGGTCCTGACAGGTCCTGGTGTGCGTGCTGTCAGGACGGAGCTCCGGCAGCTCCCTGATGACTCGGGCGCTGGCGTGCGATGCTAATAGCCCCCACGCACCAGCGGCCCGGGGCGGGAAACCCGACCGCGCCGCGGTACGCGCCGCCGAGCTGACGTCGACACGCTCGTTTTGTTTTGTTTCCGGGGGGAGGGGGGGAGGGGGGGGTGTGTGAGCCTTTCGCTGCACGCCTGCTAGTACCCCCGGGGAATCAACCAACACGGGCACTCTCCTAGAACTGTTGTTTCCAGAGCTGGGGGTCGCATCTCACCTAGGGGCGTAGGATACACACACTGGGTCGCGGGAGACCCCCGACGAGTACGCTGTATAGATGGGAGTGTTTCTGTGAAAACAAATGGAAGGGTTAAGGGGTTCACTGCTCGCACGGTGAGATGCTCTTTGCTCCACGGGGACGTCCATCCCGATCACTGACAGATGTTACCGGGGTGAAGCGATGTGGGGAAGCCGAATTTTCCGACCTGATAATGAGGTCACTGGCCGAACGTCATGGGGGAACCGGTGTGGAAGACAGTGAAAGGGGATATCTTGTGTGAAAACTAGGGGTTGAAACGAACAGCACCGGTTCTTTCGAAAGGTCACTGGGAATCTCAGCAAGAATGTTCCAAGCCAGTGGCAGTAAAAGTTGTTTCTTTTGGCGTTAGTGTTTGGAGGCGGACACCAGATATGGTTCTGAACTCTCCCTGTTTTGTTCTCTGAAGTCCGTGCCTGATGCAAGCAGCGTCGGCACGCCGACGTTCAGAGAAGGTCCATCTTGAATGGATTACACGCCGCGGTGGGCAACTCCGGCTCCGGAAAGCAGAAACTCCCCCGCCGTGTTTTCCTCCCAGCCGTGCGCTGAGCTCATCTGATTCCACTCAGGCCTACCTCTGGGTGGACGGTGATTAGTGAACCCAGGCCGGTGACTCATAAATACTGGCACAGACTTTTATTCTCTGAACCGGAGGCTGCCAAGCCTGGCGACACCGTGGCGATCGGCCATTCCTCCCCGTCCCTCACCTGGAACCCACCGCTAGGCCGGGGGCCCCGGGCCCCGGGGGTTAGGGCCAGCGAGGTCCCCCCTGAAAGCCTCTCCGGGGTCCTGCTCCATCACTCAGCACACTCTCCGGTGACCTGGGGTGACCTCGACCCAGCGTGGTGACGGATGGCCCCTGGGGGCCCGAGCGCAGAGCCCCTCTGTGTTTGGTCTGGGGCACACCGACGCGCACCTGATCGGAGGGTCGTCACGGCGACACGGTCCTGGCACCGGACAGAGATAGGATCACAGTGAGGGGGGTCCTGGTGATGGATGGGGCGTAGTGGGGACCCCCCAGGGGCCCGGCACGCAGCACTCTGAGCCCCCGCTCCTACCTGGCTGCTGGGCCGGTGCTGCTCCGTGTTCACCTCCTCGTGGAACCTCCTGTTCACACTGCAGAGGAGCTGGAATGACACGCAGCCTCTCTCTCTCTCTCTCTCTCTTTCTCTCTCTCTCTCTCTCTCTCTTTCTCTCTCTCTCTCTCTCTCCCTCCCTCTCCCTCTCCCTCTCCCGCTCTCGCTCTCGCTCTCGCTCTCGCACTCTCTCTTGCTCTCTATTGCCAAAGTAGTTTAAAATGAAGTAAAGGAAAAATATGAATTATCAGTACAGTGCAAAACACTTATGTAAGGGTGAGTTAACCAAACTATTTCCTGGCCCTAGGCCACGGAGTCTTTCCCCATCGCCGCAGAAATGATGGACAGTACAATAGATGCAAAGTCGAACACTGAGAGGAATACAACACCATGAAAAATAATAGTGTTCCTCTCGGTGGTCCCAGGGTGAAGGCTCCGGCCCCCCCCGCCCCAGAGAGACACACAGGGGCACGACGTCTCTGTGTATACATCCCTGTGTTACCTGCTGCTCAGCGTAAACACTCAACCCCCCGCCCAACACACCGCTCCAGAGGGGGGTTCTGCACAGCGACTTCCAGCCCTGACACGTGCATCTCTCGTAGGTCAGGCAGTGCACGGCTGCTGCTGCTGCCAAGCGCCTGTGTTTACTGTCCCAGGGCCTTCTGTGTGTGTGTGTGTGTGTGTGTAGTACCCCCTGTGTATCACTTACCTCATTAACACATGCTGTGCAGTGTAAATATCAGCCAGCACGGAAATCCACATATCTGAAAAGAGAGCACCGTGAAAAGATGGTAATATGAAGTAACGCGCACGCACACGCCTGTGCACGCGCACATGTGAACAAACACAGCCACATGAGCACATACACAAACATGCCTGTGCACAAACATATGCACACACACACACTGACACCGACACACACAGTCCCACGTATACACACACACACACACACACACACACAGTCATACACACACACACACACACACACACACAGTCTCACGTATACACACAGACATAGTCATACACACACACAGGCACACACGTGCACGCTGCTGTGTGTTTGTTATCCCACGTTGTGTAATCACCCTCAGTGACAATACATAAACAGCTTTCACAATCAGCTGGGCCTCTTTCACATATGCAGCACCCAGGGGGGTGAGGGGGGGGCGGTGCTCTGGGCAGCTCGCAGGGGACGGAGGGCGGGGGGCTGGGGGGCTGGGGGGGGATGGACATCCGCTCCAGCTGTGTTTAGGAATCTGACAGATAGTGCACTCCATTAATTCCCTGTATTAACCCTCTGGGCCCGGCCTAGCAAACGATCCCAGCTGTAACCCTTCACATGCTGCCTGGGCCCACTACCTCCGCAACCCCAACGCCAGATGGGGGGCGGAGCCTGGTGGGGGGGGGGGGGGGGGCGGAGCCTGGACACACTGGGGGGTGGAGTCAGGACCCGGTGGGGGGTGGAGTATGGACATAGGGGGTGGGGTCAGGACACGTTGGGGGTGGAGCCTGGACACACTGGTGGGTGGAGTCTGGCCCTGGTGGGGGCGGAGTCAGGACCCGGTTGGGGGCGGAGTCAGGACCCAGTGGGGGGTGTAGGGGGGTGGAGTCAGAACCTGGTGGGGGATGGACTCTGGCCCCGTTGGGGGGTGGAGTCAGGGCCCGGTGGGGGGTGGAGTCTGGCCCCGGTGGGAGGTGTAGGGGGGTGGAGTCAGAACCTGGTGGATGGTGTAGGGGGTGCATAGGCTTATCCCTGGTGTGGTGGCGGGTTGGGGGGTTAAATACACATCACGTGTGTTTTTAAACTAAACACCAGCATTGCACCACAGACAAGGTCACTATTAGAACACATTAGTCCTGATGCTGATTGGTCGAAATTAGTGGCAGATGACATCAACTGGCACCAATTTGGGCTAATCAGCAGATATCTGCCGGCCAGCCAAGGAGGCTGTGGTGGGGTTCGTGTTTGTTGCTCTTCGACGGACAAGGCCGTCTTTTTGTGTTATTGCCTACAACAATACCAGCGAAACGATGCACTGTGTTTTCCCTATTTCCTCCAATCACAAGGAGGGTCCATCTAGCAATAAGCAGATGGATGCTTACTTATCTGATCCTGACGTTAAGCAGCGTTGTCCAGAAGTAGTTGGACGCCAGCCACGGAGAGTTGTGGCTCGTTTCAACACAGCGGAGAATGCTGAACATCGCTGCGGTCAGCAGAATGGACCGGGACTCTGGTGAACCCTGTGCAGATGTGCGCTCACTTCTTCCGTGCGAGTCCGCCTTGTTGTCGACTTGTTCCCGGACGTGTGAGCACCCTGTCAGAGGTCGATGACCCCGAGGAGGTCTCTGAGGAGGTGCCCCGGTCCTCTAGGCGGGGCGCGGCGGCCCGACCGCTGGTTCCTGTCGTCGTCGTCGTCGTCGTCGGGGTGTGGCTTCCAGTAAAACATTAAAGCGCAAACACGTCACAGATCAAAGAGGCACATCGTCCACTCCCGCTGCCCGAGCGGCGTCGCTCTGTCACGAGGCGTGAGCGAGGACGTGATAATCAGCGGCGGCTAATTGAGACGGATCGCTGCGTCGGCAACGCCTCGTCAACGCAGAGGCCTCGAGGAGCTCCTGGAAAAACAAGAGGGTTGTTGCTCCGCTGGCGCGGGAATCAAAGCCCTTCCACTCCCCTTTGATGTCCTTTGAAATATTTATCTGAAGAGACAATACAAGGAGGGAAACAAATCATAAATACCAGGCAATATAAAAGGCTAATTTGAACCACATTGGTGAGGAGCGCCCAACAGAACGGTGGAGCCGGGCGGAGGCCTCGACACGCAGGGCTGTGCGGGGTGGAGGCCCGGCACCAGAACGGCCGCTCCGCCCGGGGACGGCGGCAGTGGCAGGGAATGACCTCAAAGCAGGGCCCGCTCCCCCCCCCCCCCCCCCCGCGCGCTTTAGGGCACCGGGGGGGATTCTGCAGAGTGACTTTTTACTGTAAAGCACGTCGTAAAAACAGAGGGCGTGCAGCACGCACACTCCTGGCTCTGTAAGCCCCCTGAGTTAGGGGCCGATGGACAGGCGGGGGGGGGGGGGGGAAGGGCTGGGGGAGGGGGGTAGGGGGTTGCTCTGGTCACTGTTCCCTCCCTCCCAGTGAACACACGATGGGTGTGCTCACACTCAGCACCGCGTCAACCGCCCAGCGCTGGAGTTGACGGGGTTCAGTGATGTGAGAAGGGGGGTGGGGGGGTGGGGGTGAGGGTGGAGACGGAGGTGGGGGCGGGGCGGGCGGGGGGGGGCTGTAATGGCGGTCTCCTGGGTGTTTCCTCTGCGGAGCATGGCTAATCCATGGCAGCCCTGGGCTTTACAGCTGACAGGGGAGAGAAACCTTTCTCCTTTCAAAGGCTCTTCCCGCTGGTATGCAGAGCAACGTTAGGGCTTTGGCTCTGCTCCACCGGGCCCCCGAGGACCCGGGTTAGCCACCAGGGCCCGGCCCCTTATGAGCTCCACCCCACACACCTGGTGGAGCTGGGGCAGCAGATAGGGCATCGGGTGCAGCCCTGGCTCTCCTCCTCCTCCTCCTCCTCCTGCGCTGGAATGCTTGGCGCTGGAGGTTTGTCTCCTTGGCGTGACATTCGCCCCGCGGGGGCAGGCGTGTGTGTTCCCCCGCTCGCTGCCTCGTTATCTGATCGTGTTCATCTCGTGGAGGAGAAGCCACACACGCCGCCGCGCCCGGGCGGCTCACGCTCTCCAGATGAGACGCCGCGGCCACGGCCCAGAGGACCGGGAACCCGAGAGGGGACGGCGCTCCCGCCGGAGGTGCGCCTGGTTCGCACGCTCTCCCCCTCCAGGGCCACGACGTCATCAGAGTCACTTATTGTCTGTCGTACGTCCTGGCACTTACAAATAGTACTGAGCATTGTGTAGCGTCTTATCCTAGCTATCTTTGTTGTTTACGGGGAATGGGTTAACCTAGTGATTGTTAGTGTTTGGTACTTGTTCGATGAACATCCTTACTGTACCGACGGTGATATATCGTTTCTCTTTCTGCTGACAACCACACTTATTGTAAATCGCTTTGGATGAAAGCTAAATGTAAATCTAAATCAAGAGAAGGCGCCCGGGGACTCTGTCCTTAACTCACGCCGGTGGAGCAACGTTCTGCCTGATGTTCCACGTCTATCCATCTTGTCTCCGGCTTACCTTCAAGCTGTGTTGTTGTACGTTATTAATCCGCTTCCTGGAGCTCTGCTCAAGCGTTGACTGTTTTCCTCCCGGAGCTTCCAGAGTGTGTTGTAGGCTCCAGTGGACGCGTGTGTTTTGGCGCCGTCTGTAAAGCGTGTTAAGAAGTGCTTTGGTTGGTAACATGTTTTATGCGCAGTAATACATGAAATATACATAAACACACACACACACACACACACACACACACACACACACACACACACACACACACACACACACACACACACACACACACACACACACACACCCTCGTGTGTGCAGAACACAAACACAGCTGTTTCCAGGAGTCCTTTTAAACGCAGCTGCTGTTTGATGTGATTCCACGTCCGTCATCCCCCCCGGTCCCCGCGTCCCCCCCACCCCACGCCGGGGAGCGGCCCTCTGGCTGCCCGCAGCCCGGCTCGCACGCCGCGGCTCGGAGGGGCTCGTGGGGCGCTCTGAGAGGGCCCTGCTCGGGAAGTGGGGTATTAATGGAGGACACGAGGGCTGTTTGGGAGAGGTTGGCCGAGAGCTCTCAGGGTCGCCAAGTAGTGGGAGTGAGATGGAGGTTGTTCAGGGGGAGGGGGCGACGGGTGGGGGTAGGAGTGAGATGGAGGTTGTTCAGGGGAGGGGGCGACGGGTGGGGGTGGTGGGAGTGGGATGGAGGTTGTTCAGGGAGAGGGGGCGACGGGTGGGGGTGGGAGTGGGATGGAGGTTGTTCAGGGGGAGGGGGCGACGGGTGGGGGTGGTGGGAGTGAGATGGAGGTTGTTCAGGGGGAGGGGGCGACGGGTGGGGGTGGTGGGAGTGAGATGGAGGTTGTTCAGGGGGAGGGGGCGACGGGTGGGGGTGGGAGTGAGATGGAGGTTGTTCAGGGAGAGGGGGCGACAGGTGGAGGTTTGTTGGTGGTGTATAGTGGGTTACACGGGTGGTGTTGGGCTTCTGCTCCTGGGTGGAGCTTCCTGGGTGGAGGATGGGTGGGTGGTGGGGTTCCTCGGGGTTCGGGGGTGGTTCGAGGCTTGTGGGCTGTGTTTGTTGTGTAGGGTGGGGATGGTGGATGCTGGGGGGTGGTGTTTAAAGGGTGGTGGTTGGTTGGATTTGGGTGGTGTATTTGGGTGTTAATTGAGGAAGGGTTGATATTGGTTGGAGGGATTTGGGTGGTGGATGGGTGATGGTGTTTGGCTTTTGATGGTGGCCGGTAAATGGGTGGAGGTAGTGGGTGTTGTTGAGCTGTGTTTTTGTGGGACTTGGGTGGTGGTTCTTTGTGGGTGGTGTTGGAGTGTTCTCCCACAGCCTGCTGGAGATACACATACATGTGGTTTACATTAGAGAGAGAGAGAGAGAGAGAGAGAGAGAGAGGGGGGGGGGAGAGAGGGGGGGGGAGAGAGAGGGAGAAGGAGAGAGAGAGAGGGAGAAGGAGAGAGAGAGAGAGAGAGAGAGAGAGAGAGAGAGAGAGAGAGAGAGAGAGAGAGAGAGAGAGAGAGAGAGTTTCAGATATAGGAGAAGATGCCGTGTTGCTCAATGATCAGACTCCTTGTTCATCCTCATGTTTACGTTCATTTATTTCATGTTCTACAGAGACACGCAACACACACACACACACACACACACACACACACACACACACACACACACACACACACACACACACACACACACACACACACACACACACACAGTAATCTCTGCATGGGAACAAACACACACACGTAAACATCCTGATTCAAGTATTTCTGTCACTTTGGATAAGCACTCTGCAAACGTCTTCTTGCCTATGATTTGAATTGACATTGAAAGTGGTCATAACTGGGCATAATGGGACATCCCATAATATGAAATAGCTGTAGCCTCTCATCTGATACACAAACATGAAAGGCATGAGATTTGTATGTAATGTATGTATAAGTACATTTGGTATACCAAGTTGTATTTGATAAAGGATGTAGAAATGTTGGTACAGAGTTTGAAATTCTTGTGTTGAGGCTAGTTTAGGAAGTTTAGCTTTAGTCCAAACGGTTTTTCTGAAGCGCTGTGCTAACGGTTCTGCTGGATCTAATGCTACTGAAAACACTGATAGTTTTGCTTACGCTATCACTAGCGATAAAGCTGATGCTACTGAAAACACTGATAGTTCTGCTAACGCTATCACTACCTATAAAGCTAATGCTACTGAAAACACTGATAGTTCTGCTTACGCTATCACTAGCGATAAAGCTGATGCTACTGAAAACACTGATAGTTCTGCTAACGCTATCACTACCGATAAAGCTGATGCTACTGAAAACACTGATAGTTCTGCTAACGCTATCGCTACCGATAAAGCTAATGCTACTGAAAACACTGATTGTTCTGCTAACGCTATCGCTAGCGATAAAGCTAATGCTACTGAAAACATTGATAGTTCTGCTAACGCTATCGCTAGCGATAAAGCTAATGCTACAGCGATAAAGCTAATGCTAATGCTACTCCCGACCCTGAAGCCAATGCTCTCGGTGTGTCCTTGGTGTCTGTAGCTGGAGCAGATGCTTACCTCGCAGAGCGCTGCGGACTCGGACCAGGAGAGTTGTGCCGGGGAGCGGCAGCAGGCGAGGGCCGTGGAGCGGGCCTACCAGCTCAAGCTGCAGGCCTGCCAGGAGGGCCAGCAGAGGCAGGCCCAGCTGGTCCACAGGCTGCAGAACAAGGTACCCGGAACACACCGTGTGTTGGTCCACGGGTCTCTGTGTGTGAGTGGCAAGATGAGTGAGTGGGTGAGTGGGTGAATGAGTGAGTGGGTGGGTGAGTGAGTGGGTGAGTGGGTGGGTGAATGTGTGTGAGTGGCCTGTGAGTGTGGCTGGACATGATTACAACACACTTGTTGGCTGGGTGTTGTGGTGTTATCGTTGTGCTGCCTCACGCGATGCCGTGTCCCCTGCCAGGTGCTTCAGTACAAGAGGCGATGTGGAGATCTGGAGGAACAAGTTCTGGAGAAAACATCAGAGTCTGAGAAGCTCAGGCTGTCTGTAAGACACACACACACACACACGCACACGCACACGCACAAACCTATTCTTCTTAGTGTTTCAAACTTGTTGTTGTGAAACGCGTTGCGAGATGCGACCTATCCGTTGTGTGTCCGACAGTGTTGAACCTCGTTAAGCCCTTGGTAGCAGAGGCTCTTGAAAGGTGCTCCGTACTCACTAACCCGGGGCGGCGCGTGGCTCAGGAGGTAGAGCGGGTTGGGTGGTAATAGTCCCCGGCTCCTGGGGAGTGTTGAGGTATCCCTGAGCAAGGCACCTCACCCTTACTGCCCCTAAAGAGAGGGCTGTCTCCCTGAGGGGTTGACACCGCCGTCGGTGTGTGGATGTGTGCATGAATGGGTGAATGTGAGGTCGTACTGTTAACTACTGTGAGTGGCCAGCGGTGAGGAAGGTGCGGTATGAAAGCAGTCCCTTTAACCCCGTGTGGTGTGCCCAGCTCCAGACCCACCTGGACTCCACCCAGCGTCTGCAGCGGGCGGAGCAGGACCTCCACGCCGCCGTGCAGTCCAAAGACCAGCAGCTGGGGGAGGAGCACAAGAGGTAACCGTGGTGACCAGACGAGAGGCTCCGCCTGGCGGATCAGCGGTGTCTGACACCGATCGGCCGCAGACGTTCCGGGTTCGATCCCTGACGTCCGCCTCCTAACCTGTAGGCCTCCTATGGCGCACGGCGCCCCCTGACCCCCTGACCCCCTGACCCCCTGACCCCGCTCCTTAATGACCTCACTGTACTGCGCTGCGGGGCAAAGCTTCTGCTGCTTGAGGCAACAGTCCTGAGGCTGAGAGGTTCCCATCAGGTCCCGGGCCCTCCAGGATGCCTGCAGGACGGAGATCTCCCCGAGGAGCCCTCGCTGTGAGCAGGGCCAGGCCGTGGGCTCGCACCGGGACCCCCTGTCACCTTCCATTCAGCCACGAGCGCTGGAGAAGAACCGCTGGCCAGGGTGGTAGTGCTGGGGAGTGTCAACACATCACAGACACACTGACGCTGAGAGGGCAGACAGACAGCCCACAGACAGACAGAGACACTGAGAGGGCAGACAGACAGCCCACAGACAGACAGAGACGCTGAGAGGGCAGACAGACAGCCCACAGACACACAGAGACGCTGAGAGGGCAGACAGACAGCCCACAGACACACAGAGACGCTGAGAGGGCAGACAGACAGCCCACAGACAGACAGAGACACTGAGAGGGCAGACAGACAGCCCACAGACAGACAGAGACGCTGAGAGGGCAGACAGACAGCCCACAGACACACAGAGACGCTGAGAGGGCAGACAGACAGCCCACAGACAGACAGAGACGCTGAGAGGGCAGACAGACAGCCCACAGACAGACAGCCCACAGACAGACAGCGACGCTGAGAGCAGACAGACAGCCCATTGACAGATAGCCCACAGACAGACAGCCCACAGACAGACAGCCCACAGACAGACAGCTCCCAGTAACACAGTGAGCTGCTAGTGGCCTGGTGGAGCTAGCGATGGAGCTGTAACCAAGGTACTTAAGGCCTCACTGTTTCAGCCACCGGTTCGTCCTACGCCTCTGATGTTCCCAGCTCCGTCGTCGCGTACCGCTCGCCGCGATGTGCTCCTCCCAGCGCTCCGGATCCCCGAACCGCGGGTCCCAGGGGAGCTGAGATAAAGGGTCATACATGCCTCTGATCCGCCTCCAACACTGGGTGTCGTGCACGCTAACATGAGCTTGGCTCCCTCGCCCGAGTCCGCACGCAAATCTGCAACCACTTACGGTGAAACATGTTTATTAAACCGCTCTATGGGCAAATCTGGGGAAAATTAGCCCAACTGCAAGTTTACACATAGCTTTATTATGAGTCGGTCACACTACGGCCTATCGGTGCTCTGATTGGCTGGTAGTGACCCGGCAGTGCTCTGATTGGCTGGTAGGGAGCTGGCAGTGCTCTGATTGGCTGGTAGGGAGCTGGCAGTGCTCTGGTTGGCTGGTAGGGGGCTGGCAGTGCTCTGATTGGCTAGTGGTCTATTGGCTGGCAGAGCTTCTCAGGGACCAGTGGTTGAGAGCCTCATGAACATGACCCTGATATACTGTAGTTTCCGCGGTAACGACAGTCCGGGGGGTGAGGTGGGGGTCCGGGGAGGTGGGGAGGGTTGGGCCGCCCCACACTCATAACCGGCTGTGATGTCTCCAGGTGTGCCAGCCTCAGCCAGGTGAACTCCCTGCTCAGGGAACAGCTGGAGCGGGCCACCGCGGCCAACCAGGACCTGAGCTCCACCAACCAGGACCTGGCCTCCGCCAACCAGGAGCTGGCCCAGAGCCTGGAGAGGGCCCGCCACGACGCAGAGCTCAGCGGCTCCCGGCTCCGCCTGGACCAGGAGGTGAGAGAGAGAGAGAGAGAGAGAGAGAGAGAGAGAGAGAGAGAGAGAGAGAGAGAGAGAGAGAGAGAGAGAGAGAGAGAGAGAGAGAGAGAGAGAGAGAGAGAGAGAGAGAGAGAGAGAGAGAGAGAGAGAGAGAGAGAGAGAGAGAGAGAGAAGAGGGGGAGAGAGAGAGAGAGAGAGCGCGCCAGCCTGGGTTAGAGAGAGAGAGAGAGAGAGAGAGAGAGAGAGAGAGAGAGAGAGAGAGAGAGAGAGAGAGAGAGAGAGAGAGAGACAGCCTGGGTTAGAGAGAGAGATGTAGCGAGAAAGACTGATGGAGAGAGAGAGTGATGGAGAGAGTGGAAGAGAGAGAGGCCTGGGATATAGAGATATATTTGGGGGAGAGGGATCATGATAGAGACAAAGAAAGAAAAACAACAGAAAGACAGAGTGCGATAAACAAAGGGACGGAGATGAAGAGAGATGAATAGAAACGCAGAGAGAGGACAGAGGAGAGGGAGAGGGAGGCTGTTCACATGAGGCGGCGGTTCCTTCTAGTAACTGCTGAGCGTGGTAAACAGAGCGGAGGTCAAGCCCCCCTCGGAGCGCCGGTTGTGCAACAACACCCCCCCCCCCCCCCCATTCATACGCCCGGCGCGCTGGAGCCGCTCTCTGCTCGCTCGCCCTCTCTCTCCGCTCGCTCTCTCTCCGTCCTCTCGCTCTGAGCTCCAGGTCCAGAGCCGGTTTCCTGTGCAAAACATTCCAGCTGTTGAGAGGAAGGAGGCTTCTCCCTCCCCTCCTCCCCCTCAACACAAACAAGCTGGTGTCCGCGGTAACAAGGCTCTCCGTGTGGTGACCCACTGGAGAGATGCCCCCCCCTGTGTGTGTGTGTCTGTTTGGGATCAGAGGTAAGTGAGCGGTACCTCCATCCCTACCCCCCCATGACTCCCTCTCCGCTCCCCAGACGTGTGTCTCCCAGCTGGGCCGCGAGCAGGCCCGCGTCAGGGCCCTGTGGCGCCAGTCGGCCTCCCTGAGGACCGCCTTCACCCAGCTCAGGGCCTTCACTGACAGGTGAGCCCGGAGCACCGCCAGGTCCACGCACACTCACACACACGCACACGCACACGCACACGCACACACAGCCAGGTCCACGCACGCACACGCACACGCACACACAGCCAGGTCCACGCACGCACACACATACACATATACATGTACACGCACGCAGGCATGCACACGCACGCCGGCTTCCACATGCACACACACACATACACTCTCATGCACATGCTCACATGCATGTCCTCACACGCGTACATATTCAAATATTCACATTCATACACAACACGCACTCACACACACAATCCCATATGCATGACCACGTACACACACTTGCACGCCCAAACACACACACATTTCCAAATGCACATACCGGTCATCACATGCATTGCACACACGCAAATACAGACACACACCCATACACAAAATGACTCACATGCACACACATGCACATATGCATGAACACAGTAACTCACCCTGCAGTCACACACTCCCCCCCCCTCCCAGTCGCGTGCGTCCCGACTGGGGAGATCAAAGTGGGCCGGGGTGGGCGGGGGGGGGGGGGGGGGGGGGGGGTCCCCTGGATCAGTGTGTCCCGGCCGCGGGGCGGCGGTGTCAGGTGACCCGGCGAGGCTTGGCTTGTGTCAGCCGGGCCGGGCGGCCTTCAGGGACGCTAGTCGGCCCCGGGACTCAAACGCGCGCTCACTTCAAAGGCGGCCGCTGCTCCCGGGGGCCGCACCGGAGACGGGGGCCGCTTGTCGCGTCGCTGCAAACGGCCCCCCGTCCCCCTGCGGGACGGGGGGCCTGCGGGCCCACTGGGGAACCAGCAGGCGTGGCGGCATGTGGCTCAGGGGGTAGACGGCTCGTCTGGTAACCGGAAGGTTGCTAGTTCAATGCCTGGCTCCTCAGGGCGTCAAGACGCCTCACCCCGACTGCTCCCGACGAGCTGGCTGTCGCCTTGCGTGGCTGACTCCGCCGTCGGGGAGGGAGTGTGTGATGTGAATGACTGGGTGATGAGAGGCTATATTGTAAAGAGCTTTGAGTGGCCACTGGTTCGAGAAGCGCTGTAGACATGCAGACCATTTTTACCTCGATGAGATCCCATAACTCCATCACTCGGTTACCAATGTTAGACGTCGAGTTTGGTCCAGCCGGTGTTCCATTTAGGATCTAAGGTCGAGCCCAAGTCCAGATGGCGATGTTAAGGTTACGTTGAGGCACTCTATACTTACTTTAAGTTTGGTTTTCTACGCCGAGAAATCGGTTAGAATCCGATCCCGCCCGTCATCCCCTCTGTCGCCCCATGCAGGGCGCTGGCGGACATGCGCGTGGACTGTGTGGCGACCGGCCGTCAGCTGAAGCAGTCCGTGGCCTCCCTGGGGGCCCGGGCCCTCCAGGACAGCGCCTTCAGTGGCGTGGAGCTGACGGCGCTGCAGGCGCAGCTCAGGGAGAAGCTGAGGGAAGCCATGCAGCTCCAGGGCCGCTGGGACGCCGAGAAAGTAGAGCTCAACTCCAGGTACGGTCAGGTCCAAGCAGTCATGATCCGCCCCCGTGCTGTCGACTCCACTCACCATCATCACTCAACCCCGGGTACTCACCCATCATTCAACCCCGGGTACTCACCCATCATTCAACCCCGGGTACTCACCCATCATTCAACCCCGGGTACTCACCCATCATTCAACCCCGGGTACTCACCCATCATTCAACCCCGGGTACTCACCCATTCATTGAACTCTCCGGGTACTCACCCATGCATTGAACTCCGGGTACTCACCCATTCATTGAACTCTCCGGGTACTCACCCATTCATTGAACTCTCCGGGTACTCACCCATTCATTGAACTCCTGGTACTCACCCATTCATTGAAGTCCGGGTACTCACCCATTCATTGAACTCTCCGGGTACTCACCCATCATTCAACCCCGGGTACTCACCCATGCACTGAACTCCGGGTAGGGTAGGGCAGTGACCTGGGTGTCTGACTCCGTGCTGAAAGCTACTGGGTTCAGTCAAAGTGATTGTAACTGGATTAGTTTTGTGTGAGTGTTCTGCAGCGTCTGGGTCAGGCCAGGTGCACCAGGTGCACTCAGAATTCCGTCTGCTCTCGTGATCAGACGTCAAGAAGAGCCTCTGAACCTGAAGTGGTGATGGAAGTGTCTGTTCAGTGCTCCTGAAGTGCGGTAGTAGTGTGACGAGGCCTTTTGTGTGGGCGTCCCTGCTGCTCCAGACAGCAGCGGGCCCCAGACTGACGCTCTTTATACGCCGCTCAGCGATGGGCTGCTCGCCGTATCTGATGGCACCGTGATGTCACTACAGTCTGATCCCCAGCTGCAGCGCAAAACATGATAGTGTTGAACGGCCTCGCACGAGGATGGGACTCCGTCACTCAGGAACACCAACAAGAAAACCCCTGTGTGTGTATGTGTGTGTTTTTGTGTGTGTGCGTGTGTTAACAGTTTCACCAGATCCTAAAACCTGTGTCTGGATGTCGCTGGTGATGCATATTTTTGTGTGTATGTTCAATGTGTGTAGGTGTATATGTCTAACGTGTGTGTGTCGGTGTGTTACTGTGTGTGTGTGCGTGTGTTCAACGTGTGTCGGTGTGTGTGTGTGTGTGTGTGGTGTGTGTGTGTGTGTGTGCGTGCGTGCGTGTGTGCGTGTGTGTGTGTATGTCTAACGTGTGTGTGTGTGTGTTGTGTGTGTGTTGTGTGTGTGTGTGTGTGTGTGTGCAGGATCGTGGAGCTGACGGACATGGTGCAGCAGCGGCGCAGTGAGAGCAGTGAGAAGGACCGCAGCCTGGCCGCCCTGCAGCTCAGCCTGGACCGCATGGTGGGCCCGCAAGGCTGGGGGCCAAATGGCTGGGGGC
>NC_079423.1:17494513-17528747 GCF_026213295.1 Gadus chalcogrammus | reverse complement strand
CTGGGAGCTCTGGCAGCAGCAGCAGCTGTCCAGCACTCTGTCAGCTGAGCAGGGTGTCTGGTGTGTGGTGGTCACGGACCCTGGCCCCCCCGTGGTTCTGCCAGCCCGCCGTCAGCCGGCAGGGAGCCCGACAGCCGCTGAGAGATTGAGGGGAGATCTGCTGGGAAAATCCATCACAATGGTCTCAGTGCATTAGCCTCTGGCCTACTGGCGGGTGATGCGTTGGTGAGCACGCAGGCTAACGTTAGCCTCTCCAGCCGCACAACACCCAACAGATCATGGAGTTCACCCATCTGCTTCTGGTCGGGCCATACAGTATGGCGGGAGGCGGGCTGGATGAAAGGAGGGGGGCCTTGGGATGGTTAGGAGGCTCCCCCAACCTGCCCACCCCCCCCCCCCCCCCCCGCGTGGTCAAAACAGCCACAGCAGCGCTAACATGACATCACATTGGATCTCTACATGTTAGAAGAGCGAGTCAAGCATAACAAATAGAACAAACCGCAAACTCTGCTACTCTTTACTGAACAAAGATGAACGGTGCTGAGCATTTCTGAACGTTTACATGCGTTACTGCTACTCTTTGCCCAACGTAGTTGAACGGTATTTAGCGTTTCCGAACTTTAACACACGTTAAGGCTGCTCTTTACCGAACAAAGATGAACAGTATTTAGCGTTTCCAAACTTGAACACATGTTAGTGCTACTCTTGACCGAACTTAGATGAACAGTATTTAGTGTTCCTAAACTTTAACATGCGTTACTGCTGCTTTTTACCAAACTTAAATCCTAGTTTTTAGTGTTTCCGAACTTTAGCGCACCTTACTGCTACTTTTTAACAGAACGAAGATGAACGGTGTTTAGCGTTTCTGTAACTCTATCAGGTGTCACCGCCACTCTGTACCGAGCGCTCCCCCCGTCCCTCCAGGTGAGGTGGGCCGGCTGCAGGCGGAGGGCCAGCGGCAGGCGGTGCAGGCGGTGCAGGCGGGGGTGGAGAGGGAGGGCGTGGAGCAGCGGCTGGTGCAGGTGGAGCGGAGCAACCAGCTGAGCCTCAGCAGCAGGGACCAGGCCCACCGGGACCAGCTCCACGCCCAGCGGGCCGACGTGGTACGGCCGCCGGCCCCTCACAGACGGGCTAGCACCACTGATATATACGGCCCAGGGGTGGGGGTGGGAGTGTGTGTGTGTGGGGGGGGGGGTTGTGTGTGTGGGCGGACTGTGTGCTTGTGCTGCATCTGTGTGTGTCTGTGTGTGTGTGTGTGTGCATGCCTTTGTCTTTGTGTGTGTGTGTGTGTGTGTGGGCGGAGTGTTTGTGTGTGCTGCCTTTGTGTGTGTGTTTGTGTGCGTGCGTGCCTGTGATAGTGCCTGTGTGTGTGTGTGTGTGTGTGTGTGTGTGTGTGTGTGTGTGTGTGTGTGTGTGTGTGTGTGTGTGTGTGTGTGTGTGTGTGTGTGTGTGTGTGTGTGTGTGTGTGTGTGTGTGTGTGTGTGGACAGTGCTCTAGCTCCAGATCTGCAGCAGATGAGTGCTGCGTCCGGGCCAGGGAGGAATAGTAAGTGAGTGCAGCTGGAGGATATAAATAGGACAATATCAGGAACGGGAACACAACAGCGAGAATGCTGGAATAATATATCAAATGTCCTGCTGGACCTGCATGTGTGTGAGGGGGTCAGTGTTTGCAAGGGTGTGTGTGCGGTCGTGCGTGAACGCATGTGTGTGTGTGAATGCATGTGTGCGTGCGTGTGTGTGCAATGCACGCACACACACAGACACACACACACACACACACACACACACACACACACACACACACACACACATGCACGCAAGGACACATGCATGTGTCCTTCGTGCATGTGTGTGTGAGTGTGTGATTATTTGATTACCTTTATTTGAACAGGCATGTCATCAAGAACTAATTCTTAACATCCTGAATTGTTTGCTCACAACGGTGTGGCAAACCGCGCAGCCTGTGGAGGGAGGGGCGGGGGCTGATGAGGAAGGCCCAGAGTTAGGAGACAGAAGCGCAACACTATACGATTCCAATCGGCGTGGATCTGATAGCACACAGTCCAGATCACAGGCGGCGTGCAGGACGCTAGCAGACAGCAGCGGCACAACAGCAGAGACATGACAAGACAGATACGTTCCCGCATGCATGCACGGACCCACAGACAAACACCAATGTGCACTTGATAGACAGGCGCACGTCGATGCGTGACTGTGGGGGCGCTTTTCTGTGCATGGACATTGTGTATGTCCATGCATGAGTGAGTGTCGGATTTTTGTGTTTTCTTTTGCGTGTTTTGTCCAGCGTGCGTTTCTGCGTGTGTGTGTGTGTGTGTGTGTGTGTGTGTGTGTGTGTGCGTGCGTGCGTGCGTGCATGTGTGTGTTTGTGCATGTATGGCGGTTTTTTCAGTTTCTTTAGCATGTGTTTGTACGCACCAGCATGTGTGTGTGTGTGCGTGTGCGTGCGCGTGCATGTGTGTGTGTGTAACACGTCTCCTCCCTGGAGCTGCAGGAGCGGCAGCACGCGGCCCTCCAGGTCGCCGCGCTGCAGGCCCAGAGGGAGCACGGCGAGCTGGAGCAGCAGCGGCAGGCGGAGGAGCTGCGGGCGCGGGGCCAGGAGGTGCTGCAGCAGGAGGTCAGCCGACTGACGCAGGAGCACCAGCAGAGCCTGCTGACCGCCCAGAGCCAGAGCACACAGGTAGGCCTGCTGAGACCCAGAGCACACAGGTAGGCCTGCTGAGACCCAGAGCACACAGGTGGGCCTACTGAGAACCAGAGCACACAGGTAGGCCGTCTGAGACCCAGAACCAGAGCACACAGGTAGGCCTGCTGAGACCCAGAGCACACAGGTAGGCCTGCTGAGACCCAGAGCACACAGGTAGGCTGGCTGAGACCCAGAACCAGAGCACACAGGTAGGCCTGCTGTGACCCAGAGCACACAGTAGGCCTACTGAGACCCAGAACCAGAGCACACGGGTAGGCCTGCTGAGACCCAGAGCACACTGGTAGGCCTGCTGAGACCCAGAACCAGAGCACACAGGTAGGCCTTCTGAGAACCAGAGCACACAGGTAGGCCTGCTGAGACCCAGAACCAGAGCACACAGGTAGGCCTGCTGAGACCCAGAGCACACAGGTAGGCCTGCTGAGACCCAGAACCAGAGCACACAGGTAGGCCTGCTGAGACCCAGAACCAGAGCACACGGGTAGGCCTGCTGAGACTCAGTTGAGTCCATCCGAACAGGTAGGCCTACTGCACGCCAAGGCCCAGAAACAACAGCTGCGTTTGTTTGTGTGTTTGTTTGTGTGTGTCCTGATCCTCGCCAAACCCGGCAGTGGAACATTGCTTGGCCGACGCGTCGCTCCACCGTTTCTGGCCCAACCTTGGTGCCAGGGAGCGACAGCAGCTTCAGTTGTGCACAAGAAGTGACCTCACCCTTCAGCCCCTCACTGTCTGTCCCTCGCTCCCCCTCGACAAACGCTCCTGCCCGGCCTCCCACTGCAGGCCCCCACCTGAGAACAGGTCAGGACTGGTGGTGGTGGTGGTGGTGGTGACTCTGGTTGTGGTCCACCAGGCTCTGCTCCAGAAGGAGGGGGAGAAGGCGGTGCTGGTGGAGCGGCTCCAGGGGCTCCAGCAGGACCTGGTCTCCGCCGGCCTGGACCTGCAGCGCACCAGGAGAGAGGCCCAGAGCCGGCTGGAGCAAGACAAGGTCACACCCTCCACACACACCCACAAAGACCTCCCATAGACCCCGACAGACCTCCCCAAGCCCAACGCACACACCTCCTGTAGACCCCCTGCATACCACTTGAGACCACCTCAGTGAGGGGAGTGGAGAGAGTTCAGTCGAACAGGCTGTTAGCTAGCTATTGAGTAGAATGGCTGCCAGATGCTAACTAGCTCCTAACGACTAACCAGTATTTATCCGCTAGCTGTTGAGTAGATAGCTGCTAACTGCTAGCTGCCAACTGCTAGCAGCTAAACACTAGCCAGTAGTTAGCGGCTAGATGGTGAAAAGCTAGCCACAAGCCATTAATTACTAGCTGCTAACCACTAACGGCTAACGGTGTGTGCTGCAGGACTCCCTGGCGCTGCTGCATGGGGAGCTGCAGCAGCTACAGACGCGCCTCCAGGAGTCTCAGAGCAGCATGGAGAACCAGAAGCTCACCCTGACGGAGCAGGTCAGAGAGCTGGGCCAGCAGAGGGGCCAGCTCCACCAGGAGGTGAGCGGCATTAACTAACCCTGACCACAACCACTGTCACTACCTAACCCTGACTACAACCACTGTCACTACCTAACCCTGACCACAACCACTGTCACTACCTAACCCTGACCACAACCACTGTCACTACCTAACCCTGACCACAACCACTGTCACTACCTAACCCTGACCAGAACTACTACAACTATCTAACCCTGACCAGAACCACTGTCACTACCTAACCCTGACCACAACCACTGTCACTACCTAACCCTGACCACAACCACTGTCACTACCTAACCCTGACCACAACCACTGTCACTACCTAACCCTGACCACAACCACTGTCACTACCTAACCCTGACCACAACCACTGTCACTACCTAACCCTGACCACAACCACTGTCACTACCTAACCCTGACCACAACCACTGTCACTACCTAACCCTGACCACAACCACTGTCACTACCTAACCCTGACTACAACCACTGTCACTACCTAACCCTGACCACAACCACTGTCACTACCTAACCCTGACCACAACCACTGTCACTACCTAACCCTGACCACAACCACTGTCACTACCTAACCCTGACCACAACCACTGTCACTACCTAACCTTGACCAGAACTACTACAACTATCTAACCCTTACCACAACCACCAGTAGTAGTAGTGTTAGTTTAGCAGTAGTAGTAGTAGTAGTAATAGTAGTAGTAGTAGTAGTAGTAGAAGAAGAGCCATTCAGAGAGCTTTACAGCAGGCGGGAATTTGAAAGGGAGGGGAGGGGGGAGAGAGAGGGAGGAAGGGAGGGAGGGAGGCCCATGTTGACCTTGGCCAGGATGTCACCATGGTATACCTTCTCTACTGCCAAGAAACCTCTCTCTTTCTCTATCTATCCCTCCCTCCCTCCCTCCCTCCCTCCCTCCCTCCCTCCCTCCCTCCCTCCCTCCCTCCCTCCCTCCCTCCCTCCCTCCCTCCCTCCCTCCCTCCCTCCCTCCCTCCCTCCCTTCATCTGGTGTAAACAGAGCCTTGTAGTTAGCGTCTGTAGCCAGTGTCTGTGTAGTTAGCGTCTGTAGCCAGTGTCTGTAGTTAGCGTCTGTAGCCAGTGTCTGTGTAGTTAGCGTCTGTAGCCAGTGTCTGTGTAGTTAGCGTCTGTAGCCAGTGTCTGTGTAGTTAGCGTCTGTAGCCAGTGTCTGTGTAGTTAGCGTCTGTAGCCAGTGTCTGTGTAGTTAGCGTCTGTAGCCAGTGTCTGTAGTTAGCGTCTGTAGCTCTGGTGTGAGCAGAGTGCTCACGTGGGGGAGGAATCTCCCGGCTAGGGTAGAACTACGTCACGGCTCTGGTCCGCTGACCCCCTGGACCCCAGGGTTCGTAGCCCACCTGTTGACTCCTGCTCACCCAAAACCACCCAGCACCCATTCAGTCTTCTCCCTGTTGCCTCCAACCATGGTAGAGGTTATGACCTGTCCAGAACCAGTCAGTCCCTGTTTAGACCTCAGACCTCTCCAGACCCAATCAGACCTGCCCAGACCCAGTCAGCCCTGTTTAGACCTCAGACCCCTCCAGACCCAATCAGACCTGCCCAGACCCAGTCAGCCCTGTTTAGACCTCAGACCATGAACCCATTTTCATCTAATCCAGTTCCCTCTATCTGTAATCCCCTTTCGTGCCAAACAGGAACACAGAGCAAGGGCAACACAGCAACAGCGAGTTGGAAACAATAACCGGGTTAGTTCCGACCTAGTGGGACTGGAGGTACTGGTCTTACGGCCGGGTCCGACTGGGACACCCTGAACCCTGTAGCACCAGGGCGCTGTGGGCTCCCTCTGGTCGGACTGGGACACCCTGAACCCTGTAGCACCAGGGGCGCTGTGGGCTCCCTCTGGTCGGACTGGGACACCCTGAACCCTGTAGCACCAGGGGCTCTGGGCTCCCTCTGGTCGGACTGGGACACCCTGAACCCTGTAGCACCAGGGGCGCTGTGGGCTCCCTCTGGTTCGTCTCAGCGCTGGAGGGAGAGAGGGGGAGAAGAGGAGGAGGAGGTGCTTTGAGGAGGGGTGAGAGAGGGGGAGGGTGGGGGAGGGAGGAGGGGGAGGGTGTGGAGGAGGAGGAGGTGCTCTGAGGAGGGGGAGGGTGTGGGGGAGGGGGAGGTGCTCTGAGGTGGGGTGAGAGAGGGGGAGGGTGGGGGGGAGGGGGAGGTGCTCTGAGGTGGGGTGAGAAAGGGGGAGGGTGTGGGCTGATGGTAGGGACCAGGGTATCGTCATATGAAATCAGACTTTGACTTAACCCCTTGTGTCAATAAACAGGGGCCGGTTGCACCAACTGGGCGTAACTAAGCCTGGTCGTAACTGCTAAGTAGGTCTTAGTTACGACCTGGCGTTAGAATGGAACTAACGCCGGTTGCACCAACGGGACTTACGCCTGGTCTTAACTACGCCCGGTCTTAGCCATGCGCGGCCATGTGAATGTTCCATGGTATGCGCATATCACCGCGTTGCTAGGATACCTCGTGACAACAGCTGTTTACTATTTTATTTGACATGCTGTTGGACACCGAAATAAATAATTCATTCGTTCACTCATTGTCATTCATCAATTGTGTTAATGCCTAACAATAAAACACTGCAAACGAATATAATTAAAATATGTATTTGTAATGTCTGGTTTACGACGAGCAGGCATTTAGACGGGAATGTTTCTGTAGGAGAGATTTGTTTAATGTGTCGGCCTGTATAAAATATATAAACATAGTTAAAACAACATTCACAACTGATTATAAGTTGAGAACGGACTAATCGGCCAGCGATATCTTCCCGACAGGCAGTCGATCTGTGAACACTGATCATATCGCCGGCTGTGCTTTGAAATGCAGTTTAGCGAAGCGTTGCAAGGATGGTGGTAATGCTGCATTGGATTGGATGTAATTGCTATAGAAACAGCCTGGAATTTCAACTCTACGCCTGCCCCTGACCAGGCGTAGGATTTACGCCTGGTCTTAGTGAAAAGAACGCTAAGCCCAGTTGGTGCAACCGGCGTAACGGTTAGGTTGGACTTAGAACGCCAAGTTACGACCAGGCGTAGTTACGACCAGGCTTACGCCCAGTTGGTGCAACCGGCCCCTGGAGCCAGGGCTGTTTATTTTCTAGCCAGAGGTCACTGGAGCCTCGGAGACCCCCCCCCCATTAAAACACAGACCCCCCCCCCCCCCACCTCAAACCCACCTCATCATGATTGGGTGGGAAGGACTGTGGATGGGGGGTTTTGTTTTATTTGATATTTTCTTACAACTTTTTTTGGACTTAGGACTAGAAAGCATCTTGTGTGGCCGTAATGAGCTACGGGGCCTCCTCAACGCTCAGGCTCCTCCTCCTCCTCCTCCTCCTCCTCCTCCTCCTCCTCCTCCTCCTCCTCCTCCAACCTATCATCTCCCTACTCCACCCCCACCTCACCACCCTGGCCCCTCTATAGCCAGCTCCACCCTCACCACCTCCACCCCCACCATCACCCCCATCTCCCCCCTCACTATCTCCACCATCACCCCCATCTCCCCCCTCACTATCTCCACCATCACCCCCATCTCCCGCCTCACCCTCTCCCCCTCATCATGTCCACCCCCCCCCCCCCTCCCGGTGCCCGTCCATCATGTCGTTTCGTGGTAGGAGGTCTGGTCGGCCTGCAGGCTCTGGGGGGTTCTGGGTGCAGCGTGTTGGGTGACGGTGCAGAATACACTGGTCCCACCGTCTCCCAGCTTGGCAGAGCTGGAGCTGCATGGGGGAGGAGGGGGGGAGGAGAGGGGGAGGGCGGGGGGGAGGAGGGGGGAGGGCTGGGGGGAACCCTGGGCTAGATCTGGTGGATGTGTAGTCATGTTTGCAAACATCGCAGCAGAGATACGACCCTGTTCTGAAGGCTTTAGGGAGGGTTTAAAAGCTTCTCCTCCTCTTGTAGCGGTTCTTGTGGGGGGCTGTGGAACATGTGTCCAGCTCCCCCTCCTCCTCCCTGAGGACGGGATCCCGTGCATGAGGCCCTGCAGCAGCCCCGGACGGGATGGTTGTTACCTGATGACTGAGGATCAGTGTGTGATGGAGCTGTAGTTGTGACGTAGCTGTGGCCGGTGTGTGATGGAGCTGTAGTTGTGACGTAGCTGTGGTCGGTGTGTGATGGAGCTGTAGTTGTGACGTAGCTGTGGTCGGTGTTTGATGGAGCTGTAGTTGTGACGTAGCTGTGGCCGGTGTGTGATGGAGCTGTAGTTGTGACGTAGCTGTGGTCGGTGTGTGATGGAGCTGTAGTTGTGACGTAGCTGTGGTCGGTGTTTGATGGAGCTGTAGTTGTGACGTAGCTGTGGTCGGTGTGATGGAGCTGTAGTTGTGACGTAGCTGTGGTCGGTGTGTGATGGAGCTGTAGTTGTGACGTAGCTGTGGTCGGTGTGTGATGGAGCTGTAGTTGTGACGTAGCTGTGGTCGGTGTGTGATGGAGCTGTAGTTGTGACGTAGCTGTGGTCGGTGTGTGATGGAGCTGTAGTTGTGACGTAGCTGTGGTCGGTGTGTGATGGAGCTGTAGTTGTGACGTAGCTGTGGTCGGTGTGTGATGGAGCTGTAGTTGTGACGCTGTTTTAGTTGTGACGTGGATATCGCTCAGTAAGTCCATTCCGATAGCAGTTCTCTTAAAAGAGTTTAAACAAAGCTGAACGTTGATATTAAGTTACCTCAAACGTTTCCTGACCTTGTAACTTGGTTACCATGGCTACCTGGTTACTATGGTAAGCCCTTTGGATACCTTCCTTTGCAAGAGTTTGTTATTGAATTCCTCGTGAGAAGTAAGTGTGTGTGTGTGTGTGTGTGTGTGTGTGTGTGTGTGTGTGTGTGTGTGTGTGTGTGTGTGTGTGTGTGTGTGTGTGTGTGTGTGTGTGTGTGTGTGTGTGTGCGTGCGTGCGTGCGTGCGTGCGTGCGTGCGTGCGTGCGTGCGTGCGTGCGTGCGTGCGTGCGTGCGTGCGCGTGCGTGCGTGCGTGTGTGTGTGTGTGTGTGTGTGTGTGATGCGAGACCACCCCAGGAGGGGTTTCATCATCCTAACTCTCACCCAAATGTTTCTCCCTCCCCTCTTACTTGCTCTCACTTATGCACTCACTCCCCCTACGCCTCTGACTTACTGCTATTACTCACTCTCTCTTACCATCTTACTCACTCTCTCTCCCCCTTACTCACTCTCTCTTACTCCCCCTCTCTCTCTCCCCCCCTCTCACTCCCTCTCTCTTACTCCCTCTCTCTCCCCCCTTACTCACTCTCTCCCCCTCTGACTCCCCCTCTCTCCCCCCCTGACTCCCCCTCTCTCCCCCTGACTCCCCCTCTGACTCCTCCTCTCCCCCCCTCCCTCCCTCTGACTCCCCCTCAGTGTAGCTCTAAGGGGCTCCTCTGTAGTGTAACTGGTCCTGACTCCCCCTCTCTCCCCCTCTCTCCCCCCTCAGTGTAGCTCTAAGTGTGTCCCCCGTAGTGTAACTGGTCCCCCCCCCCCCCCCCCCCAGGTGCAGGTGGTCCGCCGGGCGCTGCAGCAGGCGGAGGACCAGCGGGAGGCGGGGCGCGGCGAGCTGCAGGAGGCCCGCCGCCTGCACCAGGAGGCCCTCCAGGACCGGGACGAGCAGCGCCAGGAGGCCCAGGACACCAGGAGGCTCCTGGGGGACCAGAGGGAGGAGAGGGAGGCCCTCCACGCCTCCAACCAGGAGCTGAGGGCCGTCGTGAAGAGGGCCGAGAGCGACAACAGCAGGTAGCTCCCCCTACCTGCTCCTTAATGACCTGTCTCTGTACTGTCTAACCCCTACCTGCTCCTCAGTGACCTGTCTCTGTACTGTCTAACCCCTACCTGCTCCTTAATGACCTGTCTCTGTACTGTCCAACGCATACCTGCTCCTTAATGACCTGTCTCTGTACTGTCTAACCCCTACCTGCTCCTTAATGACCTGTCTCTGTACTGTCTAACCCCTACCTGCTCCTTAATGACCTGTCTCTGTACTGTCTTACCCCTACCTGCTCCTTAATGACCTGTCTCTGTACTGTCTAACCCCTACCTGCTCCTTAATGACCTGTCTCTGTACTGTCTAACCCCTACCTGCTCCTTAATGACCTGTCTCTGTACTGTCCAACGCATACCTGCTCCTTAATGACCTGTCTCTGTACTGTCTAGCCCCTACCTGCTCCTTAATGACCTGTCTCTGTACTGTCTAACCCCTACCTGCTCCTTATGACCTGTCTCTGTACTGCCTAACCCCTCCCTGCTCCTTAATGACCCGTCTCTGTACTGTCTAACCCCTACCTGCTCCTTAATGACCTGTCTCTGTACTGTCTAACCCCTACCTGCTCCTTAATGACCTGTCTGTACTGTCTAACCCCTACCTGCTCCTTAATGACCTGTCTCTGTACTGTCTAACCCCTACCTGCTCCTTAATGACCTGTCTCTGTACTGTCTAACCCCTACCTGCTCCTTAATGACCTGTCTCTGTACTGTCTAACCCCTACCTGCTCCTTAATGACCCGCCTCTGTACTGTCTAACCCCTACCTGCTCCTTAATGACCTGTCTCTGTACTGTCTAACCCCTACCTGCTCCTTAATGACCTGTCTGTACTGTCTAACCCCTACCTGCTCCTTAATGACCCGTCTCTGTACTGTGTAACCCCTACCTGCTCCTTAATGACCTGTCTCTGTACTGTCTAACCCCTACCTGCTCCTTAATGACCCGTCTCTGTACTGTCTAACCCCTACCTGCTCCTTAACGACCTGTCTCTGTACTGTCTAACCCCTACCTGCTCCTTAATGAGCTGTCTCTGTACTGTCTAACCCCTACCTGCTCCTTAATGACCTGTCTCTGTACTGTCTAACCCCTACCTGCTCCTTAATGACCTGTCTCTGTACGGTCTAACCCCTACCTGCTCCTTAATGACCTGTCTCTGTACTGTCTAACCCCTACCTGCTCCTTAATGACCTGTCTCTGTACTGTCTAACCCCTACCTGCTCCTTAATGACCTGTCTCTGTACTGTCTAACCCCTACCTGCTCCTTAATGACCCGTCTCTGTACTGTCTAACCCCTACCTGCTCCTTAATGACCTGTCTCTGTACTGTCTAACCCCTACCTGCTCCTTAATGACCTGTCTCTGTACTGTCTAACCCCTACCTGCTCCTTAATGACCTGTCTCTGTACTGTCTAACCCCTACCTGTCTCTGTACTGTCTAACCCCTACCTGTCTCTGTACTGTCTAACCCCTACCTGTCTCTGTACTGTCTAACCCCCAGTCTGCGGCGTGCGGGGGAGGAGACGGAGCAGACTGTGTGTGTGCTGGAGGAGGGCAGGAGGTCTCTTCAGGAGGAGGCCTCCACCCTGCGCTCCACCCTGAGGCAGCTGGAGAAGGCCCGCATGCAGGGCCGCCGCGAGCTGCAGGAGCTGCGCCGACAGGTGACCCCCGACCCCATCACCTCTGACACCATGACCCCCCGACCCCATCACCACTGACACCATGACCCCCCGACCCCATCACCACTGACACCATGACCCCCCGACCCCATCACCACTGACACCATGACCCCCCGACCCCATCACCACTGACACCATGACCCCCCGACCCCATCACCACTGACACCATGACCCCCCGACCCCATCACCACTGACACCATGACCCCCCGACCCCATCACCACTGACACCATGACCCCCCGACCCCATCACCACTGACACCATGACCCCCCGACCCCATCACCACTGACACCATGACCCCCCGACCCCATCACCACTGACACCATGACCCCCCGACCCCATCACCACTGACACCATGACCCCCCGACCCCATCACCACTGACACCATGACCCCCCGACCCCATCACCACTGACACCATGACCCCCCGACCCCATCACCACTGACACCATGACCCCCCGACCCCATCACCACTGACACCATGACCCCCCGACCCCATCACCACTGACACCATGACCCCCCGACCCCATCACCACTGACACCATGACCCCCCGACCCCATCACCACTGACACCATGACCCCCCGACCCCATCACCACTGACACCATGACCCCCCGACCCCATCACCACTGACACCATGACCCCCCGACCCCATCACCACTGACACCATGACCCCCCGACCCCATCACCACTGACACCATGTCCCTGCTCCACCTCGAGCCCTACAGCGGACTGGGGAACACACTCACCAGTATCCACTGGCTAACTGGTGGGCTGTGGTGAGGTCCCTCCCAGTAAGGACCAACACACTCACCAGTATCCACTGGCTAACTGGTGGGCTGTGGTGAGGTCCCTCCCAGTAAGGACCAACACACTCACCAGTATCCACTGGCTAACTGGTGGGCTGTAGTGAGGTCCCTCCCAGTAAGGACCAACACACTCACCAGTATCCACTGGCTAACTGGTGGGCTGTAGTGAGGTCACTCCCAGTAAGGACCAACACACTCACCAGTATCCACTGGCTAACTGGTGGTCTGTAGTGAGGTCCCTCCCAGTAAGGACCAACACACTCACCAGTATCCACTGGCTAACTGGTGGGCTGTAGTGAGGTCCCTCCCAGTAAGGACCAACACACTCACCAGTATCCACTGGCTAACTGGTGGTCTGTAGTGAGGTCACTCCCAGTAAGGACCAACACACTCACCAGTATCCACTGGCTAACTGGTGGTCTGTAGTGAGGTCACTCCCAGTAAGGACCAACACACTCACCAGTATCCACTGGCTAACTGGTGGTCTGTAGTGAGGTCACTCCCAGTAAGGACCATCACACTCACCAGTATCCACTGGCTAACTGGTGGTCTGTAGTGAGGTCACTCCCAGTAAGGACCAACACACTCACCAGTATCCACTGGCTAACTGGTGGGCTGTAGTGAGGTCCCTCCCAGTAAGGACCAACACACTCACCAGTATCCACTGGCTAACTGGTGGGCTGTAGTGAGGTCCCTCCCAGTAAGGACCAACACACTCACCAGTATCCACTGGCTAACTGGTGGTCTGTAGTGAGGTCACTCCCAGTAAGGACCAACACACTCACCAGTATCCACTGGCTAACTGGTGGGCTGTAGTGAGGTCACTCCCAGTAAGGACCAACACACTCACCAGTATCCACTGGCTAACTGGTGGGCTGTGGTGAGGTCACTCCCAGTAAGGACCAACACACTCATCAGTATCCACTGGCTAACTGGTGGGCTGTGGTGAGGTCACTCCCAGTAAGGACCAACACACTCACCAGTATCCACTGGCTAACTGGTGGGCTGTAGTGAGGTCACTCCCAGTAAGGACCATCACACTCACCAGTATCCACTGGCTAACTGGTGGGCTGTGGTGAGGACGTCACTCCCAGTAAGGACCATCACACTCACCAGTATCCACTGGCTAACTGGTGGTCTGTAGTGAGGTCCCTCCCAGTAAGGGTAACGGTTCGGCCTCCAGTCGGTCCCTCCGTCCTGCCTGGGAGGGTGTGACCGCAGGAGGGCGTGGTTTGAGTCGTGTCCGACGCCCGCCCCAGGTGAAGGTGCTGGAGGCGGCGGGCCGGCAGCAGAAGGAGGAGCTGCAGGAGGTGCACGGCCGGCTGTCCCAGGAGGAGCAGAAGGAGGAGGAGGCGCGGCGGGAGGCGTTCTCTCTGAAGCAGAGGGTGGTGGAGTGCGAAGCGGGAAGAGAGGCGGCCCTGAAGGAGGTGAGCCTCAGGAGATGAGCCACTTTAGACCGGCTGTGGTGGGCTCTGCAGGCACTCCCATGGTATTCACTGCCTGGTTAGTAGTAGCATTAGGGGCTGTGGTGGGCTCTGCAGGCACTCCCATGGTATTCACTGCCTGGTTAGTAGTAGCATTAGGTGCTAAGGTGTGTGTATCGTGGGTCTTTGTGTGTAGTACAGGGTGTGTGTATCGTGGGTCTGTGTGTGTAGTAGTGCTAGGTGCTGAGGTGTGTGTGGTGGTACTCAGTGTGTAGTAGCATTAGGTGCTAAGGTGGGCTCTGCAGGCACTCCCATGGTATTCACTGCCTGGTTAGTAGTAGCATTAGGTGCTAAGGTGTGTGTATCGTGGGTCTTTGTGTGTAGTACAGGGTGTGTGTATCGTGGGTCTGTGTGTGTAGCAGTGCTAGGTGCTGAGGTGTGTGTCTCAGTGTGTAGCAGTGCTAGGTGCTGAGGTGTGTGTGGTGGTACTCAGTGTGTAGCAGTGCTAGGTGCTGAGGTGTGTGTCTCAGTGTGTAGTAGTGCTAGGTGCTGAGGTGTGTGGTGGTACTCAGTGTGTAGTAGTGCTAGGTGCTGAGGTGTGTGGTGGTACTCAGTGTGTAGTAGTGCTAGGTGCTGAGGTGTGTGTCTCAGTGTGTAGTAGTGCTAGGTGCTGAGGTGTGTGGTGGTACTCAGTGTGTAGTAGTGCTAGGTACTAAGGTGTGTGTGTGGTTCTCAGTGCGCTGGCTTCCAGCGGCGTGTCGGTGAGCTGGAGGCGGCGGAGCGGCAGGTCAGGGAGTCCCTCCAGGAGAAGGAGGCGGGGCTCCAGGACTCGGAGCGGCGGCGCCGGGAGGCGGGCCAGCAACTGGAGCGCGCGGCGGAGGCGGCGGAGGCCCGGGCCCGGGAGCTGGCGCTGGGGGCCGGCCTGGCCGAGGGGCGCGCCCGGGGCCTGGAGGACCAGCTGGGCCTGGCCGAGGCCGCCCGGCGCGAGACGGACCTGAGGCTGAGGGCCCTGTGGTCCGCGGTGCGCTGCGGCCTGGGCCTGGGGGGCCGGGCCGCCCGCAGCCAGGGGGCCCGCAGAGGACGGTCCCCCTCACCGTGGAGGAGCTACCCTCCGGCCCCACGTACGGACGCACTCAGACTGGACTGAGACACTGTGTTTGATAAAGACAGCTCCCTTATAGACCATGTCCATGTACTCAGCACACAGGGAGACTGATCTCAGACCTGCGACTGTATTTAGGGTAGTTAAGGAGCAGGTAGGGGTTAGACAGTACAGAGACAGGTCATTAAGGAGCAGGTAGGGGTTAGACAGTACAGAGACAGGTCATTAAGGAGCAGGTAGGGGTTAGACAGTACAGAGACAGGTCATTAAGGAGCAGGTAGGGGTTAGACAGTACAGAGACAGGTCATTAAGGAGCAGGTAGGGGTTAGACAGTACAGAGACAGGTCATTAAGGAGCAGGTAGGGGTTAGACAGTACAGAGACAGGTCATTAAGGAGCAGGTAGGGGTTGGACAGTACAGAGACAGGTCATTAAGGAGCAGGTAGGGGCTAGACAGTACAGAGACAGGTCATTAAGGAGCAGGTAGGGGTTAGACAGTACAGAGACAGGTCATTAAGGAGCAGGTAGGGGTGAGACAGTACAGACAGGTCATTAAGGAGCAGGTAGGGGTTAGACAGTACAGAGACAGGTCATTAAGGAGCAGGTAGGGGTTAGACAGTACAGAGACAGGTCATTAAGGAGCAGGTAGGGGTTAGACAGTACAGAGACAGGTCATTAAGGAGCAGGTAGGGGTGAGACAGTACAGAGACAGCTCATTAAGGAGCAGGTAGGGGTTAGACAGTACAGAGACAGGTCGTTAAGGAGCAGGTAGGGGTTAGACAGTACAGAGACAGGTCATTAAGGAGCAGGTAGGGGTTAGACAGTACAGAGACAGGTCATTAAGGAGCAGGTAGGGGTTAGACAGTACAGAGACAGGCCATTAAGGAGCAGGTAGGGGTTGGACAGTACAGAGACAGGTCATTAAGGAGCAGGTAGGGGTTAGACAGTACAGAGACAGGTCATTAAGGAGCAGGTAGGGGTTAGACAGTACAGAGACAGGTCATTAAGGAGCAGGTAGGGGTTAGACAGTACAGAGACAGGCCATTAAGGAGCAGGTAGGGGTTAGACAGTACAGAGACAGGTCATTAAGGAGCAGGTAGGGGTTAGACAGTACAGAGACAGGCCATTAAGGAGCAGGTAGGGGTTGGACAGTACAGGGACAGGCCATTAAGGAGCAGGTAGGGGCTAGACAGTACAGAGACAGGTCATTAAGGAGCAGGTAGGGGTTAGACAGTACAGAGACAGGTCATTAAGGAGCAGGTAGGGGTTAGACAGTACAGAGACAGGTCATTAAGGAGTAGGTAGGGGTTAGACAGTACAGAGACAGGTCATTAAGGAGCAGGTAGGGGTTAGACAGTAGAGACAGGTCATTAAGGAGCAGGTAGGGGTTAGACAGTACAGAGACAGGTCATTAAGGAGCAGGTAGGTGTTAGACAGTACAGAGACAGGTCATTAAGGAGCAGGTAGGGGTTAGACAGTACAGAGACAGGTCATTAAGGAGCAGGTAGGTGTTAGACAGTACAGAGACAGGTCATTAAGGAGCAGGTAGGGGTTAGACAGTACAGAGACAGGTCATTAAGGAGCAGGTAGGGGTTAGACAGTAGAGACAGGTCATTAAGGAGCAGGTAGGGGTTAGACAGTACAGAGACAGGTCATTAAGGAGCAGGTAGGGGTTAGACAGTAGAGACAGGTCATTAAGGAGCAGGTAGGGGCTAGACAGTACAGAGACAGGTCGTTAAGGAGCAGGTAGGGGTTAGACAGTATAGAGACAGGTCATTAAGGAGCAGGTAGGGGTTAGACAGTACAGATACAGGTCATTAGGAGTCGTCGGGTTAGGGCCTTTTGCTCGAAGAAGGCTACATTGCAGACATTAGGGTAGACTCTGTGCTGGGTTCCTCGTTTCCTTAGCTTGTGTGTGTGTGTGTGTGTGTGTGTGTGTGTGTGTGTGTGTGTGTGTGTGTGTGTGTGTGTGTCTGTGTGTCTCAGGGGCAGAAGGGGTCCCAGACAGCCCTGGCTCCTCGTCACCGGGCTCTGAGGACCAGGAGGTGGGCGTGGAGGGGGTACAGGGCGCCCTGCGAGCGCTCCACCAGGAGCTCCGGGACACCCAGAGAGACAGGGTACGCCCCCCGTCCCCGTCCCCGTCCCCCCCCTCCGTCCCCCTCGACACCCACACCTCACAGTGGCCACTCATCATGAGGCTGATTGTTGATACATCCCAGAGTAGATACTGTTTCCAGTGTCTGTCTGCACTGTTTTTGTTTATGAGTGTATATATGGGTTTCAAAGGAGAGGACAGTGGGTTGAGCGGGAGAGTGAGTGAAACATAGCTTAGGACCGCAGGTCGGAATCCAGCCTGTCAATCACCTGCTGTATATAGATGGCACACTAGCACGTTTAATCCAACCTGTCGATCAACTACTGTATACAGTTAGCACATTAGCATGTTTAATCCAACCTGTCGAAAACCTGCTGTGTATAGATGACACACTAGCATGTTTAATCCAACCTGTCTATCAACTACTGTATACAGATAGCACAGTAGCATGTTTAATCCAACCTGTTACCTACTGTTTGTGGTTAGCACAGTAGCGGGCTAGCTGACTGTGGGTCTTTGTGGTTAGCACAGTAGCGGGCTAGCTGACTGGGTCTTTGTGGTTAGCACAGTAGCGGGCTAGCTGACTGTGGGTCTTTGTGGTTAGCACAGTAGCGGGCTAGCTGACTGTGGGTCTTTGTGGTTAGCACAGTAGCGGGCTAGCTGACTGTGGGTCTTTGTGGTTAGCACAGTAGCGGGCTAGCTGACTGTGGGTCTTTGTGGTTAGCACAGTAGCGGGCTAGCTGACTTTGGGTCTTCGCGCAGGACGAGGCGAGGTCCCAGACCTCCAGCCTGGGTGAGCGTCTGAAGGAGCTCCAGACCAGCCAGGAGAGGTCTGCTGCCCAGCTCCTGCAGCTCCAGGCAGCTCTGAAGGACTCTGTGGAGGGTGAGAGAACCAGGGGAACCATGGCACAGAACCACCACATACAAGGGTTAAAGGAGTTCAAGACACTGAGAAACAGAAACCAAGCTAAACAATACTGATAGCATCACAGATCTCATCAGTATAGACTATCACAAATCTATAAGAAAGGAACGATACACATTAAATACAGAACACTACACTGACACACAAAACAAATCTAAAAGTGAAGGTTCAAAGATTTGAAACGGTAAATGCAATGGCGGTGTTTCACCACAGGGGGCGCTGTTCCCGTGCACTAACAGTGTCTCTTTAACCTGCGTTTCCCCAGGCAAGCGGGAGGCGTCTGACCAGCTGCTGCGGGTGCAGAGCTCCCTGTGCGTGCAGGAGGAGGCGTGGCGGCAGGCCCAGCAGGAGAAGAGGAGCCTGGGGGAGGAGCTGGTCAGGCTGAGGGTGGGCCTCCAGAAGGCCGAGGCCGAGGCCAGGAGCCTGCAGGTACAGGAGGGACCCCCCGGGACTGGGACCCCCCCCAGAAAGACAGGGGGGAAACGTAGGACCTCACACTGATTAGGATAATTTGTGAGGTCACAAAAGGATTTGTTGCAGACCAATTTGCGTACGCATAATGTAGTGTACTGCAATATAATGTAGTGTAATTTATTAACTTCAAAGTAATGATTTGTGGAATGTAACGTGGTATTAAGGTCATCTATATGTAAATGAAAGTTATGCTATCCTCTATGAAAAAGTATGTAAAGGTAACCAATATTTAAAGGTAATGTAAAGGTAATCTATATGTTAAGGTAATGCAAAGGTAATGCAAAAGTAATCTATATAGTTAATATATGTGTCGAGGTAATGTTAGCTTAATTTAAAGGTAATGTTAAGATAAAGGTAATGTAAGGTACCCTTTCTGTACGTGTTGAGGTAACGTCCGGTCACCCTGCCCCCAGGAGCGGCTGCAGGCCTCGGAGGCGGCGGCGGCGGCCAGCCTCCAGCGGCAGCGGGAGGCCCGGGAGGCGGCGGAGGGCCGGGCCGCCCAGCTGGAGGCCGCCCAGCGCGGGGCGGAGGCGGAGCGGCAGCGGGCGGCGGGCCGCGGCGCCGAGCTGGACGGCCAGCTGGGGGCGCTGCGGGGCCGGCTGGCGGAGCGGGGGGAGGAGCTGGCCGCCAGCGAGGAGCGCGGCGCCGCCCTGGAGGAGCGGCTGGCGGCGGCGCTGGCCCGGGCGGAGCTGCAGGAGGCGGGGCTGAGGGAGGAGCTGCGCCGGGTGGCGGGCTCGTTGTCTAGCAACCGCAGGAGCGCCGGCGCCCTGCAGGAAGAGGCGGGGCAGCTGCAGCGGGTGCTGGCGGCCAGCCAGGAGGACCGCAGGGTGCTGCAGGTAACCGGGCGCTCCCCCAGGGACCCCCCGCCCAGGGACCCCCGCCTAGGGACCCCTACCTAGGGACCCCCACCCCCAGGGACCCCCACCTAGGGACCCCCCGCCTAGGGACCCCCACCTAGGGACCCCCACCCCCAGGGACCCCCACCTCCAGGGACCCCCCGCCTACGGACCCCCACCATGGACCCCCACCCCTAGGGACCCACATCACCAGGGACATGGCCTCCCCGTTCAGGATGGGGGTTCATGTCTGAGGGCGGGGGGCAGATCAGGTCTGGCTGGACGGGCCATCTCACTTCTCTTGCTCCGCATTGTTTTCGACCAATCATGTCGGTTCAGATCTCTGAGAACCTTATTTGTGAACACAAACCCGAGGTTTAGTAGTAAACAGTAAACATGTGTAAAGGTTTCAAATCAACAATAGACTTGCCCCTTTAGAAATGCACTATACAATATAGTTTTCTTACCTTTCTGCGTTCCAGGAGTGTACTGTAACTCAGTAGGACTGCTGGAGCCAAGATTACTAACGTCACGATGAGATAGTACTACTCTGTACTGCACAAAGTACTGGACAGGCGCTTAAAAAAAACTAAAAAGAATGATACAACTAATGTGAAAAATATGATGCAGAAAACATCTATTTACACAATAGGAGTAGTAGCAATGTAAATGTTTACTCTAAACAGTGCTAGTAAACATGAGAGACAGCTGAGGCGTTAATGAGCAGGGTGATTCATCGTTAGGCCCCGGGACCAGAGACTGCAGCGACCGGCGGAATTAATCGGCGGCATAATATTTACCCGGGCAGGTCACGTAAAACAAACGAACAGAGCTGTAAACCTTCTCCGTTTTTCTAAGATGTTTAATTGAACCGGGGAACATGATGAATTGCCGGTCCTTCCGTTGCCACACTTTGATTTAAAACTAATCCGCCGTGGCCTTCTGAGTTCTGGAGGGCGCCCGGGTTGTTCTTGGTCTTGTTGACCTAGCGTTTGGTTTTCCGGGGGACACAGAGGACCTGGGCAGTAAAACACTGCCCAGAGCTCGTTAATCCTCCTCGGAGCTCCTCCTCAGAGCTCCGCCTCCGAGGACCTGGCCTCTGGTTGGTTCAGCCGTTGGAGAGATGTTGGACAAACAAAAACAGGGCACTCTCGGAAACCCGGTCAGCGCGCGCCAACGCAAAGAGGACAAGCTCTGCCCTGCTGGGCGTAGCCCTACGTCTGTCAGAGGCTAACGAGAGGCTAACGAGAGGCAGCAGGATCAGAGGCTAACGAGAGGCAGCAGGATCAGAGGCTAATGTGAGGCCAATGAGAGGCTAACGAGAGGCAGCCGGATCTGAGGCTAACGAGAGGCAGCAGGGTCAGAGGCTAACGAGAGGCAGCAGGATCAGAGGCTAACGAGAGGCAGCAGGATCTGAGGCTAACGAGAGGCAGCCGGATCAGAGGCTAACGAGAGGCAGCAGGATCTGAGGCTAACGAGAGGCAGCCGGATCAGAGGCTAACGAGAGGCAGAAGGATCAGAGGCCTAACGGCAGAAGGGGAGCAGAAGGAGGGCATCCCAGCACAGGCTGACATAGGCATGACGTTGATGATCATGTTGTGTTGCTGAAGGCCCCTCGGCTCCTCTGCATGCTGTTCCTCTGTGGACCCAGGTCTTCTCTGTGTCTCTACAGGAGCAGCTGGACGCCCTGCGGGACGGCCTGTCGGAGAGCCAGCGGCTGAACCAGGCGCTGACGGAGCGCGCTCTCAGCCTGCAGACGGCCCTGGAGACGCAGCAGCTGGAGGCCGCGGAGCGGGAGAAGCAGAGCAGCGCGCTGAAGCAGGTCACCACCGGGCCCGTCTTTATTATATAAATGTTATATATCATTTTCTAATTCAATTATAAATTTAATCTAGAATTTTTTATTTATTATGAATATACAGTAATTTAGAATTTTGTATTTAGATTATAAATATAATTTTGAATTTTATTATTTATTTATTTTTCTACTATAAAAAAGTAATTAAATACAGTACTTTAGTGGAGCTAGAGGCAGAGCAGAAAACAGGATTCACTGTGGATTGGATGAGGTCCAGCGTTGGGTCCAATTTAAGCCAATCAGAAGCCAAAGCTGCGGCTGGTTAGTTTGTCGGTTGAAGGTTTGTCGGTTGAATGTTTCCCAGGCGCTCAAGCGGCAGAAGGAGGCGGGGCTAGAGGCCCACAGCTCCGCCCAGCAGCTTCAGCAGGAGAGGGAGGGGCTCCAGGAGAGGCTGAGAGCCCTCCAGATCACCGTGACGACGCTGCAGACGGAGCGCGGCGAGCTGGAGCGGAGCGTCGCACGGCTGGGGAGGGACAAGGCCGCGCTGCGCAAGGCCCTGGAGAAGGTGGGTCCGTCCGTCCGTCCGTGCAGGTCCTCGTTCCCCCAGCAGGTCAAGGCGGTCACAGGGTCATTCAGCAGAAGCTTGGGTTAAGTCCCCTCCCTCTCTGAGCCTGAGCGTCCCTCAGAGGGTCCCACCCTGGTAGGTAGACGGTTTGGTAGCTCAGTGTCTCTCATGTCTGGTGGAGCCCTGAGACCCCACTAGGGGGGCTGAGCAGCTTGGGGTTGGGGGGGGGGATGGGGGGGTACTCTGTTAGTTGAATTGGTTCAACGTTAACATAGAGTTGCTGGTCCGTGAAGCTCGGACCAGGACACCTCAGCTGGTCCCACTGAGAACCATCCAGGCCGCTACCATGTTCCCCTAGTAATGAGGGAGAGGTGGGGTCCGGTGGGGATTCCCACGGCGACCTGGGGGGGGTCAGGAGGTGCAGCGGGCTGACCTCCGGGCGTCTCCTCCTTCAGGCGGAGTTGCAGAGGCTAAGGAGCGAGGAGGAGGTGGTGCTGGGCGGCCAGGAGAAGGAGCGCCTGCTGGAGGCACTGCGGGCCCTTGAGCGGGACCTGACGGAGAACCAGGTGGAGCTGCAGACCCTGCAGGTCAGAGGTCACAGCGTCGCTGCTCAGAATTTGCATCCAGGTCTCAAGTCAGACATGGGGGATGGGGAGCTCAGAGCTGGGTGAACGGGGCGCTTCGTATTTGTTTCGGCCAATCGTGTAGCGGGAGGCGGGATCCTTAAGTGTCTAACTGTCGATCACAAACTTGGCCGGCAGTAGAGAACTGTTAAAAAAATATCTGTAAAGGTTTCAAATCAACCCAGTTTAAACTAGCCACTGTAGAAATACACAGAAATAAATTAAAGCTGCGTGCATTTACCTCTGACCACTAGAGGGCAGTACTCTGCAGTAGAACTCCCTCCCCCAACCCAGATTAATCTTCTCCTCACTCTGCAGCCATCGAAGCTGGGCTCATTACTTTGCCCAAAGCGGCGTGAATATACGCCACGTGTTCACTCCCACGAGTGTAGGACGAGGGGCTTGACTCTTGTGAACGCCAACGTTTCTTTCAATTTCCATTTAAATTCATTCTCAACCAAGCTGAGGGGGATCCATCAACTGAGTAGAATCCCTCCTTCCACCCTGAGGAGTAACCAGGAGTGGTTGCCACTCCTCCCCCCCCCAGGCGCGGTACTCGGAGCTGGGCCACGCCCAGTCCCAGCGCCTCCTGGAGGAGACGGCGCGCCACGCCCAGGAGATGGAGGCGGAGACGGGCCGGCTGCGGGCCGCCGGACTGCAGGCGGAGCGGGCCCTGGAGACCCGGGAGAAGGCCCACCGCCAGCGGGTCAAGGGCCTGGAGGGCCAGGTCGGTAGTCCGACACCCCCACCCTGGGCACACCGCTGCCCAGGGGCCGCTGAGCAAGGAGCCTGGGGCAGCCTGATGGCTCAGAGGCTGCTTATGGGTAGTCTCTAACATATGGTGACTGGCTGCCTGGTGAGTGTTGGGGTGACACCTCGTCTCTGCGTCCCCAGGTTCTGACGCTGAAGGAGCAGCTCGATGAGGACGTGAGGCGGCGCCAGGCCCGGAGCCACAAGGTCCTGGGGTCCAGACACTGACCCGGCAGCAGGTCCTGGGGTCCAGACACTGACCCGGCAGCAGGTCCTGGGGTCCAGACACTGACCCGGCAGCAGGTCCTGGGGTCCAGACACTGACCCGGCAGCAGGTCCTGGGGTCCAGACACTGACCCGGCGGCAGGTCCTGGGGTCCAAACACTGACCCGGCAGCAGGTCCTGGGGTCCAGACACTGACCCGGCAGCAGGTCCTGGGGTCCAGACACTGACCCGGCAGCAGGTCCTGGGGTCCAGACACTGACCCGGCAGCAGGTCCTGGGGTCCAAACTGGCGGTCATCGTTTATCCCACAAGGTGGGACTTAACACTTATCCAGCACTATGCTGGGGTCCACACCCCAAAGGTGCAAGAGTTCAAATCCAGCTCTTAGCTTCAATCCTTCAAGGTTCTAGCTCTCTCTAGAGCTGGGGTCGAATCCACTATGGTGCTGGGACTCGACCCCAGCTCTTTCTCAGTCAATACAAAAGATGCCGATTCAAACCCAACTCCTCACTGTGATCCCAGAAGGGGCCATGGGTTCCAACCATAGATATGTATAGAGCACTAGATGGCTCGTCCGCGCTGCTGGCCAATGGAGTCCAACGTCACCACTGGCGGCCATCTTGCCACAGTCAGCCGCTCACCCATAGCATTGTGTTGGTAGTGGTACATGTACTTTTTAAATAACCATAACTTGCTCAATTTCAAACCGATTTTCAAACGGTTTGGTTTATTATAAACGTCAGAGATGAGGTTATGACACTGCATACTTATGAATAATTATGTTAGGTTCTAGAAAAATAGAATAATGTTCTAAAATAGGTACAAGATTATAACCAAGAAGAAGAAGATGGCCGCCTGTGATGATGTTCTAGACATCTAGTGTTCTATCTATGGTTCCATAAGTCATCTTACAGGCTGCTGGGCCCTGAACCAAACTGATATGTTCTCAAATAAGGTGCTGAAGTTCAAGCCCACACATTCCTTGGGTCTGACGTTGTTCCAACAAGGTGCTCGTGTCCAAAGGAACCCAGCTCTCAACTCGTTGGACCCACTTTGTTCCCTCACATATTCAGATACAGTTGACCAGGGTCCATACTGTTCTCACAGCCTCTAAAACGGTTTCAGATAATAAATAGAAATAGAAATACTGCATTTTGGTGATTTCCCCTTGTTTTAACCTAACACACACACACACACACACACACACACACACACACACACAAACACACACACACACACACACACACACACACACACACACACACACACACACACACACACACACACACACACACCCCAACACTGACACACACACAGCCCCACATCCCCCCATACACTCACACACACCCACGGCCACACACCCCGTGGATTCAGCGTGCACACTGCGCCGGGGTTCATGAATGCAGGAAAGCAGAACAACAACAAACAATGGTGGTTCTGTTTACCCGCGTTCACCGCCGCCAAAAAAATGTTTGGAGGATTTTCCCTGAGCTGGCGGACCACCTCTGGTCCGGTCCGATCCAGGGAGCTGGGTTATGAAACGGCCTCCGCTCAGCCCCCCCCCCCCCACACCCCCCCGACCACGAGACACTCATTGTCCTAAGGAGGTCGAAGCCCTTTGTCCCAATGAGTTCTGGTGCCGCTCGATGAGACGGGAAGAGAGCTTAATAATCCGATGTTTACACTTCCCGGTCCCTGGGATGACTGATGCTGTGAGAGGTTTAACGTTGTTCCGCTCTTTGATTCCTGATTGTTTAAAAGGGTCGTAGTTATGTGCCATGATTCCCATACTTGATTATTGTGAAATGTTTTGTGTGATTATGGATCACGAATGCCAAGGATGTTTGTGTACTAAATCCTCTTAAGTATTTGTGTTTCTTGGCAACTTAGTATATCTGAGACTAATGGTTATCGAATGAGCAACATTAAATCAAGTGTGTACTGAAGGGGTCCTGTGTCTTTGTGTGTGTGTGTGTGTGTGTGTGTGTGTGTGTGTGTGTGTGTGTGTGTGTGTGTGTGTGTGTGTGTGTGTGTGTGTGTGTCTGTGTGTGTGTGTGTGTGTGTGTGTGTGTGTGTGTGTGGGGGTAAGAGGGGGGAGAGAGACGTTGAGCGGCTGTGTGGGTGTTTATGTAGAGTCTGTGGGCAACAGCATGACCTTTGCCCTCTCTGGTCTGGTCTGTATGATCCTGTCTCTGTGCCTATGTGTGTGTATGTGTATTGGTGTGTGTGTGTGTATATATATGTGTGTGCCTGTGAGTGTGTATTTTCATTTGTCCGTCCCTGATTCCTCATTCAATGTTCCATTAGGACCAACGCAAACTAGAACAGTTCTCCTCATGGTGGAACAGTTCTCCTCATGGTGGAACTGTTCTCCTCATGGTGGAACAGTTCTCCTGATAGAACTGTTCTCCTCATGGTGGAACTGTTCTCCTCATGGTGGAACTGTTCTCCTCATGGTGGAACAGTTCTCCTTTTAGAACTGTTCTCCTGATAGAACTGTTCTCCTCATGGTGGAACTGTTCTCCTCATGGTGGAACAGTTCTCCTCATGGTGGAACAGTTCTCCTTTTAGAACTGTTCTCCTGATTGAACTGTTCTCCTCCTGTTAGAACAGTTCTCCTTTTAGAACTGTTCTCCTGATAGAACTGTTCTCCTGATAGAACTGTTCTCCTGATAGAACTGTTCTCCTGATAGAACTGTTCTCATGGTATAACAGTTCTCATCCTGTTGAAACTATCCTCCTGTTAGAACAGCTCTTCCTGTTAGAACAGCCCTTCCTGTTAGAACAGCTCTGCTCCTGTTAGAACTGTTCTGTGTGTTCCTGAGAGCACTGTAGCGTGTGCTGGTATGCTGAGAAGCTGCACGCTCCTCCACCGAGAGAGAGAGAGAGAGAGAGAGGGAGAGGGAGAGAGAGAGAGAGAGAGAGGGAGAGGGAGAGAGAGAGAGAGAGAGAGAGAGAGAGAGAGAGAGAGAGAGAGAGAGAGAGAGAGAGAGAGAGGCGGAGCCGAGGCCCTGAGCCCCTTTTAAATGCAGCCCTTTCATTATCATAGCTCCGCCCACTGCTTATCCAGTTACCGGCCCCTCTCCCTCTATTGGTGGGAGGGCTTTAATTATGCAAGGTAGCTGGTCCCTGCGGGGGGGGCGGGGCCTGCGCTGAAAGAAGTCCTTTGGCAGGCAGAATAGGGCTTTTATTGAAGAACCATTAGGGACCAAATCGCTTGTTTAGAGAGAAAAAAAAAAAAGGGAAAGGGAAGAAAAAAAAAGCTGAACTCCTCCGCTGGAGAAGTCTTCTCCCACTTCTGCTCTCAGTGGTGGAGCAGCAGCAGCAGCAGAGAGAGGAGCAGCGCACATAGAGAGAGAGCCCAGCCACTCTGCAGCAGAATGCCAGGAATCCAACGCAGCCCAGTCGCACCTTACAACCGGACCCCCTGACTCCCCAAGCGCTGAGACCACCACCTGGCACACCCGGACCTGAGAGACATCAGGACCCGAGAGACACCAGGACCTGAGAGACACCCGGACCAGAGAGACACCAGGACCCGAGAGACCAGGACCAGAGAGACACCAAGACCCAAGAGACCAGGACCAGAGAGACACCGGGACCCGAGAGACACCGGGACCTGAGAGACACCGGGACCCGAGAGACATCAGGACCCGAGAGACACCAGGAACTGAGAGACACCCGGACCAGAGAGACACCAGGACCCGAGAGACCAGGACCAGAGAGACACCAAGACCCAAGAGACCAGGACCAGAGAGACACCGGGACCTGAGAGGCACCGGGATCAGAGAGACACCAGGACTTGACAGACCAGGAGTCAGTCCACTACCAGAGGAAGACCAGAGCCTGAGGGAGAGACCACGACCAGATTAACCCTGGAACCAGAGAGACCTGAGAGAGAGACCTGAGACAGGACCACAGAGAGACCTCTCCAGGATCAGACCGAGACCAGAGAGACCGGAACTGGAGAGACAGACCAGCTGTCCGCCACCTGAGAGAGACTGACCGGACTTTGGAGAGAGAGAGAGGCCTGAGAGACCAGAACCAGAGAAAGACTACAATTTGAGAGGGTCTAGAACAAGTGAGATACCAGCACCTGGGAGAGCGAAGAACCAGGGAGAGAGACTAGAACCTGGGAGCTAGAGACCAGAGGAGCCGGCACCAGAAGCACGTGAGAGGAGCTGACACAGACCTCTCTCCTGTCCCCCCCTGCCCGGGTCGACACAGGTGTCCCTCCTCCCACCCTATCCTCCTCTCCTCCTCTCCTCTCCTCTCCTCTCCTCTCCTCTCCTCTCCTCTCCTCTCCTCTCCTCTCCCCTCCTCTCCTCCTCTCCTCTCCTCTCCTCTCCTCCTCTCCTCTCCTCTCCTCTCCTCCACTCCTCCTCCTCCCTCTCCTCTCCTCCTCCCTCTCCTCTCCTCCTCTCCTTCTCTCCTTCTCTCCCTCTCCTCACCTCCTCCTCTCCACTCCTCCTCCCCTCTCCTCTCCTCCTCCCTCTCCTCTCCTCTCCTCCCTCCTCCTCTCCCCTCCTCACCTCCTCCTCTCCTCCCTCTCCTCTCCTCCCTCTCCTCTCCTCTCTCCTCCCTCTCCTCTCCCCTCTCTCGCTCCGCGGGGCCTGGGGGAGCGTGTGTGTCGCGGCCCAGAGAGGCGATGCGGGCGTGGGGGGGTCTGCGGGCCCTGGCGGGGGTGCTGCTGGTCGTGGGGGCCCTGCTCCCCGGGGCGGGGGGGGTGGTGGCCCTGGAGGACATGTACCCCTTCGGCCCCGAGCAGGGCGACACGAGGACCAGCGCCCAGGACGACGGGGGGTCCGGCCTGGTGGAGATCTCCCTGGGGTTCCCCTTCTTCGGGGACAAGCACAACGGCCTCTATGTGAGTACACACACACACACACACACACACAGACACACACACACACACACACACACACACACACACACACACACACACACACACACACACACACACTCACAGAGCTCACACAAACATACACAAACACACACACACACACACACACACACTCACACACACACACACACACACACACACACACACACACACACATACACACACACACTCAGAGCTCCGACACACATACACACACTCAAGCACACTCAAAGAATTGATCTCAGCAAGAGCATCCTGAGGTGAATGGGTTTGGAGCCTGTTTGTGTGTGTGTGTGTGTGTGTGTGTGTGTGTGTGTGTGTGTGTGTGTGTGTGTGTGTGTGTGTGTGTGTGTGTGTGTGTGTGTGTGTGTGTGTGTGTGTGTGTGTGTGTGTGTGTCTTTGTATTTTTGTATGTTTTTGCTAGCACATGTACTTTGTATGTGTGTGTTTGTGCATAGCTCTGCATACTTTGCGTGTGGTGTGTGTGTGTTTATTTAGTGTGTGTGTGTTTGTATGTACATGGCAATATGTTCCTTGCGTGTGTGTTTATGGGGTGTATGCATGTTTGTATTTGATGTGTGTGTTTGTGTATATGTGTGTTTAAACACGTGTACATACACTTGTGTGTGTGTGTGTGTGTGTGTGTGTGTGTGTGTGTGGGTGTGTGTGGAGGATAGAGGACAGAGTAAATCCAACACACACATCTACACAAACACACAAACATACATACACCCAACAAACACACACAAGCAAGGTACATACTGCCGCACACACACACACACACACACACACACACACACCTAGCGGGAGCAGGGTGTGTGTGGCGGCTGCGTGGCTGCAGCATCTGTGAGCCATTCCCTCGCAGGTCGCAGCTCAAATATGCGGTGCGGCGGGTGGAGCTGAGGCTCTCTGAGCTTTGATCAGAGGCTGCAGCCTGCAGCCGCCCGACCCACAAATCAACCCCACCTGCTGGGCTCGCAACGCACCGCAGCCTGCCTCACTCAGCGCCCCGTACCTGATGCTCACACACACACACACACACGCACACACACACACACACACACACACACACACACACACACACACACACACACACACACACACACACACACACACACACGGGCACCAGTCCTCTCACACACACAAACACACACACACGTGTTCAAGTCCTCTCACTAGCACACACACACACACACACACATACACGCAAACACACGTGGGTACAAGTCCTCTCTCACACGCACACACACATCTCAGATGTCCTCGCTCAGTGTAAAAAGGGCTGCTGGTGTCACGGTGGTACCATGGCAACAATGGGCAAAGTGCACAACGCTGTTTCTAATCTCGGCGTCGGGGGACGAGATCCAGTGAGGTCATGTCCCGACACGGCCCCGTTGTGGCCCACGCATGGATCTGCACGGAACCCTGCAGGGCTAGCCTGTTCGCGGCGTGCATGTGTGTCCAGGGTTAGCCTGCAGGGCTAGCCTGCTCGCGGCGTGCATGTGTGTCCAGGGTCGGCCTGCAGGGCTAGCCTGCTCGCGGCGTGCATGTGTGTCCAGGGTTAGCCTGCAGGGCTAGCCTGCTCGCGGCGTGCATGTGTGTCCAGGGTCGGCCTGCAGGGCTAGCCTGCTCGCGGCGTGCATGTGTGTCCAGGGTTAGCCTGCAGGGCTAGCCTGCTCGCGGCGTGCATGTGTGTCCAGGGTTAGCCTGCAGGGCTAGCCTGCTCGCGGCGTGCATGTGTGTCCAGGGTTAGCCTGCAGGGCTAGCCTGTTCGCGGCGTGCATGTGTGTCCAGGGTTAGCCTGCAGGGCTAGCCTGCTCGCGGCGTGCATGTGTGTCCAGGGTTAGCCTGCAGGGCTTGCCTGCTCGCGGCGTGCATGTGTGTCCAGGGTTAGCCTGCAGGGCTAGCCTGCTCGCGGCGTGCATGTGTGTCCAGGGTTAGCCTGCACACCTGCGGCCCAGATTGCGTTGGTTCTGCTGCGGCCGCTCGGCAGGGATGACCTCAGATGCGTGCACTGGCTCACGATCACAACACACTACTGACCCTCAGAGGAAGAGAGGGAGGGAAGGGGGGAGAGAAGGAGGTAGGGGGGGAGAGAGGGAGGGAAAAGGGGAGAGAAGGAGGTAGGGGGGAGAGAAGGAGGGGAGGGGGGGGGAGAGAGGGAGGTAGGGGGGAGAGAGGGGGAGGGGAGGGGGGAGAGAGACAGGGAGGTACGAAATATGGAGGGAGAAAAAAAATGGGCAGGGAGAGAAGAAACAGAGGGAGAAAGAATGGGATAAATATAGCACATTTGTCGAAATCCAATACAGCATGTTGCGAGCCAGCGGTGAATCAAGACCTGATAAGAAGAGGACAGAGAGCTACAGTGGGTTTCAGTCCCTCAGATCTCGGTTCAAGTCCCGTAAACACTGGCTACAGCAGGAGTTGAATCGCGGTCAGACCTCCCTTCTCATCTGGGGGAATCAAAGGCGAGGCGGGCTGTCGAAGTGATTCTATGAAGCCCTGATCTGGCTGAGTGGCTCCGCTGGATCCACCCAACATCTGCCGGGCCACATGACTGAGGGGAGCAGCCATACGGCTTCTGGAAGCAGGTGATATTTCAGCCGCCGCCCAGCACGGATCCTCTCGGGCTCCCCTGGGGCGAGCTAGGAGCGCTCGGGCGTCTGCCACATGGAGGCCTGGGAGCTGACGTCCTCACTACCGCCTCCTGGGACCCTCTCTGACCTCAGCCTCCAGCCCCAGCCTCCAACGTCCTCACCACTGCCTCCTGGGACACCTCTTCCTCAGCCTCCTCACCACTGCCTCCTGGGACACCTCTTCCTCAGCCTCCTCACCACTGCCTCCTGGGACACCTCTTCCTCTTCCTCAGCCTCCTCACCACTGCCTCCTGGGACACCTCTTCCTCAGCCTCCTCACCACTGCCTCCTGGGACACCTCTTCCTCAGCCTCCTCACCACGGCCTCCTGGGACACCTCTTCCTCAGCCTCCAGCGTCCTCTCCACTGCCTCCTGAGACACCTCTTCCTCTTCCTCAGCCTCCTCACCACGGCCTGCTGAGACCCTGGATATCATCAGCGTTCCATTCAAGGTTCCCTCCCAGCGCCCAGCCCCCCTGTGGGGGTTCCCACACATCACTGGAGTCCCCATGTCCCCACCACCACCCCCTCCACCCCCTCCACCACCGCCTCGCCTTCACCACCTGCACTCCCTCCTCCACCACCTCCACCCCCTCCACCACCTCCACCCCCTCCACCCCCTCCCTGTCACCCCCACCTCCTCCCCTCCACCTCCGCCACCCCCTCCTCCACCTCCTCCCCGTCACCACCGTCTTTAAAGCGGTCTGGAGGCCACAAGGCAGGGGTCACACACACACACACACACACACACACACACACACACACACACACACACACTGCAAATACATATTTATGTAGCATAATGTTCGAAAACCACACGTACCCTCACACACACTGTACAGATTGTGGTTTGTGGAAGAATCTGACGGATTAGCGCTGGCGCGTCATGTGAGCTCACGGCCGAGTGGAGCCTGAATGTGTTGGGAACACGTAGGTCCTCGCGCTAACATCTGCTAGCGCTCATCCGAGCCACCGCTAGCCGGGAGCTCCGGCTCTCCCAGGGCGGAGGGGGGGTTGTTAGTTTGAGTGTATGGTTTATGTGGTCAGTGTAGTAGCGTTCTACATCAATATGTGTTTTCTTACAGTGTGTGTGTAAGTGTGCGCGCCAACTAGAATAGCTTCTGATTGTTACAACGGCGGAGTCACGCCTTGTTTCCTGTTTCGTTACGTGAGAAGTGGCCGGTCTACACGGTGTGTATTTGAAACCCTGTACAGAATTGTGGCGATTGTTTACTGCTGCTGGCCGGGTTTATGTTCACTGTTAAGGGCCAATTTTGTGCCTACAGAGTCATTCTTCCAGCCACGAGATTGGTCTAAAAATTTCTGAAGCAAAAGAAAGAGAAACCTCTTTTCTTCAGCTTGTCAGCCACCAGACTTTACATCAGTAACCGGAAGTCTAATGCTGCTATCCATTTGGATTTACGAAGTGGTAAAGTCGCAAATCTCCCAGCTTTCTTGCGGCATTTCACTGAGGCACGCCCCCTTTTGGTGGTAGTATCTCGTCGCTTTCAAAGTAGAGCGAGCAGAGCTGTACAACTCGCAAAGAAGATGGCTGCGCCCATAGTTAATAGGGGATGAGATGTATTTTCTTTCTATTTGTACCACGTTGGTGGTTTTAATGTCGTTTTTAAAACCTCTTACACACTTGATTTCATTGCTGCTTTAATCTGGTCACCAATATATACATTGCACGGTCTTGCTTTGCGTGCAATTCAATGTAAAGTTTTGTTTTGAAGCTGGTTTGCTAAAGATGCTATGTTGCTAATGATGACTAGCCTGCTACTACCTCCCCCTCGTGGCTCGACAGAAACACAAGTGGCAAACTGGAAGGCTGGCGCAAGGGAAATACGTCACGTTCTCGTCGTTCATACCAGCGTACCATCCAAATGGAGAGCAGCATAATTTGTGAGACTAGAGTGAAGCGGAGGTAGCAGCCACCTTGGTGAGGTCAGGGTGTTGGTGAGTGTCAGGAGGAGGTGGCCATATTGTTGAGGTCAGGGTGTTGGGAGAGGAGGAGGCGGCCATATTGTTGAGGTCAGGGTGTTGGGAGAGGAGGAGGCGGCCATAATGTTGAGGTCAGGGTGTTGGGAGAGGAGAAGGCGGCCATATTGTTGAGGTCAGGGTGTTGGGAGAGGGGAAGGCGGCCATATTGTTGAGGTCATGGTGTTGGGAGAGGGGAAGGCGACCATATTGTTGAGGTCAGGGTGTTGGGAGAGGAGGAGGCGGCCATATTGTTGAGGTCAGGGTGTTGGGAGAGGAGGAGGCGGCCATATTGTTGAGGTCAGGGTGTTGGGAGAGGAGGAGGCGGCCATGTTGTCCGGGGTCGGTCTGCGGGTTCCTTCGACATCGTGGCGGTTTATTTTGGCTCTCCATTTCCAGATTAAAGTTTGTTTTGCTCCTAAATACTCGACTACTAAGCAAACGGCCGCGGCCCGAACGAGCAGACGCATCGGAAAGAACCTCCGACCAAGAACAACAAGAGTTAAAGGAGAGAGAGAGAGGGAGAGAGAGAGAGAGAGAGAGAGAGAGAGAGAGAGAGAGAGAGAGAGAGAGAGAGAGAGAGAGAGAGAGGAAAGGAAGAGAAATGGTCTGCATTTGGACTGCACTTCATGAAGCACTTTTCTTACCAGTGGCCACTAAAAACGCTTTACAATTATTGCCTAACAATCACCCATCTTCCAAGAGAGGGAGAAGGTAGGTGGAGGAGGAAGAGAGAGCGATATTGATTCTCAGACTGACATCTTTCACTCACTTCATGACATGCAGCAGACAAAACATAACTGGTTTGCATGACAGTTCAGATGTCTGGTTCCCAGTATAACCGGGTATGGTTCCCAGTGTATCCAGGCATAGTTCCCAGTATAACCAGGCATGGTTCCCAGTATAACCCAGCATTGCTCCCAGCATTACCAGTGCATCCCTGCAGTGTTCAGCCCAGTCCGACAGTAGGTGTGCCGGTTCCTTGTGAGGTACAGCTCTGTGCCAGAGTCCGTATTTAATAGGACTGTCGAACAGGAAGGAGAGCGCGTTCCTCTAAGCTCTTCCAGATGCTCAGCAGATTGGATTATGGGACTAGAGCGTGGAACGCTCCCCGGTGACCATGGCCTCTAACACTCCCCTCTCTGTACGACGCTCCTCGTCCACCACCACTGGCACCCGGAGTCTGTCCGTACGGCCCGGGCCCTTCATGAACATACACCCGCCCTCTGCTCTCACCCTCCCCTCACCCTCGCTCTCCTCTCACCCTCGCTCTCCTCTCACCCTCGCTCTGCTCTCACCCTCCCCTCTCCCTCCTCTCACCCTCGCTCTCCTCTCACCCTCGCTCTGCTCTCTCCCTCCCCTCTCCCTCCTCTCACCCTCGCTCTCCTCTCACCCGCTCTCTGCTCTCACCCTCCCCTCTCCCTCCTCTCACCCTCTCCCTCCTCTCACCCTCTCCCTCCT
>NC_079423.1:17399513-17489513 GCF_026213295.1 Gadus chalcogrammus | reverse complement strand
GTCTTCATAAAGACCAAAGTGATGTATTGCTGTTGTTTACATACCTAGCAGGCGCGTTCATGAAAATGCCCATTGGCAGAATCGGCACAACAAAGAGTCTTAGATAATGATATTGGTAACAGATGTTTTAGTGGAGTAAGGAGAGACGGTTATGATGGTTATGAACGGTTTGATCACCCAGACCGGTACTCTACTTCAACCTTTAAGCTCTTAAACTATGGTGAGTCAATTGAAAATGGTGATGTTCTGTAAAGTTTAGTGTTGTTCGGTAAAGTCTGGTGTTGTCCTGTAAAGTTTGGTGTTGTTCTGTAAAGTTTGTTGATGCTCTGTAAATGTTGGTGTTGTTCTGTAAAGTTTGGTGTTGTTCTGTAAAGTTTGTTGATGCTCTGTAAATGTTGGTGTTGTTCTGTTAAGTTTGGGGAAGTTCTGTAAAGTGTGTTGATGCTCTGTAAAGTTTGGTGTTGTTCTGTAAAGTTTGGTGGTGTTCTGTAAAGTCTGGTGATGTTCTGTAAAGTTTGCTGATGTTTAGAGATGTTTAGTGATGTTTTGTGGTGGCTGATGCTGTCCGTGTCCCCAGGCAGGTTTCAACGCCGGCGACGGGAAGCGGTACTTCAACATCCCGGGCTCGCGGACCCCGGACGTGGCGGGCGTGGAGGGCACCACCAACGTGGGGCACCCCGGGAGATGGGTGTTCCGGATCGACGACGCCGAGGTGGAAGTGGGCGGCTGCAACGACTCTGGTTATAAAGATAAATCAATAACAATACATCTATGTGAAGATCTAGCTGTACTGTGTGGTCCATTTGCCAGAGCTTACCGACATTGGGTGGCCTGATCTGCATTCGGTTGATTGCTGACTTATAAGCTGTCGACCCGATGATACATTTTTTGTAAAAAACTGTTGGAAAGGTCTGGAAAAGGTCCTGTACATAGGAACACTCCTTAGTCACAAGCAAACTACTACAAATCCCTTAGTGCGGAACAATGCACATACCTTGTCAATAAGGTTTCAATTATGTGCACAAATGCACCTCATTTGAACAACAATGTGAATGCAGAAAAATGGAAGAAGTTAGGGGTCCAAACATTTTCAAACTTAAAAATGGGGTCCCCAAAAAAGATTTGAAAAAAACACATTGGACATAAGCAAAAGTGAAAGTGAAATTAAAAGTGAAACTGAAAGTGACCATGGTTTCCCTGTCTTCCCACAGCCTCCGTGTGTCAGCACCTGCGGCCGTGCGTGAACGGAGGCCGCTGCATCGACGACTGCATCACGGGAAACCCCTCCTTCACCTGCTCCTGCCTTGCAGGCTTCACCGGCCGGCACTGCCAGATCGGTGAGGGGGAGGAGAGCCCTGGGTCCCACTCTGATACCTGATGTTTAACATATTAAGATAAATTTCAGACAATGAAGGAATTATTTGATCCACTGTTTACAAATTCAGTCATTAGGGAGCAGGCAGGGGTTTGGATGTTGGTTAGGTCTTGGTCAGAGGTTGTTTAGATTGGTAGGTAGCTGTGCTGGGGAAGTAAGAGAATATATTCCCCTGAAACTTATGATTGGTGGGTCGGCTAGGCTCAGGAGGTAGAGCAGTTGTCTTGCTAGTTCGATCCCCTAGCTAGTGTGTTGATGTGCCCCTGAGCAAGACACTTAACCCTAACTGCTCCTGACTGGCTGGCTGTCGCCTTGCTTGGTTGACTCTGCGGTCGGTGTGTCAATGTGTGTATAAAACCATGTAAGTCGCTTCGGATAAAAGCGTCTGCTAAATGCCCTAATTCTAATTGTAATTGATTGGGAGTTCAAATAGCCACTGTGCTATCCTGGCTCATCTTAGTGAAAGTTCATGATGAAGTGTTTGGATCTGACCTCATGTTGGATAACGAAATAGTAGCAAGATAGACCGAAGAAGCGCTTTAGTTATTAAAAGCGAATCAGTAACAACCCTGCTGCCCTTTACCATCAACGCCTACCACCCACACCGAACATGGCTATGGGAACAATGGGAATGGGCGTAGCTAATGGTGTGCTGCTCAGGGATCAAACCAACAACCCTCCAGTTGACAGATGATCCTCCTCGGGATCCTCTTCCTCTTCCTCTAATAACCCCTCCGCTTCCTCTTCGGTTCCGCTGTAATCCTGAATTAATAACCCCCTCATCGTCCTACCTCACCTGACCCTTCACCCCGAGGCCTCCCGGCTGTGCGCTGACTCTGGTCCTCTGTCCCCCAGACGTGGACGAGTGCTCCTCCGGGCCCTGCCAGAACGGGGGCACCTGCCTAGACCGCGTCAACGGGGTCTCCTGCACCTGCCCCCCGGGGTTCAGCGGTCCGCTCTGTGAGACAGGTAGCTGCAGGGAGACCCCCTCCATCACCCCCATCACCTTCATCACCACAACCAATCAACACAGTTTAGACCAACCAGGACCAATCAGCACAGTTTAGACCAATCACCAGAACCAATCAGCACAGTTTGGACCCATCACCAGAACCAATCAGCAAAGTTTAGACCCATCACCAGAACCAATCAGCACAGTTTAGACCCATCACCAGAACCAATCAGCACAGTTTAGACCAATCACCAGGACCAATCAGCACAGTTTAGACCCATCACCAGAACCAATCAGCACAGTTTAGACCAATCACCAGGACCAATCAGCACAGTTTAGACCCATCACCAGAACCAATCAGCACAGTTTAGACCCGAGCTCCTAAACAGTTAAACTGTTTGTACTGCAGCTATGAAGGAACTTTGTTTTCCTGACTCCCCTGGAATTTCTGAGGCCTACTCCAATTTAGATTGGCTGCCATGATTGTTCACTTTGGATGAAAACTTATATACGTGTATGTGTGTGTGGTGTGTGTGTGTGTGTGCGTGCGTATGTGTTTGTTTGTGTGTCTGTGTCTGTGTGTGTGTGTGTGTGTGTGTGTGTTGCAGACGAGGACGAATGCGGGGACACACCGTGCCGTAACGGGGGGGTGTGCATCCAGGGCGCCGGCGCCTTCAGCTGCACGTGCACGCCAGGCTTCACAGGCACGCTGTGTGAGACAGGTGAGCCGGGGACACAGAGGTCGCTCCGGGGTCACTGAGGTCACACCGGGGTCACAGAGTTCACGCTGGGGTCGCGGGCGGGAAGGGCGGGATTTCTACCGGTTTCAAGATCTAAACGTATGACCTTGAGACCACATCCTCCACGCTATGCTCGTCACTTTTGAAAAAAACCTTTCTCAAGTTCATCCATGCTGAAATTTATTGTTCTGTTTTCGTAGCCTGAGAACGAGTCCTTTATATCGACATTGGGAGGGGGTCCTCTTCGAAGGAGGCCACCATGTTCCTACGGAAGCCCAGGACGGACATTCAGCTTCAGATTCATGTTTTTTTATATTTTTAAAACAATCCCTATTTCTTTTGTAAATTGTGACTGATGGTTTGACAGACTAAATGACTCAATGCAATTTCTAGATCTGTACACACTGTGCCTCTAAGCTGCTCACAGTTGCCTGGGTAATGTCACACTCGTACGTCACGTCAAATAAGGTTTTCCCGGCCATCCAGCGATGATCCTCTTGGGAGGGCCTCTCCCGGAATGTCTGCTTCCGGTGGTCAGGAATTCAATTTTAGTGAAGACGGAAATCTATGAGTTTGGCAACAGATGTGCATCAGTGTAGACGTACCCTCCTCTCCGCAGCAGAGGGTCGTACCCTTCTTAGTTCCACTCTGGACCGATGAGAGTTAATCTCCGCAGGGCTGTGACCTGAACATCAGCACCGTTCTGTCGCAGAAGACACAGCGTAACGAGAAGATATCGCTACGGAAACTAAACGCAGAGATCATGTCCCCGCCGAATCTCCAAAGACGTTTCATTGATGTTTGGTTTGTTGATGAAACGCAAACCTTTTGGGGAATTTAATTATGGGGCTCCTGTCGAGTTCAGGGTGCTGTTATTCTACAAGGGCCGCCGGATTACATTTTAATAACAGACACCTGGTTCTGTGAAACCGGGCCGGCCCGGGGGAAGTGCAGCCGCTAATCCAGCTCAGTGTCTCCTAACCCCATCACACACACATTCACACACACACACACACACACACACACACACACACACACACACACACACACACACACACACACACACACACACACACACACACACACACACACACACACACACACACACACACACACACACAGTCACTGTCACACAAAGAGTCAGACACACTCAGACACGCTCAAACACACTCAGACACACACACACACACACACACACACACACACACACACACACACACACACACACACACACACACACACACACACACACACACACACACACACACACACACACACACACACACACACAGTCACTGTCACACAAAGAGTCAGACACACTCAGACACGCTCAAACACACTCAGACACACACACACACACACACACACACATTCACACACACACACACACACACACACACACACACACACACACACACACACACACACACACACACACACCTAGCTTTGCCCTCCCTGGGCTGGACGCTCCGTGGTCTGTAACCCAAAGCTCCGGGGCCCCCTGGGGCTCTGAGCGTGCCCTGACTCTGTCTCCATGGCGTCCCGCTGCAGATGTGGACGAGTGCGCGTCGCAGCCGTGTCTGAACGGCGGGGAGTGCCTGGACCGGGTGGCGGCCTTCGCCTGCGTCTGCCCCCCGCTCTTCACCGGGGACCGCTGTGAGACAGGTGACCTCTGACCTTCCGTGAGGAACCACACGCTCAGCCGACACACGCCGGTGCTGCCGGGGGGTTCAGCGCCGGCCTCTGTCTCTCAGACACAGGGCCAGGGGGAGGTCTCTGAGGGGCAGGGAGCAGAGCCCAGGGCGAGGCGCACATTGGGGTTTGAACCAACAACCTTTCAGCTGGGGGTTCAACGCAAAGGGAGGTTGGGGAAACACAGTGCTAAAGTACAGAAAGGGCAAATGTGAAAGAATAACATACGGCTCATTTGTACCGTGTCCCTTCTAAAAAGAGAGATGTGAATGAGGTATTATTGAGGACATTGCTGTTGAGGAAAAGCACATTGGATCTGTTCTCAGAAACCCTGCTTTTCCCTCTCGGTTCAGCCCGGTGATAAAACGTTGTCTTCACCGAGGCAGGAACGCTAGGAATGCTGACCGGTGGCTCCGAGAGAGAGGGAGGATCGGGGGAACAAAGCCTGAAAAGTGTTGAGCTCGACGCCTTTTATTGGCCTTTTACGACATCCTATTTCCTTAGCGGCGCCACGAGCGGCGGTGTGAAACCGCACGATAGCTTCCGCCGCGCGCGGCCAACTCAAACAGGATGCGCCGCGGGATTCGCTCCATTTGGAGAGACGGTTTGAGGATTCCACAGCCACAGCACCGGGCTGGAGGACCTGGTGTCAGCGCTGTGATTGGTCAGAGTGTTGTCAGAGCCCGCCCACTCTGTATAGCGTTAGAAGGGGAAAAGTCAGTTAAGGTAATAAAGTCAAAAGCAAAAAGGTTTTATGGTGCTCTTTTCCGATTCAAATCACTTTATAATAAGGGGTACGTTAGAGAGACATTAATTAACATTAGTTAATGCAACGGTAAATAACCATTGATTAACAGTTTATTAAGCGTTAACTGACGTCTATAACCATAACTTGGGTGTACCTTTATTATGAAGTGGCTCCAAACCTTTGAGGTCGTCCGCTGAGGTCAGCCTCTCTCTCCACAGCTAAGACGGAGGCCGGAGGCGTGTCGCTCTAACAGACTCTTCCTCTCCCTCCTCAGAGATCCTCGCCGTCCAGGTCAACTCAACGCAGGCTGACAATCAAACAGGTACGGCGGGTTGTTGGTTCTCGTGCACGAGGCCCATCGGGTCAGAGGGGGAGTGGTAGAGACTCTGTCCTGGTCTGTGGGTTGGTCTTGGTCGGTGCTGAGCCGACGTGGCTCGGGGAACCGTGTCCGTGTGTTTGGGGGGTCGGTTCATGTTCCAGTTAATGTCTCCGGTCCTCACCCTCCTGTTCCCCCCCCCTCCAGAGGCGTGTGCCGGAGAGGATTGTGGGAAGCGGCAGACCTGTGATCAGACCCGTGAGGGAGCGGTCAACTGCACCTGCAGCCCGGGCTTCTACGGAGACAGCTGTGAAGGTACGCACCCCCCCCCCCCCCTCCGGTCCTGTACCCACAGGTGGTGGGAGGGGGAGTGGCCAGGGGGAGAGCATCACCCCCCCCCCCCTCCTGTACGGACCCCCAGGTGGTGGGAGGGGGAGTGGCCAGGGGGAGAGCATCACCCCCCCCCCCCCATAGTACCTAACCCTCTTTTGTAGACGCGTGTGTAACAGTGTGTGTGTGTGACACTGTGTGTAACAGTGTGTGTGTAGAGGTGTGTCTAGGGGTGTGTTACGGTGTGTGTAGCAGTGTGTGTAGCAGTGTGTGTGTGTCTCTGACCCCCCGCTGTGTGCGGTGCTATGCGGTGGTAATCACCGCCACGCCCTCGCCTGCTGTGGCACTAGGTCCACGCCGTGAAGAACGCTTAACCAGTGGCTAGTCGGCAGTTAACGAGCGGTTAACGAGCCCTCCACCCAGAGGAAGCGCCCGTCTAGACTCTGAAGGCCGTCGGAGAGAGAGAGAGAGAGAGAGAGAGAGAGAGGGAGAGAGAGAGAGAGAGAGAGAGAGAGAGAGAGAGGGGGAGGGGGGAGGGGGAGAGGGAGAGGGAGAGAGAGGGGTTGCAGGAGCGATCGGCCACACTCTGCCCTGGCCGTTAGCCATACCGCTGTGCTCCTCTCAGCTGCTCCAGCGCGGCCGCAGGGAAATATGTCCATCAGGGCCAAACCAGGACCCACCTGCCACTGCTCAGGAGCCCCAGGCGCTGGTACGGCGGTCAAGCCTTCAGCAGACGCCTTCATCACCATCCAGACCCGTTAAGGGGACCAGAGCCTCGAGGTCAGAGAGAGAGAGAGAGAGAGAGAGAGAGAGAGGGAGAGAGAGAGAGAGAGAGAGAGAGAGAGAGAGAGAGAGAGAGAGAGAGAGAGAGAGAGAGAGAGAGAGAGAGAGAGTGATGAGAGATGAGGAGAGAGAGGGAGAGGGAGAGGGAGAGGGAGAGGGAGCAGGAGAGGGAGAGAGAGAGAGAGAGAGAGGGGATGAGGAGAGAGAGAGAGAGAGGGATGAGGAGAGAGAGAGAGAGAGAGAGAGAGATGAGGAGAGAGAGAGAGAGAGGGATGAGGAGAGAGAGAGAGAGAGAGAGAGAGATGAGGAGAGAGAGAGAGAGAGGGATGAGGAGAGAGAGAGAGGGATGAGGAGAGAGAGAGAGAGAGAGAGAGATGAGGAGAGAGAGGGAGAGAGATGAGAGATGAGGAGAGAGAGAGAGAGAGGGAGAGAGAGAGAGAGAGGGATGAGGAGAGAGAGAGAGAGAGAGGGATGAGGAGAGAGAGAGAGTGAGGAAGGGATAGGGATTGGGAGATGTAGAGAGAGAGGGATGAAGAGAGAGAGAGGGGGACAGATCTCCCCGATCTCGTTGGATCAGTTTCACTGGCCCTGCTCTCTGAGCTCTAGTAACCGTCGAGGTTCACGGAGACGCTCCTAAATCTCCCAAATTCCTTCCTGCCGGCTCACTTGGAGCAGCCAGTGGAAAAAGGAGTCGGGGTCTCCCGGGAGGAGACACAGGGGCCGCCTAATCAGGGCCCCCCGGATCAAAGGCCCCGCGCTGCGCAGGTGGCCAATGAAAGCGCCTGTCGCAGATGAACCCTCCATTAACCGGCCCCGGGGTCGGGTGCTTGGATCCCCAAACGGGCTCCATATCATCCCAAAAATAATAGCATCCCCCTCCGCGCCGCGGGCCCCGGGGACTTCAAAGAGGAGTCATTTAGCAGCGCTGCGCCGCCGCCGCCGTTAGCTTTGATCCACCGCCGCAATTAGGAAGCAACCGGGAAATACAAACATTCCCGGGATGGAGAGAGCGGGCGGATCCGGAATGTGCTGAGAGTCAGGAAATGAAGTGTGATGGAGAGCGGATGTAGCTCGCGCGCTAGGAGCTCTCTGAAGTAGGGTCTGCCGAGAGCCGGCGGACCTAGCGTGTGCTAAGAGCTAGCTGGTGTAGCATTTGCTAAGCACTCACTGATATAGAATCTGATAAGAGCTAGCTGATGAAGCATGTGCTAATATCTAGCTAATGTAGCATGTGCTAAGAGCTAGCCGACAAAGTAAGGAGGAACTAGTTGATATAGCATGTGCTAAGCGCTAGCGGAGATAGCGTGAGATATTAGCGAGCGGATGTGGCGCTAAGAGCTAGCTGATGTTGTGTACAATAAGAGCTAGCTGATGTAGCATGTGCTGAGAGCTAGCGGATGTAGCGCTTGGAGCTAGCTGATGGGTTACGGGCCTTGGGAGGACAGAGCTTACAGTAAATCCCAGAAAGGAGCCAATAAGGAATCAACAACACATGAGCGGGTTATTTCATCACAGCCTTGTTAGTCTTTAGTGTCGTGAAGTCCTGCTCTGGGCCTGTTTGTTATGTGTCTTACATTTCCCTTCTCCCTCTTTCTGGCATGGAAAATAAACACTCATGCTGCCAAAGCAGTTGCTCTCTCTCTCACACGCACATGCAAACGCTCGCAAGCACACACGTACGCACGCGCACACACACAGACACACATGCATAGACACACACATGCACACACGTGCACGCATGCACACAAACACAAACACGCACATTCAAGCAAACACACACACACGCACACACACAAAGATGAAAAACATATCTGGCAAAGTTCTGTGAAAGTCACAGGTCACATAAGATATGAAATACTTTTTATGTGCAACACCCAACCAATACACATATGTGATGATGATGAGGGGATGAGGGGATGACGATGAGGGGATGATGATGATGATGATGATGATGATGATGATGATGATGATGACCTTGTGTTTCAGAGGAGTGTCTGTGTCAGAACGGAGGCGTCTGTGTGGACCTCAACGGGACGTGTGAATGCTCTTCAGGGTTCACTGGACTCTTCTGTCAGTTTGGTGGGTCCGCTCTTCCCCTAGCCTAGCATGTAGCATCTCTCTCTCTCTCTCTCTCTCTCTCTCTCTCTCTCTGTCTCTCTCTTTCTCCCTCCCCTCTCGCCCCCCCCTCTCTCTCTCCCCCCCCCTCCCCTCTCTCCCCCCCCCTCACCCTGTGTGTTCGGTGTTCCCCAGAGGTGACCAAGACCCCCTGCAGTAACAACCGGCCGTGCCCCGACGGCGGTCCGTGTCTGGAGTACGGGGGCGCGTACCTCTGCACCTGTCAGACCAGCGGGGCGGAGCCGGACCAGAGGGACATCTACCCCTATGGTAAGACCCAGAAACACCCCCCAGCCCGGGGGGAACCCTCCGGCACACGCAGACGCTTTTACACAAAGTAATTTACAGCAAGTGCATTTGTCAGAAGAAGGAGAAACAACAATATATGGCTGCCTGTACACTAAGGATGTTCACAGGACCAAGTGCCAAGCACTAACAACCACTAGGTTAACCCATTCCCTGTACACAACAAAGATAGCTAGGATAAGACAATGCAAAGTACTATTTTTAATCGGCCGGACGAACGACATACAATAAATGCGCAGGAGGGGTTGGGGTCTGACCTCCTACCTTAACCGTCCCATAAGGGGATCGGCCCTCATGCTAACTGCAGGAAACAAATGGTATTGCTTAAGTAGGACTGATGTCATTGTATGAATCATCGAAACTTTGTCTTGCTCCTTGGCCGCGAGAGAGGCTTGTTTATTTCCAGAACAGTTTCATGAAACTTGAGCGTAACGATGAATGATTCTTATTTTAACTGCTCGGTTTCACTTCTGTCACAAGACCAGGAGTCGTTCAGTCGTTTCTGCTGAGTTGCGTAATGTGGAGCAGCCGATTGTTTGTGGCGATGTCACGGCCTCTTCCCATTGGACATCCAACGGGACACAGTCAAGTGTCGCTGTGTGTTCTCCAGTACAGCCCCGCTCCGTCTGTGAGTCCTCCCCCTGTGTGAACGGCGGCTACTGCTACGAGCGCCACGGAGGCTACTCCTGCGACTGCAAGCACGGCTACTGGGGGAAGCACTGCGAGAAAGGTACGACGCTAAGCTAACGTTCAGGGTGCGCCGTGTCGACGGGTGGACTCTGGTCGTAGAAGCAGACGAGGTCAGATGTGCACCGACACGTGCACAGAAGATTTGTCTAAACTATGAAAAGTTGTGTTATTAATTATTTCTTTGGTTAGAGGTTGATCTGGGTAGACTTTGATCTCGATAGACGGTCGTCGGGTTAGGTTCTGTTATGCATTGTTCTGGTGAGATGTGAGGACGGTGATGGTGTTAACCCTGGCTCTCTGCTGGTGTCCCCCCAGTCCGGATGAACACCTGTGCGTCGGGCCCCTGTCGGAACGGAGGATCCTGTAAGGAGGAGGCGGGCAGCTACCACTGCGTGTGTCCCTACCGCTTCACCGGGAGGCACTGTGAAGTGGGTACGTACCCCAGAGTCACCCCCGGCTGGGTGTAGGCTGGTGAACGAGGTTTATGTGTTAGACCCAAGGAGAGGTTCTCTGGGTGTACATCTGAGTCGCCTGCTGTCCTGAAGACAGGAGCTGCTCCTCAAACATAGCCTGATCCTTCATGGGATCTCAATCAGACCTGACGCAGATCTGATCTCCGGTCTCCACGGGACCTCATTTAGACCAGGGGAGGGCCGTGAGGTGGTCCTGGTGTAGAGGTCAGGACCTGGTCTCCCCCAGTCCCCCTCACGCTCTGGGTTCTGGTCCAGTCCCCCTCACGCTCTGGGCTCTGGTCCAGTCCCCCTCACGCTCTGGGTTCTGGTCCAGTCCCCCTCACGCTCTGGGTTCTGGTCCAGTCCCCCTCACGCTCTGGGTTCTGGTCCCCAGGTAAACCGGACCCGTGTGCGTCCAGCCCGTGTCTGAACGGCGGGACGTGTTTCCACTACATCGGGAAGTACAAGTGTGAGTGCACCGACGCCTTCGGAGGACGACACTGTGAGGCCGGCAGGACCCGGCCGCCCGGCCCCAACGCAGGTCAGGACCCTTACCTCTATACTCATTAACTACTCTGTACCCCACTATCTACTCTGTACCCCACTATCTACTCTGTACCCCACTATCTACTGTGTACCTCACTATCTACTCTGTACCCCACTATCTACTCTGTACCCCACTATCTACTCTGTACCCCACTATTTACTCTGTACCCCACCATCTACTCTGTACCCCACTATCTACTCTGTACCCCACTATCTACTCTGTACCCCACTATCTAATCTGTACCCCACTATCTACTCTGTACCTCACTATCTACTCTGTACCCCACTATCTACTCTGTACCTCTTTATCTACAATGTACCTCATTCTTCATTAGTTAATCAGGTCAGGACCCTTACCTCCAGTCATAACCCAACCTCTACTCTGTACCTCATTACCCCGTACCTCTTTATTCAGTAGTGAGGCGGATCAGGACTCTTTCCTCTCCTCACTATCCGTCTGTACCTCTTTATCCTCTAGTTATTCAGCCGACTCTCGCCTGGTTCCCAAGTTAATCAGATCAATGTCCTCAAAGAGCCGGTAGGGAGGGGTCAGGGGTCACCTAGCTGTAGGGTGTTTACAGGTAGGGAGGGGTCAGGGGTCACCTAGCTGTAGGGAGGGGTCAGGGGTCACCCAGCTGTAGGGTGTTTACAGGTAGGGAGGGGTCAGGGGTCACCTAGCTGTAGGGTGTTTACAGGCAGGGAGGGGTCAGGGGTCACCTAGCTGTAGGGTGTTTACAGGTAGGGAGGGGTCAGGGGTCACCCAGCTGTAGGGAGGGGTCAGGGGTCTCCCAGCTGTAGGGTGTTTACAGGTAGGGAGGGGTCAGGGGTCACCTAGCTGTAGGGTGTTTACAGGTAGGGAGGGGTCAGGGGTCACCCAGCTGTAGGGAGGGGTCAGGGGTCTCCCAGCTGTAGGGTGTTTACAGGTAGGGAGGGGTCAGGGGTCACCCAGCTGTAGGAGGGGTCAGGGGTCACCCAGCTGTAGGGTGTTTACAGGTAGGGAGGGGTCAGGGGTCACCCAGCTGTAGGGAGGGGTCAGGGGTCACCTAGCTGTAGGGAGGGGTCAGGGGTCTCCCAGCTGTAGGAGGGGTCCTGACCCCTCGGTGTTCCGGTGTGTTCCAGGGCCGGGCTGCGGCCCCCCCCCCCAGGTGGTCCACGCCGAGGTGCAGTTCTCGTCCACGGCGGCGGGCGCGGTGGCGCAGTACGTGTGCCGGCCCGGCTTCACCGCCGTGCCCCGGACCACGCGCACCCTCTGCGGGGTCAGCGGCACCTGGAGCCTGCCCCCCGCCTGCCAGGGTACGGCTGGGCCCCCACCATGCATCACTCTCCCCCGGACACCGGCGCTCAGCGCACCAAACCATTCCCACCATGCATCACTCTCCCCATGACCCCGACATCAACCGCACAGAGCTATACCCATGATGCATCACTCACCTCTGACCGCGCACTAACCGCGCCGAACAATTCCCATCATGCATCTCTCTCGCCCAGACCCCGACATTAACCGTACCGGACCATTCCCATGATGCATCGCTCTGCCCTAGACCGCAACACCTACCCTTAAATATGTGAAAATGTGATAATATCTCAACTTAACTAGTCTTATTTTGATAACCACAATCACCGAATGAGTTCCACTTCGACACAGCATAGGTGTCTTTAAGGGGTTAACAAAATACTCACTGTGAACCAGTTGGTTCACACGACGAAGCAACCTTGAACTCAGTGTTGTTCCTCTTCATGCGTGAGAACGTCGCCCCCTGGTGGCCGTTAACGCTCTGCTCTACACATCGTGCTGATTAACGCTAAACACCCATGGTCGTCTGACTGTGGTCCGACAGCTGATCTGAGCTGCTTGTGTTTGTCGCCCCCTAGTGGAGAACCCGTGTGTACTGCAGCCCTGTGGGAACCGCGGCGCCTGCAGGAGCGACCAGCAGGGGAACTACGTCTGCACCTGCAGGGTCGGACACACGGGCAAGGACTGTGACAAAGGTCAGAGGAAAATAACAGTGCACATAACAATACAATAACAATAACATTGTATAAGAATACAAATCTCTGCCCCTTGTACTATGTCATTTAAAGTACTGGGAAGAATAAAAGAAGGTATTATAATGAACAATTACAAGTAAGCTTGAAGTACGCCTGTCGGGTCAAAGGTTTGGGTCACTATGGGGACTGTAGGTTGAAGCTTAAGGTGGTGTACTGTAGTTCCAGTTAATGTTTTGGGTGGTGTAGAGTGTCTATAGGTCTAAGGTTAAGGAGGTGTACGCTCATAGGTCCTTCGGCCTCAGCTCTCCCCCCTCCCTCCGTCTGGGCTCCACGTGTTGTAGCTTATGTTTAGGTGGTGCATTGTAGTTTATGTTTAGGTGGTGCATTGTAGTTTATGTGTAGGTGGTGCATTGAAGTTTATGTGTAGGTGGTGCATTGTAGTTTATGTTTAGGTGGTGCATTGTAGTTTATGTTAAGGTGGTGCATTGTAGTTTATGTTTAGGTGGTGCATTGTAGTTTAGGTGGTGGATTGTAGTTTATGTTGAGGTGGTGCATTGTAGTTTATGTTTAGGTGCCGGTGGTGCATTGTAGTTTATGTTTAGGTGGTGCATTGTAGTTTATGTTTAGGTGGTGCATTGTAGTTTATGTTTAGGTGGTGCAGAGTGTCTCTGGTCCTCAGCTCCCCCCCCTCCCCCCAGACCTGCTGCCTCCGTCGGGCCTCCACGTGTTGCGGGTGGAGGAGGGCGAGCTGGAGATCCGCTGGGACCAGCCCCACCCCTCCCCCGTCCCGGTCACGGGCTTCGCCATCACCTACGCCCCCCTGGCGGCGGGGGCGGGCGGGGGCGGGCGGGGGGGCCGGCAGACGGACTTCCTGGACCGGCAGCAGAGCAGCCACCTGCTGCAGGGCCTGACCCCCGGGGAGCTCTACAACATCTCCACCTTCTCCATCAAACGCAACGCCAACAGCAACGACATCAGCCAGCCCGCCGTCGCCCTCATACGCACCCGTGAGTGGGGGTGGGGCGGGGGGGGGGCCAGGGTGGAGGTGGGCCAGGGTGGGGGTGGGCTAGGGTGGGGTTGGGGCAGATGAGTGACAGACTGATGAGTGGGTGAGGTTCTTCTGTGTGAGGTGGATGTATGAGTAAGGTTCTTCTGTGAGGTGGATGTATGAGTAAGGTTCTTCTCTGTGAGGTGGATGTATGAGTGAGGTTCTTCTCTGTGAGGTGGATGTATGAGTGAGGTTCTTCTCTGTGAGGTGGATGTATGAGTGAGGTTCTTCTGTGAGGTGGATGTATGAGTGAGGTTCTTCTCTGTGAGGTGGATGTATGAGTGAGGTTCTTCTGTGAGGTGGATGTATGAGTGAGGTTCTTCTCTGTGAGGTGGATGTATGAGTGAGGTTCTTCTGTGAGGTGGATGTATGAGTGAGGTTCTTTTGTGAGGTGGATGTATGAGTGAGGTTCTTCTGTGAGGTGGATGTATGAGTGAGGTTCTTCTGTGAGGTGGATGTATGAGTGAGGTTCTTCTGTGAGGTGGATGTATGAGTAAGGTTCTTCTGTGAGGTGGATGTATGAGTAAGGTTCTTCTGTGAGGTGGATGTATGAGTGAGGTTCTTCTGTGAGGTGGATGTATGAGTAAGGTTCTTCTGTGAGGTGGATGTATGAGTAAGGTTCTTCTCTGTGAGGTGGATGTATGAGTGAGGTTCTTCTGTGAGGTGGATGTATGAGTGAGGTTCTTCTCTGTGAGGTGGATGTATGAGTGAGGTTCTTCTGTGAGGTGGATGTATGAGTGAGGTTCTTCTCTGTGAGGTGGATGTATGAGTGAGGTTCTTCTGTGAGGTGGATGTATGAGTGAGGTTCTTTTGTGAGGTGGATGTATGAGTGAGGTTCTTCTGTGAGGTGGATGTATGAGTGAGGTTCTTCTCTGTGAGGTGGATGTATGAGTGAGGGTCTTCTCTGTGAGGTGGATGTATGAGTGAGGTTCTTCTCTGTGAGGTGGATGTATGAGTGAGGTTCTTCTCTGTGAGGTGGATGTATGAGTGAGGTTCTTCTCTGTGAGGTGGATGTATGAGTGAGGGTCTTCTCTGTGAGGTGGATGTATGAGTGAGGTTCTTCTGTGAGGTGGATGTATGAGTGAGGTTCTTCTGTGAGGTGGATGTATGAGTGAGGTTCTTCTGTGTGAGGTGGATGTATGAGTGAGGGTTCATGTGTCCTCCGGGTGTGCTGCAGGCCCGCTCGCGGTGGAGCAGCTGGCGGTGGTGAACGTGTCGTCCACGGCGGTGTGGCTGAGCTGGCTGGTGCAGGCGGCCCGCCACGCCGCCGCCACCCAGCTCCGCCTCTCCCTGGTGCCGGCCGACGGCGGCGGCGCCCGCACAGCCCTGCTCAACGGCAGCGCCACCCAGTTCAGCTTCAGGTCGGCCGCCGCTGGGGCCGTCCTGGGGACGCTCGCTTATGGGAGGAATCATAGTCAGGAATTCAATATTCAAATCACGATTATTCAAAAATCCCTTAAAAAAAGATTACAAATTAAAAAAAGAAAAGAAAAATGTGTGCCAAACCTAAATCAGTAAGTTGACCTAAAACGGTTTTGGTGAAAAGAACCAGAAAGTACCAACTTCCCCTTATTAGGAATATTAAGAGTCAGATGACAGCGTCCCCGTACTACACCGCTGGTTAACGAGGTCACTTCCTGTCCGCAGCTCGCTGCTTCCTGGCCAGATGTACACGCTGGAGGTGCTGACCCAGAGCGGCGTCCGGGCCGAGGAGTTCCCCTCCACCAGCCGGCCGGCCGGACCCCTGCACATCTGGACCCGTACGGCAACACCTGTCCCTCAACATCTGGCCCACATGGGATCCACCATTATGGGCTGTGCAGGATGAGAGATGACTGGGTGGACGGATGACAGATGGATGGATGAATGACAGATGGATGGACGAATGACAGATGGATGGATGAATGACAGATGGATGGACGAATGACAGATGGATGGACGAATGAGAGATAGATGACAGATGAATGACAGATGGATGGACGAATGACAGATGGATGGATGAATGACAGATGAATGACAGATGGATGACAGATGGATGGATGAATGACAGATGGATGACAGATGGATGATAGATAGATAATAGATGGAAGGATGATGGATGAATGAATGATGGATTATAGATGGATTCTAAATAGATGAATGGATGATAGATGATAGATGAACGGATTGATAATAAAGAGCCTGAAAAGCGACAGAAGACGCATCACATCGTCCTCAACTCAACGTCTGCCCCCCCCCCCCCCCACAGGGCCCCTCCCCCCTCAGAACCTGTCCCTGGCCCAGGTGACGTCCAGCTCCGCCCTCATCACCTGGGAGCGCCCCCCCGGCGCGGCGGCGGACGGCTTCGTGGTCAACGTGACGCGGGGGCTGAACACGCGCAGCCGCTTCCTGCCCAGCGCGCTGCAGGGCGCCTACACGCTGAGGGAGCTCAGCCCGGGGCAGCAGTACCAGCTGACCCTCACCGCCGTCAGGACCCCCGGCACCGAGACCGTCCACAGCGCCCCCCGCCACCTGGCCTTCAGCACGCGTGAGTGGCCCCGCCCCCAGAGCCCTGATAGGCCGGGCCCAGAGCCCTGATAGGCCCAGAGCCCTGATAGGCCCAGAGCCCTGATAGGCCAAGAGCCCTGATAGGCCGGCCCCCAGAGCCCTGATTGGCCGGCCCGGTCGCCGTCAGCCCTCAATCTCAAACAGTTTTTTCACTTTGAATCTTTTGAATGATTGCCGCCCATCAACCATGTTGAATTGATCTTTTATTCTTTGAATCTTTGAATTCAGAACTTTTTACTTTGTTCATCATTGTACTTATAGTAAATTGCCAAATGAATTTCTAATTTATTTTTGCTTTAAAAGCTGTACCTCTCCATCGACCCGTTCATTAACCATCCATTATTCAAAATGCTAAAGTTGATTTGTTTGTTTGAAGCATGTGGTTGTGTTTTAAGACGAGTTGAGCGTCCCCCTCTCTGAGCAGGAGGGTGTAGTTCCCTCTGAACGCCAGCAGGGGTCAGTATTAACCGCTCTAACTAAACCCTTTCCTCCTGTGTTGGGGAACAGTTCCGATGGAGGGGCGGATGGGGAGGAGAGAGAGGCTGTCCTCGCTGGGTCAGGGGGGTCACGGGCGCCCCAAGACCCCCCCTCTGGACCGGGGGGGCGGGACCGACACAGAGAACGCTGACGAACACAGGTGGGGGGCCAATCAGGAACCAAAAACAAAGCTTTAATTAAAAAGCTACAACAGAGAATGTTAATATAAATCTGTAAGTCGTTTTGGTAGAAGCCAAATGACTCGATGTTCATGTTCTGTAAATTAAATTTATCATTTACAAACTTTTATCCAAAGTGTTTTGCAGTGAATTCCGAGTCTGCAGAGTGTGTGTTTGTCTGTGTGTACCTGTGTGTACCTGTGTGTGACGGTGACACCTAACATGCTAGTTAAGTCCCGGGTTGAACTGCTTCCTGCTCCACTTCCTGTCCTGCAGATATAAAGAGCTGATCGACCGGAGGGGGAGGATCACAGCCCAGTTCACCAACCTGCCCCGCAAGATCCTCCGTCACCGGACCAGTAAGACCAATATAGATATAGATATATACACCATATAGTAGGCCTCCATCTCCCAGTAAGACAGCTCTCTATTCATACCATGTGTCACAGTACCATCGTACCAGTGAGACAGCTCTCTATGTGTACCATGTGTTATAGTACCAGTGAGACAGCTCTATACATACCATGTGTTGTAGGACCAATGAAACAGCTCTCTATATGTACCATGTGTCACAGTACCATCGTACCAGTGAGACAGCCCTCTACACACCATGTGTCACAGTACCATCGTACCAGTGAGACAGCTCTCTATATGTACCATGTGTCACAGTACCATCGTACCAGTGAGACAGCCCTCTACACACCATGTGTCACAGTACCATCGTACCAGTGAGACAGCTCTCTATATGTACCATGTGTGACGGTACCATCGTACCAGTGAGACAGCTCTACACACCATGTGTGACGGTACCATCGTACCAGTGAGACAGCCCTCTACACACCATGTGTGACGGTACCATCGTACCAGTGAGACAGCCCTCTACACACCATGTGTGACGGTACCATCGTACCAGTGAGACAGCCCTCTACACACCGTGTGTGACCGTACCATCGTCCCCCTGCAGGGCCGGAGCCCCCCGTGCGGTTAGAGCGGATCGAGGAGACGACCAATAAGATCAGCCTGGCGCTGGAGGTCCCGGAGGAGGGCGCGAGGACCCCGCCTGGTAGGTTCAGGGCCAGGAGGGGGCGGGGCCAGGACGCCACGGCACCTCTGATTGGCCCGTCAGTGGGAGGGAGGATTGTGAGGAGGTGGGGGAGTGTTAGGAGGAGGGGGGAGGGGGAGTGTTAGGGGGAGGGGGGGGGGGGGAGGGGTGAGTGTTAGGAGGAGGGGGTGCGTGTTCGTGGGAGGAGGGGCTGAGTGTTGGGGGGAGGGGGGTGAGTGTAAGGAGGAGGGGGGGGGGGGAGGAGGGGTGAGTGTTAGGAGGAGGAGGGGCTGAGTGTTGGGGGGGGGGGGGACAGCGTATGGTGGAGCGGTACCAGCCGTAGAGGGTTCATCTCTCTCAGCCAGGCTGAAATGTGAGCGCCGTGCCGGGGAGCTGAGGACAGCTGGGGTCTCTCAGAGACACCAGGGTGCTGCTGGAGGTGGTGGAGGTGGTGGTGGGGGGGTGGTGGTGGAGGTGGAGGTGGTGGTGGTGGTGGTGGTGGTGGGGGGGGTGGTGGTGGTGGTGGGGTGGAGGTGGTGGGGGGGGGGGGGGGGGCTGTGACGGTACAGCTGGCTGGGAGGGAAGGCAGCGTGAGCTATTAGTAAGGTAATGTTATCATTGATGCGTGGAGTTGCACATCTCAGCACGCATTTGCACGCACACACACACACTCACACACACGCACACACACACACACACATTTACCACATCTACACACACACATGCACCACATATACACTAAAACACACACACATACAGCTTAAAAAACACACATACATGCATATGTTAAACTTAAGTGAATACATTTGGGCCCCGGATTTGAGTGAGGTTGAATTGTGTCGTTAAACGACCCTCTCGTGGTGAGAACCTGCCCTGTTTCCTACAGCTTGTGGTTATGACCTCACCCCTTCAGGACGGCCCCACTGTTACAGCGCTTAGCAACCCCCCCCCCCCCCCCCCCCCTGAGGCATCATGGGTAATGAGCCTGAGCCACCGGGCTGGGAGGCTATAGCCACCATGGAGCCGCCGAGGCGGGCGTAGCTCGGAGTCGATGGTCCAAGGACCGCTTCCCCGGCTCAGGGTCACGGCCTGGGTCCAGGCGGAGGGGTCCCGGGTTCGATCCCCGCTGTCAGCAGGCTACCTGTAGACCCACCTGAGGAGGATGCCCTCCTCAGGTGGGTCTTAAACTCCCCAGTCCAGTCTACAGAGAGACTGGACTGGGGAGTTCGAGGGCTGCCCCCTGCCCCCCATCTCCGAGGGTCTCCTCACCTAACGCGTCCCGGTCAAGTTGTTTAGACATTCCTCTCCTGCAGCATTCCTCCGACCGTAGCCCCCGGCCGAGACCAGCCTCTCCCCCTCTCCTCCTCTCCCCTGAACCTCGTTAAACCGCCCAGAGTCCCTCACTCACTCCCCTTGTATACTAACACACATGTACACAATGAAGTGTGTTTCCCTGTCTCTGTCTCACTGGTGATCTCTCCCTCTCTCTCTCTCTGTCTCCCCCCTCCTCCCTCTCTCTCTCTCTCTCTCTCTCTCTCTCTCCCTGTCTCCCCACTCCTCTTTCTCCCTCTGTCTCTCTCTGTCTCCCCACTACTCTCTTTCTCTCCCCACTACTCTCTCTCTCTCTCCCTGTCTCCCCCCCTCCTCTCTCTCTCTCTCTCTCTCTCTCTTGTTCTGTCTCCCCCTGTCTCCCCCAGCTTGCCAGCGGGTGCCTCACCCCTGCACTCGTCTCTTCTCGGAGACGAAGAGTGTCCCGGTCTGGGAGGACGGAGTGTGTCACTACCTGTAAGTCCTCACTGTGTCGTCCAAAGACCTGTGTGTGAGTTCAGTGTCCTCACCAAGCCCCTCAGCCTGACTGGTCTCCCCGCCCCCCACAGGTACAAACGGACCTACAAGGTCCAGCAGGACGTCTGCTTCAGGGAGATCTGTGAGCCATCACTGCCCGACAAAACTCGTACGTTTGAGAAAGATCGGCTTTGAATAACATTACACGGTTTTCTCCAAACAAAAGACAGAAATAGAGTGAAAAATAGGCTTGGATTGTAGTCAAATACATAAATATGTGATATCTTTTATTTCCTCTCTTTCCATCCAGAGTCCTCCGTCCCCGATGAAACAGCTGTCCCTGCTATCACCGCATAAAGACACGTCCAGGCGTCATTAAAGACAGAAACTGCGTCCTCCATTTGAGAAGAAGGTTCAGTTTGTGTTGGTGTTATGTCAGCGCTCGGCCTCCAGGGGGCGCTGTTTGTCAGAGACGGACCAACTCTGACTCTTGGAACAGCGTGTGGCGATGAGGACCCCAAACACGGCAGACCAAGAGCGTTGAAGGCATCAACAGAGATTCAAAGCCAATTATCTTTATTCGTATCGCCCTTTAACACAGTTACGGACTCATAGGTTATCAGGGGCCTGCATTAGACTACGCCCACTCCAAAGAAAACTTCCCAAAACCCATATCGGAAATGAAAATCAACGTAGAGAGGGAAAAGGGGAAGAATACCTCCTTCCAGGGATGGTTAGGAGAGGAAGAGGTGTGACTAGGCAGACATGTTACGATGAGAAAAATGATTCTGGTGTTTCTAAGTAGGATTGGCAGTGCGCCCGGCCGTCGTATACCTCACTGACACGCAGCCCACGCTGAACCATAGGAGTTTTCCGGAATATTCCCTCTGGGAATTCCCTCAGGGAAAATTAGCGACAGACAAAAAAATCGATTCCAGTCGATGCAACACTGTACAGGACTGTAAAGTAAAGCACATCCCATAATTCATCCCCCTCCCTCCAAGAGAAAGATGTTCCTCACCAGTTTCTGTGTACATTTGTCTTTTACTCTCTTGCCTTCCTGTGTTTTCTGAGCGAGCGTCTGTTGCTAGCTACTGTGTAAATAGTGTTCATAGGTGTTTTGTAGGTGAATATTTTAATAATAAAATGTAAAACCCACTATTCTGTTGTTGGTCTGTTCTTGCAGCAGTTGATGAGATATGTTCCATTGTTATGCACTGACACAACCACCACCATGTTGCGGGCTACAAAGGGGTGACATCATCTTAATGCATCAACAGGGTTTCAATGAGTACTTTCTGTGGCCGAATGCCGACCAATAAGAGGCCTTTATTTCGTGAGTGGGACCAGAGATGGCGCTTCCCCCTCTTATCACATTAGTCAATACAGCATGGACATCAAATATGACAGGATAACGGATGACAGATAACATAAAAGGTATTTTTTTTAAACAAGTTATTTCTTTTTTTTTTAGCAGAGCTCAAAATGCAAGACTGCATTTTGATTCTGGGGTAACATGCCAAAGCTGAATTTGCCTCTCTAAACAAATAAGCCTTCTCCTAGTCTCTTATTTGCATTAATTCAAATCCATCGTTTCTCAAAGCAGTATTTAAAGTTACCGTTATGTGTTTTATTCATCGTCATTCATTCGTTTTTAATTAACTTTGAGACTGAAATACTATCAAAGCATTTGAGTCACTTTATGTTAATGACTATATGTGAATGAACATTATCGATATCTCGCTGTTTATTGCTTCCTATATATTTCATATTTGTGTTGCCATCCTTTGGCCACTATTTTTGTGTTTCAAATTGTAGGACTACTTATATTACCTTTTGAACAACTTGAGCAGAGCACCTTTAATTAAACAATTTCCCTGGGGTTTAATAAATTAGCATGAATCTGGATCTGGTTCCGAATCAAACGAACCCGCGCTTCTTCAGACCCTGTCGTAAGAGCATGAGCGCATGCGCCGCAGCCCTCTCTCTCCCACAGACCGAAAAGTGGGACAGCGGGGAAGGAAGGAACCGTGGAAGGGGAATACTGGTTCCACTAGCGCCATAACTTTTTTGAGGCGCTTTTATCGTGTTTACTCGTACAAGTATGAAACTTTACCGGACCTCAACATCTGGTGGGTGTGATTAAAAGCGCTGGGATTTAATTAAACACTGGAAAACCCGAGGACGCCCGACCGCGGCCGATCACCCCAGTCTGGTTATCATAGTTAGCTGGTTGCTAGCTGCGCATCGCGAGAACACCGCCGCCGAGTACCATAGACAGCTGTGGATCTCGCGCGAACACCCATTAAAAGGTTCGTGAGTCTCTGGATAAAAAGTACGGTTTTTATACGTTATTAAGTCCAGAGTAATGTTGCCTCCCGGGGTTACCTTTAGATACGGATGAGAAGGGGTTAGTTTCAGGCGGGGACCACGGAGAGAAACACAAAAACTGCATGCCAGACAACAACGAGCACCACCGCTATGTTGGGGTCGAGTCCCGGGTGTGAGCCCCGGATCCCGGGGCTTCGGGCCTGGCCTCACTGGGTGCTGTGGAGGCTGGGGGGACTCCTGTGTCTCCTCGGCCTGGAGGGGGCCTTCTGCCTCGCCGGCCCCGGCAGCTCTCCCCCGGCCGTCAGCAACAACAACGAGGGGGTCAACGTCTACATGAGCCTGGAGGAGGTGAAGAAGTTTCTGGGTAAGTTTTGTGTTTTTTGTTTCACATTACTTTTTGATCCCGAGGCTGTCTCTGTCACGACTTCCCAGCTCAAGCAAGACATTACAAAACATTAAAGTGTAAAAATACCAAACACCAATGTAATATAAGGTAATGGAAATATAGACAAGGTGTAGACAAGGTGTGTGTATTTTCATACACACGCTTGCATGTTATGATTGTGTACAATAAACATGAACATTATTCATGTTCTTGGTTATTGTATGCAGGAACGACTGGAAGGAAAGTACACCTGGGTGTTTATGTAGTGTTGAATGGGTTTGAAACCAGTTGATGTGTTTGAGACGTGAATGTCAATGTGATGGCTGTCGTCTAATGGGTTATCAGGTTCTGTAGCGTCTTGCAGATGGGTTATTGTCTTTAAGATGACAACTGTCGTCAATACTTGCAGTCGCTTTGCATATTTACTTGCATATAGACGTATTATACCAGCCTAATGCAATGTGAGTGAGACATCGTTTGTATTTTGAGGCAGTATATCTTGGTACAGCATGTATTGGGTCAAGATCTGTGCCCCTCTTCATCAAAAGAAGACTGCTTACTGTTGCCCAGGTGCGCGTCTTTTACTGGCAGTGGCCAGGGATAATTGCACGTCGGGGTTACTGCAGAAATAAAGGCACGCTGGACTTAGTGGTCGGATGAATCATGTAGAGCAGGTGGGGTCCAGTCTATGTTGGCCTGATCGCTACACCTGCAGGGAAAATGACAATAAATACATCCTCAGGAAACACTGTCCTCTTATTATTCAATGATTCATGATTGGGTAGACGGAAGGTTGCTAGTTTGTATGCAGTCAAGGTTTCCCTGAGCAAGACACCTAACCCTAACTTCTTCAGACGAGCAGGCTGTGTGGGAATTGTGGTAAATCGCTTTTGATAAAAGCGTCTGCTAAATGCCCTGAATGTAAAATGAGTGGATACCTGTTGCCCGATGACTGTTACCACAAAAAAGGATCAACCCTCTTCATTGCATTTGATTCAGTTTCATTTATGTCGGGGCATTTTCATCCCGATCCTAAAGTGAAAGGATAGGATTCCTTGGGGATGAGAGATGTAATCGATCGTAGGATAATCCTAGACAGGGTTTAACGACTGTGATGGGATTAGGAGGATGAGGTTTATTTAATATCTCGCCAAAGTCTAGATGCTGTCTCTTCAAGCCGTTTAAGGGTTTATCGCGGTAACCTGAACCTATTTACTCGATCGCAGCTAAACAGTTCCTGTCTGTGTTTTTATGGTTGAATCGTCTGCTGCAGAAGACAGAGGAAAGCCTACAACATGCAACAATTCGTATCCACGAAAGCAGAATGAATCATCCACTGGGACTATTTACCAGTACAGCGTTCCTTCTCCGCTTGTAGCTTGGCCTAAAAAAGACTGACGCCTTCAACGGTCATTGTGATAATAACAGATCTGTTGGCCTTGGCCTGTCTCTGGTGTCTCATATTTTACCACGGCCTCTGGTACCTGGAGAAACCTCCATTAAACCATTCCACACTAATCCCCCCTGAACACTTTGCCCAGTGGTTCATTTTCCAAGCACTCTGTCATGGTGACACAGAGAACGCTTGAGGAATTGGGAGTCCTGATGCTTCAAGGATTTAGGGGCGGTGGAGAGGCAAAACTAGATGGCATGCTTTTAGTTTGGTTAACCCTGCTAATATCCCCATGCTTTTATTTTGAAACGGTCTCCTAGTGTTTCACAGAGGTGCTGGGGAGAAGGAGATGGTTCATTGTTTTTATCAGAGTTGTTAATGTTAGGTTAGCTTTAATTGTGTGGGAGGCACTGTTGGAAGCTAGTTATTAACAACGTGAGCACCATGGCACAGTCTAATGAAGGGGGGAGAAGTTTAGATTACAGTGGAGAGGGAGGGAGAAAGGGAGAGAGGGAGAGAGGGAGAGCTAGCTTCACACATTAGCTACTTTGATAAACACAGCCCAGCTTGAGTCTCTCTACAAGTGAAGCGAGGGTAGTTGTCAAAGTCTTTCCGTCCCGTTAACTGTTGCTGAAGCGTATCTGCTGTCTCTTCGGTGTATGTAACTAATGCAAATGTTTGGTATTTTTTAACCACGGTAAAATTATAGTTTTATTAATGAGTTTGGATAATGCATGGTCTAAATCTGGCCTGCAGAGATGGATCGTTGGATTGACGAATGGGTGCAGCCCTGATGCACTCCGCCTCAGCTCTACTCTCTGTCATGTTTAGCTGAGGCCCTTGAATAAGACAAATAGGAACCCATCAGTGTTAGTGCCCTGGATCCCCTGTTGGGTCAACAAGAGCTTCCTGTGAGGGAGAGAGGGTCTCCCTCCTCTTCAGATAGGGCTGTTTGGGGAGATGTCCGCCATTCCTCAGCCGGAATCCTGGGTTAGATCGACATTTGTTTTCCCTCTTCGCTTCCCCTTCCCCTCTGTCTGTCTGTCTGTCTGTCTGTCTGTCTGTCTGTCTGTCTCTCTCTCTCTCTCCCTCCCTCCCTCCCTCCCTCCCTCTCGACCTGTCTTCCTGGGTCTCTACCTTTTTCTCTTTATCTTCTTTGTCGTCTCCCTGCCTCCTCTCTGTGTTGCCCCTCCCTTTATCCCTCTTACTGCCCCCTCTCTCTCCTACCCCCTATCTCTCTACCTCCTCTATCTTAGTATCTCCACCGTCTCCGTCTCTCGCTCTCCCCCCACCTCCCTCCCCCTTCCTCTCTTGGGCGTCTATAGTTGTGTGATCTCTTCTGCAGATCTCAGTCCGTTTGTTTTCTACAGGATGAGCGGAACAAGGTTCTGGATAACTGGATAACCTGGCTGGTCTCCCTGGTTCTTTAACCAATCCCACGCACTGTCCAGGGGCGGGCCTAGCGTTCCGACCAATCGGAACACGCACTTGGATGTGGCTCCCCTTCTTTATCATCACCTTGATGTTCTGGAGCTTTTATCTTAAAACAGCGCGTACTGAATTGAGATGCATGTCATTATGGAGCAGCTAGGGGTTATGGCTGCTTGGCTCAACCTCCATGTAGACAGTGGGCATCGGGGCTCGAACCATCTGTCTTTCGGACGAGAGTAGCGAGCCTTCTACACTATTCTACCCTCCTTGATCCTTCAAGTGTAAGGAGATCAATAGGTAATGTGATTACATGTACCTATGAATCTATCCGCCTATGGTCCAACCACAGACGTCTGACCTGGTCGATTCAGGTCGTTGAACTGAAACCCAGCAAAGCTTTCTGGCACCGGGCCATAACCACCCAGCACCCTCTACCTCGTATAAACATGGATGTGTTTCCAAAGGGTAGGGGCCTTTTACTGTGAAACGTCAAGTGTGCGTCCAGTCCCATGTTGAATGGTTATCCGTGATCTGGAAACGGCCCAGGGAGCACGCTGGAGTTTAGCGGCAGTCCACACGGGGTCTGACAGTTTGGTGCAAACCTTTCCTGAAGCGTTTTGATTTCATAACCTTAACGAACATGAGTCCCGCGGGACGGGAACGGGGAAGTGCACAGGAAGACCCTGGCGGTTCCTTATTTATAGATTTGTCTTTGGGTCAGGTACCGGCTGCCTCCATGATCGTTTCTACACGTGTGACTAATGGGAAGGGAGTTGTTCTCTCCGTAAATCCTCCGCAACGACATGAACGGTCGGCTAACCTCCCATCCTCCCCCATCATCGCCTGCATTCCTCCCCCCCCCCTCCCCCCCCCCCGCACCTCACCGGCAACCAATCAGTGGAGAGCCTGGCTGATGGTCCTGCTGAAACTGAATCATTATAACTTAATTTAATGTCTTAATGCGTTCCCCAAATGGCCCCTGACTGCATGAGGACACTAAAGCATGTCTCTGCTGAACAGTTTTATAAAACCCTGCTCTCTGTTTTGTTTTTTGACCATTCCACAAGTATAATATCATAATATACTCGATGATTTATAGATATCCGCTACATTGGACTTCACAGTTCAGGAAGTCCTTGTGTTTTTATATCTGAACGTTGGAATAGATTACCTGAAAATTGGCAATCTTATTTAGTCTTAAATGCCTTCTTGATTAAAGACACGAAGGCACCAATGACTGGTGATGTTATAGAGGAAGTCAGAGCCCAAAACAGAAACCTACAAATCCTTGTTTTAGACGCTTGCTCGTCAATGCACCCCAGAAAGGTGATTTGCAGTACCATATATTTCCCCAGGTGTGGAGCTATCTGCAAAGTTAGTACTTTTGCATTTAGTCAATCTTTTAATATGAAGTCTCCTCGCTGATTCCTTTCCCTCCATCGCTTCCCTCCCTCTCCTCTGAGCAGCCCCGCATCGGTGTGATCACTCAGCAGTGGACCGAGTGTGAATAACAGCCCGTAGGAAGTCTTCTGCATGGCCAAAACTAGGCTAGCCCTTCCTGATAATAGCCGGGTGTTGGAGCCAGGTTTTCCATGGAAGACCCAGCTGTGGGATGTTCTCCAGTCGTTCCGAGGGGAATATTCCCAGTCGGAGGAACACTGGAGGAAGTCTGTTCCCCGGCCTTCAATTGGTTGGTCACACTGCCTCTCCTCTCCCGCCATATTAGCAAATATCGGTGAGGCGGAATGAAAGTGAGTGCAGTGATTCCGCCGGTTTCCCACCAATAACCATTAAAAGCTATTTAAACTACATTAAAGCAATTTTAGTTTGCTTCAAAGAATGCCTTTGTGCCCCAATGCCCCTGGCAGCGCGCTGACCGCTGGCTGGGGGCTGACCGTGTGAGCACCGTATCAAACGCTCTGTATGTAATCTGACCATGGCCTATTCATGATGGATGTGGTTACCGTGGAGCTAGATGTGGAGTCATGAATGAAATGAAACAGCAATACAATCTCTGACTTTCATTTGTGAATTGTACGTAACCTTTTCAATGGCTTCTTGTTTTCAATATCTATATATCTGAGTCGAGAACGTTTGACCTTAAACAATCATGGGGACAAAGATGGTGACTTGTACCATCCCACAGTTTCAGATCGTGCACCCATACTGCGGCCCTCCTCTGTCAGCTGTCAGCCAATCAGAAGCCTGGAGACGATAACAAGCCAGAGAATGATTGACAGCTGTATTCATTTCCTTCATGCCTGATACCAAAGCGTCTGCAGTTGAATGGTGGGGTTTGGGTTAGAGGGGGGACACTGATGTCCCCTTTGTCCATAAGTGGCCATCTTGGAGGGAATGTATTATAGTCCGTTGCGGTCCTGTTTTATTCAGATCTGGTCTTTGTGTGTTTGTGACTGTGGTCTGGATCCTCGATGGGACTGGGGAGAGTGGTTTGTTGTTGAAGGCCAGGGTAAGACCAAGCTGGATAGTGTGTGTAGGAAACGGCAGATATGGCAGTGTTTGGGTACCTGATACACCCCAAAACAATTTCAAAACATGATCCTCCTTGAATTTCATCATGCTGGAGTCTGTGTTCACCTCCGCAATGCTGCTTCCAATGACGAGTTAGACAATGCACCCTTTCACCACCTCTGTTCAAACCATTTGAACTAATCCGGTCTCTGCGTAGCCCTGAGAACCCGGTCTGTAGTGTACACACACAGCCATATTCACGGGCTGCCATGTGAAAACAAGGCCCTAAATCCATGTCCGGGTGGCGTGCCGGGTCTTCTCAAGCACCCTGTGTTCCCCACCTCCACCCCAGACCCATCCGGACCCGGACGCTGAGGATGGCTCTGTTAGTCCAATAAAGCAAACGTTGTTTAGTGAGTGAACCCGGTCTTCCTGTCCACTGGTAACGCACCAGTAAACAACTGCTGGGGAACACTGCTCCTCATTGGGCGACGCGGACCGGGTCATCTGGGAACTGGACGGGGGTGGTGGCGTGCTGTTCCGATTCGCAGGCTGGCTCCCCTGGCCCAAGTGTTGTCAGTGTTTCCTTAAGCGAGATGCTGGACCCCTAACGGTTCCCAGTGGAGTGTGAGAGAATGTGAGCGTTGGCGCTCTTTGAGAGCAGTCACAGTGGCCACCAGAACAGCAGAGTGTAAATGCCGTCCATTCACCCTCTCCTGAGAAGATGCCCCTCCCCTGGTCTCTGCCTCGGGGCTGATCTGGGGTACGTAGTGGCTGGGTGATGCATGGCTTCTTTGAAGTACGTTAAAGAAAACCTCAAACACGGTGACGTTTTCTACTCATTGCTGAGGAATGTAATCCACCAAAAGCTCCAAAGCCAGGCTGTGTTTTCATCTCGGGCCGGAGCAGAACTGGTGTTTGGGAATTTTAAACGGGAAGGCTTGTAGGAAGGCCTGGTCGATTTCAGATTCTCCTCGCGTGACTGACTCCACCTCAGGAATTGTTTTGGTTTGTCGGAGGTTCCTCTCACTGTCCCATGCTGAACCCTGTAGTATCTGCCTCACACGGGTTCACTTTCCACTCCCAGGAACACTACAGAGAATTTCTCTCACCAAAGGATATCTCTCATAATCTTCCATTAATAACTGTCCACTCCAGTGTTTATCACTGGGTTTCACAGTGTTCAATTATACAAACTCCCGTTTCCTGGAATGGGCTTCGGAATGCTTATGCTATGACACATGCTATGCAGTCGGGTCGCCTATGCCAGACATTGCAATGTCACTCAGACCTGTGCTATGCTATTATCCTCTACTAATAACGCAGACCTATGCTACGCTAGATTAGAAAAAGTGTGCATTTAAACCATCTATTTTGTCTGGGTTTGTACCTTTTTTATGGACAAGATGGGGAAAACATCCCTAGCGCGTTGAGCCAGCCAGCTGCCATGTTGGTGGTATTTGTTTGATCAAGTACATCCATGGTACATCCCGCTTCTCTGTGTCTCGGTAGGGTTACATGTTCGGTGTTCCCCTGCTGTAACCCACGGCGACATGATAGACTGTGAGTCATTAGCCTCCCTCCATCCCTCCTCCCCCCCTCCCTTACATCTGGTCGGGTTTTCCCTCATGAACAAAGTCGCCCTCCCAGGTTAATGCAGACAATTATCTACCTAGTGAGGGGCCACAGCCGCCATCTATTGTGGCCTCCACCGTGGGGGCCCCTGGAGAGAGGTTGGGCCCCCGGGGCAGAACGAGGCCCCTGGAGTGCAAGGGTCCCCCATGAAAGAGGTAGGGGCATTTGGTGTAGACGTAGGGGCCCCTGGTTTAAAGGTAGGGGCCCTTGGTCTGTCGAGATAGGGGCCCCTGGTTTAAAGGTAGGGGCCCTTGGTCTGTCGAGATAGGGGCCCCTGGTTTAAAGGTAGGGGCCCTTGGTCTGGCGAGATAGGGGCCCCTGCTTTAAAGGTAGGGGCCCTTGGTCTGTCGAGATAGGGGCCCCTGGTTTAAAGGTAGGGGCCCTTGGTCTGTCGAGATAGGGGCCCCTGGTTTAAAGGTAGGGGCCCTTGGTCTGTCGAGATAGGGGCTCTTGGTTTAAAGTTAGGGGCCCTTGGTTAAGCCCTTCAGCCCTTGTTAAGGGCTGATTATGGTCCCACGTTGACGCAACGCAAGGGGGTTACGGACCTCCTTGCGGACCCTCCTTGCCTCCATCGCAAGGGCCTGACGTGCGCCTCCAAAAATTTTAACCTTCCTTGAGGGGTGGGAATCTCTTGGCACCTCACGATTCGATGCGATTCCGATTATGAGGTCAACGATTCGATTCTAAAGCGATTATCGATGCAACAATTCAATGCGTGATTTTCAAAAATATACATATACATCTGAGTTTGATTCTCAGTTTGCTAATCACTTCCTACTTTCGTGATGATCATTAAAGACATCAGCAGATGAATTAACTTATCTAATATTTTATTAGAGAAAGCTTTTTTCAAAAGTAGACTTTCTATGAACAATGCAATAATCAATGCAGCTTGCATTACAACACAATATGAAAGTATGTAAAAAAATAGGTTTCAGTTTTATTTTATTTCTAATCTTTCTTTTCTATGTCATTAAAGAAAAAGCTGCTCTTGAATTAGAAGGAGTTCTTGTGTCTGGCTGTGAGTTTGCGTGCATGCTTATGCGTAGGCTGAATCGCAATCGTGTCAAGACAAATCAGATTGGCCAATGCACACTGAAGATAAATTAAATAATTTTAAAATTACTAAAATGATCCCCCTCTGGTGAACAGAATGTTGCAGCAGGCGAACAAATATGATTTATTAATTTATCTGCATCGAGACGTTATCGTTCTAGAGAGATTCACGATGCATCGTAGAATCTATTATTTTTCCCACCCCTACTTCCTTCGAAGCGACGCAGCAGCGAGGGCTGTGATTGGTCCCCTTGCTAAAACCCGACGCAGAACCTCGACCGACAGGGAGAACACAGTCCGGTCTGTGTAGCACCTGGTGGCCCCTCCTACCTGGACATGGATACCTTTTTGTTCTGTGGCTGCAAAGCCTGCAACACGAGTCAGCGCTCACTGAATGTTTACCCTCTTATACTCATTATGTACTTTACTGAGGTATTGGATATTCACTATTGTACTCACACAATACACATTACCCCGTTATTAACTTGTTTATACTTTACTATAGAATACTAATTATACTCTTATGTTCTCCCTTATACCCTTTATTATATGCTTGATTATACACACTGCTGTTGAACTTTGTAATGCAATGATGTAATAATATAAATAATAATAATATATTTAATTTGTAGAGCACTTTACATTCAGAAATCTCAAAGTGCTAGAGTTTAAGAGAGAGAGAGAGAAAACAAATGGGTTGTTAAGTAATACATAAACAGTAAAAGCGATATTAGCAAAAGATACGTCTTAAGTTTTTTAAAAACAGCTATACAAGTACAATTAGCTGTACGATTAGTACAAGCCCATGTACTGTTTTATTCAAATATATTTTATACATTCTCCTCATTTCTTAATATACAATATATTATATTATTTTACTTGACTTGCTTTACTTTATACAATTATTCCAAGATATGTTCTACTCTATATTCTATACTCGTTTATAATTTAGTATATTAAACCATATGAATAATTTTTTGTATTTGCTGTAGTTTATTTGTGTGGAGGAGGTTGTAGTCGTATGCTGCCTGTGAGTAATCCAATCCTACTGCATTTAATCAGAACAAACCACTCTCTCCCAGCACATCACAATGGTTTCCAGGGTTGTGTTCGTGTCTCCAGATTAAACGATACTAAAGAAATAATCCTGTTTGACAACACAGCCCACATCAAATGGAAGTGGCGCTGTGAAACAACATGGTGTTTCTGTACTAGAAAGGCTATTTATATTCTTCTCTGATATGAGCCACTCCCCATGATAGAAACATGTTCCCTCTTCAGTCCTCCAGGCTTTGAAGTGAGGCTTTCTAATTATATGAGCACTCTACCGACTTAAGTGTCTTTTATTGTGAAGAGTAATAAAAGTGTGTGTGTGTGTGTGTGTGTGTGTGTGTGTGTGTGTGTGTGTGTGTGTGTGTGTGTGTGTGTGTGTGTGTGTGTGTGTGTGTGTGTGTGTGTGTGTGTGTGTGTGTGTGTGTGTGTGTGTGTGTGTGTGTGTGTCCTTTAAGAAGCCTCTCATCTCTACCCAGCCCCCCCTCTGCTGCCAGTCTTATGTGATCTCAATAAGAGCCACTAGCCTGTAGCTATGGTAGCTAGCGTCCTACACTTCTTCTGTTTATCTTGGGTGCTCTCAACCGGTACTATGTTTATCACCTCCAACAACACATAACTCATGTGCATCTGGTTATCTGATCTACAGTACAGTCGGAATGGGTTCCATAGAGACAGTATCATACTAGGTGTGGGGATAAAAACGTAGGTCAAAGTATGGCGATACTTTTTATTCTTTGCTCAAATATCGATCTTTTGTTGCAAATATATAAATTAATATTTTTGGTATAAGAATCGTAATTATTTGCTATATTTATATGTTGAATGCAGAAGGCTGGTCTCTAGGGGGTAGAAAAGTTGGGGTTTGTTTGGTGGAATTCCCTCACTTCAAGTAGTTGATTTGTTTGTTCACTTGTCAATGGAGCCAGATTGACCGTGCATGGATGAAGAATCAAAAGAGTATAGACGCATTCAGAGGCACAAAGTGTACAAATACACATACACCCATAAAGACACGCACACCCTCTCTAAATATCCCCATGTGGTAGACACAGTGGTCAGTGTGACAGTTTGATAGTAGTTTCACTGGGAGCTGGCTGGCTGCCTGGCAGCAGAAGCATTGCCGTAGCCCACAGATCTGTTATGAGCTCGCTGCCACTGTCAAAGGAGAGCTTGAGGTGCTCTCAACCCAGAGCCTGTTTTCCGATCATTTTGGGTCGAAGTTGTGAATACGGACAACGAGTTTTGAGATCGGTCCAGGATTGAACGAGAACGCAGCTGACGTCCTCCGCAAAAAACTGGCGGCAATTTAATCCTTTGGGTAATGGAGCCCGTCACTGCCTCTTAAAGGGCTTGTTCTGACAGGCTTGGGTTCTATTCCATCATTAAGGATCCCTACACAGGAATACTACTTGTTTCTTTACCCTTGGCTTGATCACGGTTTGTTTGGTTGTTGTGTCCAACCGGGTCATCTAAAAGATTCGGTGGTTGGAGGGTTAAGATTGTAAGAACAATAGTATAGGGAAGCATCCTGCAGCAAGGAGATTCCAGAGTCGGGCTTCTCCTTGAGCCGGACTTGGTTGGACACGATAACAAACGGATGTCATCAAGTGAAATGTGAAGGAACAGGTCGTGTTCCTCTGTGTGGGACCTTTTCATAATGACAGACTACATTATGAGCCTGTCAGGGGACAAATATTGACTGGGTGTTGTGACTGCTGCCGCCCAAACGGGTTGGATCGCAGCCTCCTTTTTGTGGACTAAGGCAGCAGTGTTTTTGCTCATAACTAGAGACCTATCCTATTCCCCAAGAAAGCGATCGGAAAATTAGGTTGCCAGGTTGAAAATCCTGAAGTTTTCCTTTAAGCTAGCACAAATCATTCTGACATGAGCTAACCAGCATGTCCCCTCCCTCCCTCCCTCCAGTTTCCTTGGGCATTCCCAGTGGAACTGCACTGAGAGACAGATGGCAGTTTTGAGCCTTTTTGCAGCTGATTCCAGGATGATTTAAATGTCTGGCATCCCGCCCTGATTGGTCAGAAGACCTCCGGTAGAGGGCGGGTGTTGGCGGGCGAGTGATTGACTCCATGCTTTCACAGATCGGTGACGTTGTTGCCAGTGTTCTAGATATGCGTACCAAGCCGATTGTGAAATTCACTCTGCTTTGTATCGCAAGAAGATCATATCACTTCACGTTTTATCACATTCACAAGGCCTTTAATTTCCAGAAAAGAGCCCGTAGGTAAACATGCGGCGATCCCGCTCTCTCCACATACACCTCCCAGCTTTACGCCAGTGATCCTCTCGCCGGCCCTTCTCATGTAACGTGTGAACAACCTCATGGCCACCGCAGACAGCTGTCATAATTACGCTGCAACGGGTGTCCGTACCATACAGGCGTCTGTACGTCTGTCCTCTATGCGTTAACACCTGTATTTTTAGCCCCCCGGTTGGAGTGGGACGCACAGAGAGGTATTTTAATACGGGGTCTAAATCCGGTCTCAGTCCTGTCCTTGAGCTGGGAGATCCGAAGATGTCATCGTGTGCTTATCGTCTTTGAGTTGTATGTTTGATTCGTGAAATTAATTGTTTGAATTAATTAGGTTGTGAAGGTATGCCCTTAAAAACTGTGTGGAGGCCTTTATCTGTATAGCCCGTATTCAAGGGTACCATCCGAAAGGGCCAAACAGGCCATATGTTTACGACATCCCGCTAACATCCCACCATGTTGGCCAGGCTGATCCTCAAGCTAATGTGATACTTATCCTATCTCCTATCTCTTATCCCCGCTAGCCTTGTTATACACAGGGAATGGGTTAACCTAACAGTTGTTGGGGCTTGGCACTTGGTTTTATTAACATCCTTGCTGTACCTACTACCGACAGAGATATATTGTTGTTTCTCTTTCTTCTGACACATCGTCTCATTGAAAGTCTCTTTGGATAAAAGCGTCTGCTGAATGTAATGTAAATGAGGCGTCTGACTCCCCCCATGCCTGCTGTGATCTCCATCCAGCCAGCCCTACCTGTGGAGCTGTGCTCCACGTCTGTGGAGGTGTGTCTGTGGGGGGGGGGGGGTGTGTGTGTCAGCTTACCACCCCACACCCTGGGGCGCATTCCCCCCCCCCCCATCTCCCAACCTGATCCTGGGAGAGGGATGGACCGCCAGACAGAGACCCACTGGGCCTCCAGCGCCCGACCCAGGCCCCCGTGGGGGGGGTCCTGCCTTTACAACCTCACACGCTCGGCCCTTCGTCGGGTCCTCTGCCCTCTGCCAGTCCAGGGAGAGACCTGGCTGGCTTTGTTTCTGCAGCCTTTTCGTCGGGACCCTGTAATGGGTGAAATGACACTGTGGTCCTCAGGGGCATTGAAATTAACATGAAGTTATTTGGCTGAAATATTTTAAACTTATTTGCCTTCACCAAGACCCTCACCAGACTAGGGGTGGGAAAAATAATCGATTCTTCTAGAACGTTTCCGTCTCAATTCAGATAAATTAATAATCTGAAAAAGAATTATTATAGCATTCTTCATAGAAAGTCATATTTGTGACAAAAGCTTTCTCTCCAATAAAATATTAGATAAGTTAATTCATCTGTTGATGTCTTTTAATGATCATCACAAAAGTAGGAAGAGATTAACAAACTCCGATGTAAACAGTATATGTATATTTTTGAATATCACACATGAAAAAAAAAAAAATGGCATCGATAATCGCTTGAGAATCGAATCATTGACCTCAGAATCGAATCGTGAGGTGCCAAGAGATTCCCACCCCTAGCAGACCCTCCCAAATCCCTCAGCCGACCCACACCTTGTCCCTCACCTCACCTTAACCATCTCTAACCTCCTGCTTGATCAGAACAGTGAACACGGTTCCCCGTTGTGTACTACGCTACCATGTTCTTGGCTTTGCTGTGTGCAGAACAGGGCAAAGGTTGACTCCTTGCTCTCCAGTCCTTGGTCTGAGACGTCAGTCTCTTCTTGCTTTTAGTGTGTTTCCCCCAGGCTTTGTGCATCGCCTGGTCATGCAGCACAGGATGCTGACCGGTACAGAGTATACCCTGGCGGTGCAGCTTGTGAATGGATATCGTACTACACAAATAGAATCTGGAAAAGGTTTGCCCTGTTCTCTAGTCCTTCGCCTGAGACGTGGAGTCTTATCAAAGCGGAGTCTCCTTCTTGGGTTTGCTGTGTTTCTCTAGTCTCTCTAGTCCCGGGCTGTGAAACGCCACAAGTGCTAGCAGATGGAGCTGCCTTTGTCATTGGTCGGGAACTCGGGGACATTAGTGCCGTCTTTCATGTGGCCGAGTGAGGCTTTCTCTGCTCTCATTCTCCTTCTGAAAGGAGCCCGTCTGTGGAGAGCCAGTCCTTTTGTCGTGGTTCTGAACCTCGTCATTCCTGGTGGTGGTCGACCACTTTACAAATGAGCCAATTAAAAGGCTTACACTCAGTGGGAGGGGGGAGTGGTGGAGAGTAAACGCTGTAATTGCGAACATTCATCGCACAATCTCATAATGTTAGAAGAACGGAACATCTTGTACGATCACGGCGTGCCTCCACGTCTCTGTGACGCCACAGGTGAAGGGGTCTAGTCCCATCCGTTGAGTACTTGCACTGAGATGTCTTTTATGTTATCACTAGACTAGATTCATCCCGCTGCCTTCAGATACCTTAGAAACATCCCTGCTCAGTACCCAAGAACCTCAGCACTGTGGGGTCTGGAGCTGGGCTCCAGACCCCAGACCCTTCAGATGGAGTTGACCACTGTGTTGATGTGCCTTTTTAAACAAGTAGTAAGTAAGGAAGTAAAACAGGTTGGCTGGTAACCGGAAGGTCACTAGTTCGATCCCTGGCTCCTAGCTGTGAGTGTCGAGGTGTCCCTGAGCGAGACGCCTCACCCTAACTGCTCTCGACGAGCTGGCTGTCGCCTTGCATGGTTGACTCCGCCGTCGGTGTGTGAAAGTGTGCTTGAATGGGTGAATGTGAGGCAATCTTGTAAAGCGCTTCGAGTTAGAACAGAGCTGTATAAATGCAGTCTATTTACCGATCACTACGCGTTCCACGGCAGGGCTCGACGCGGAGCTGTACTACGTGCGGGACAACGTGGTCAGCCACTTTGCTCTCTCCTTCATCATGCCCGTGCCCAGCGACACCAACAGCCTGCACTTCACCTGGTTCTCCAAGACAAAGGTAGGCACGACATTACATCACGTTACATCACAACACATTGCGTCATGCTAAATCGGCAGACATTACATCACTCGCATTACATCACACCCCGCTATGTTGGATCGCATGACACAGGCTAGCGGCACACAACATTACATTACACCTTTATCATCACACACCTTTATTTTAATATAAATCCACTGTTTACTGTTCTTGGCATATGAGAGTAAAGGCTAGCCAACAGGCTGTCTGACCGTTTCATTCTCAATGTGTTTTCTGTGGTCGTATCGGCTGGAAACGGCTGGTCCACAAGCGTCTTGACGGACGCGTTGTGTTGTGGTCTCCTCAGGCGGACTACCGGCTGGGCTTCCAGGTGGAGAACCCCGCCGCCATGAACCAGCCCAAGAGCAACATCTCCAACCTGGGGGAGGTGCCCTCGGTCTCCTCTGGTACGTCGACCATGCAGAGCATGCTCATTAGAACCAGGGATGTTCCAGAGACCTCCTGGTCCAGCTCCGTGCTCCTGAAGCTAGGTTCAGCACGCTGAACGCTGGCCCTCAGTTCCAGAGGTGGCCACTAGGAGGTGTTGAGCTCAGCCAGAAGGAGTGAGTGTAGGGGTCGCTTGAGGTCCAGTCCAGCCCCACACCCTGCTTCCTGCCCCCCCCCCCTTACAGGAAGTCACCTCATGGGGCCCCTGCTGAACCTGGGGGGGCCCCTGGAGAGCCCTCTACACACAGGGCTCACAGAGCAGGGGTCTAGGCGTGGCGGCTGGTGTTAATGTGAGGGACTGGTCCTTTAGAAGGGTCCAGAACAGCAGCCTGGACCAGGGAGCGCTAGGCCATCTGTGAGGGCTCAGATTAGCACTAATGGAGTACACTCCTGTTGGTCCATTGGGTTAATAATACTGTGTGTGTGTGTGTGTGTGTGTGTGTGTGTGTGTGTGTGTGTGTGTGTGTGTGTGTGTGTGTGTGTGTGTGTGTGTGTGTGTGTGTGTGTGTGTGTGTGTGTGTGTGTGTGTGTGTGTGTGTGTGTGTGTGTGTGTGTGTGTGTGCGCGCGCAGTGTTCCGTGTGGACCTGTTCTGCTCGGGGAAGGTGGACGGGGAGGCGCTGCTCACGGTCCAGCTCAACCTCACCATCCAGGCCTCCAACTTCACAGTGCTCAACTTCAAGAGGAGGAAAATCTGCTACAAACGTACGTTACCACCACCCCCCCCCCCCCCCCCCAGAACACACCAGACAAGGAGGGGTTGTTGTGGACTGGTACCCCTTGCCCTGGTTCTAGACGCCGATATAGGAACTTATTCTTTTGATTCTAGAGTACCATCACATTTATCATCAGCCTCAAACATTAACAAAGCCTTTTGGACGCTGCCTAAAGAAATTCACATTCCATTTACAATAATTGGGGCATTTTTGCAGACGCTTTTATCCAAAGCGACTTATAATAAGTACACTTGTCAGCAGGAAGAGAAACAACAATATATTGCTGTCGGTACAGTAAGGATGTTCATAGAACCAAGTGCCAAGCACGAACAATTGTTAGGTTCAATGATAAATGATACCGCTTCGAATCCATCTGTTTGAGTTTATTTAGATCAAAACGCAAGTGTAAACTGTTCTATAACTTGAGTCACACTAACGATAGTGTGTGCCAGTCCCTCTTAACACGCACGCGTGTTCTCACCCAGACGAAGATAATCAGCCATTCAGCCTGCTGTATTTCCACGCTCGGGTTAAAACCAGGAAACGACACCAACAATGGCGTCTATTTACAAACCGCCCCCCCGACGTTAATTATATGCGACCAACAGCCTCCCAGCGGAGAATTCATAAGCCGCTCTATTCTGAGCACATGAGTCAAATTAGCCCCGCTGAATAAATGGCGTTTGTGTTTTCTGAACCACATGGAGGGCTGGAGGTAGTGGTTGTCGTGGGTGAACACTACTCTGGCTTGGGCCGTGTGGTTGGGCGGGACCTGCACAAATTAAGGATGTGCAATGTTATTGGTTGAGGGGATTTGCATAAAGTGCACAGCTGCGTTATTCACAGTCACTCCTTGTATCGGTTTATGAACTACATGTGAACTGTGTCGTACGCAGCTGGCTTGAATCTGTTTTTGTTCCTGGCTCACAATGGTTCCCTCCTGTTCCTAAGTGGTGTCTTGTGATGTACAACGAGACTCTTCAGTAAACCCCACTGTAGGGTCCTGTAGTTTACATCCAAGTTCATGCCTCGACCAATGAAAAAACAAAGGGTCTTATCCCTTTTAAGTAAGAGCTCTTTTGTCGGTTCACCTTGAACTGATGCATGAATTAAGTAGCCAATGGATTAAATAACACATTACTGGAATTAGGCTTTAAAAGCAGCTTCGACAAAAGTAGTTCAACGCAATCCCAGAATGCATCAGGTTGAACCTTTTTCCTTCCATGGGTTCAGGTCCTACTTGGATATCTGATGGTCTGAACAGAGTTCATCATTGTGCTGCTACCAGTCCTTGCATCTAATCTCTCTTTCTCGCTCTCTCAGGAATAGACTCTGAACCAAAGATCCCTACCCTCTCCAACAATGCCACCCTTCAAAGACCTGATGGTAAGTATTCACTCTCTCTCTCTCTCTCTCTCTCTTTCTCTCTCCCCTCTCTCTCTTTCTCTCTCCCCTCTCTGTCCCTCTCTCTCCCTCTCTCTCACTCTCTCCCCCCCCCCCCCCCCTCTCTCCCTCTCTCTCATCCTTCAGTGCTCCTCCCGTCAGGCGTGGCGTCGCTGGGCCTCAGACAGACAGGACGATATGAGAGGGCAGGATCAGCAGAGTAGGGTCTCCACACCGTGCCTCCTCTTCCGTGGAACTAAGTGTGTCTGATTCACACACTGGGGAAGTGCAGACGGGGGGTGAGGTGAGGGAGGGAGGGAGGGAGAGTTATAGAGAACGAGAGACGGAGATTCCCACTCCGGTTGAAGCACTCTCTATCTGTGTTTGAAATCGTTCCCTATCACGGATATAGTGCCCTATATAGGGTGCTCGCCATTTTGTAGTGCTGTTCGAATTCTCAGTGGTTAATTATATAGTGGACTTAAAATACCCAACATACGATGTTCCCTACATGATACTCCCGTATACCACAATGCAATGCGGTCGTGTTCTTCCGGAGGAGAAGAAGAAGCTGAATAACCGTGAAAACGAATACATTTAATGATGGAGTCTGCGGCTTTAGTTTAGAAATGTCAACAATGTATTTGGGATTTAACATAGAAAATGTAACATTCAAAATTAATTTAAAAAAAACTTGATCAAAGAAAGGATCAACATCAATACAACCTCCAGCATTCCTCGTGAGCGCCCGGTTTGTTTACATGATGTGGGCGCGTCTCTCTGCGTCACACAAATACCCGACGCATTCACTGACGCAAATGACGTTTACAAATGTTCAGCGTAGTGTCCGAATTCTCGTCTGTTTGCTCCCTATGTAGTGCACTATGTCATGAACACTACATAGGGCATACTGAGTGAGTGTATAGGGAGCGCTTTGGAACACAGCTCCTATCAGTAACCCAGCAGGGCCCGGTCCCTCCTGGCTGGGGGAGGGGGGGCGCTATAGGGGGGCAGGGCTGCTCGTCACCAGCCCGTTGTGAGGCTCCGGGCCTGGGCATTGCTGCTCCATTAGCGGTCCCTGCTGGAGCTCCTCTCTTCTGCCCGGGGCCCCCGGAGCTCTTAGTGGTCCGAGGGCCTCTCACCAGACGCTGAAGACGGAGCCGCCGGTGTACCAGAGGGGCTCCATTAGGGTGGGGGGAGAGTGGTCTGGGGGGGGGGGGTACCTTCATTCTATCTTCCTCTGTCCATCATTAACGCTCTCGTTCCCTCTGTCCCTCCCCTCTAGTCCTCCCCAGCTCTTCTCTCTCCTCTTCAACCCCACCCCTCCCCGCTATTACCGCCGTCCTTCCATCCCCCCCTCCCTTCCTCTCCTCGTCCCTCCCTTCCTCTCCTCGTCCCTCCCTTTATCTCCTCCCCTCTCCCTTTCTCTCCCTTCCTCTCCTCTCCTCTCCACTCCTCTCCTCTCCTCCCTCTCCCTTCCCTCTCCTCTCCTCTCCTCTCATCTCCTCCCCTCTCCCTTTCTCTCCCTTCCTCTCCTCTCCTCTCCTCTCCTCTCCTCTCCCTTCCCTTCCTCTCCTCTCCTCTCCTCTCCTCTCCTCTCCTCCCTCTCCCTTCCCTTCCCTCTCCTCTCCTCTCCTCTCCTCTCCTCTCCTCTCCTCTCCCTTCCCTCTCCTCCTCTCTCCTCTCCTCTCCTCTCCTCTCCTCCTCTCTCCTCTCCTCCCCTCTCCTCTCCCTTCCTCTCCTCCCTCTCTTCCTCTCCTCTCCTCCCCTCTCCTCCCCTCTCCTCCCTCTCTTCCTCTCCTCCCTCTCTTCCTCTCCTCCCCTCTCCTCTCCTCCCTCTCTCCCTTCCTCTCCTCTCCTCTCCTCTCCTCTCCTCTCCTCTCCTCTCCTCTCCTCTCCTTCCCTCTCCCCCCTCTCTTCCTCTCTAAGAGAGCGGTGTGCCCACCGGTGAAGCCTGATCAAATAACCTGTTTTCCGTAATAAGATTGGACCAACTCCTTGCAGTGCATTCCACAAATCTGATAACCTGAACAGTGTTTACTTCCTTCAGTCTGATGGAGAGGCCTCCTTTAACGAGGCATTCCTCCTTGAGTTGCTAAGAGACGGCCTTCTTCGTAACGGTTTGGCTTGGTCTGGAGTTAGGCCTTTCTTATGACTATTTGGTCGCTTATATGCCGACCATTGTATTACAATGGTAACCGCTAAAAATCTTTTTCTGTGGTTTGTCAGGATTGTTTTCATTCGATTTTTTTAAATTTATCAGCCTTTTAATTAGAATAGTATCTCTAACTTGTCAGCACTCTAAACGAGGGCTCCTCAATATTTATTCCCTGGATCTAAGAAAGATTGAGTGAATGTTATTTCAAACATTTTGAAAGGTGGCTGACCCTTTGACCTTTGACCTCTGACCTTCGCCCCCCCCCCCCCCTCCCCCAGTGGAAGGCATCAGCACCCCCACCACCTCCACCCGGGTGTTCTACATCAGCGTCAGCGTCTGCTGCATCGTCATCTTCCTGGTGGCCATCATCCTGGCCATCCTCCACCTGCACAGCATGAAGAGGGTGGAGATGGAGGACAGGTGGGTGGAGCACTGACAGCACCCCCACCCCCACCCCCACCCCCACCCCCCCCCCCCGGATCCACTACATTCTCTTCTCTAGGAGAGAGGGGGGAGGGAGAAGGATGGAGTGGGAGAGAGAAGGGGGGGTGGGGGTTGGTGAGAGAGGGAAGGGAGTGACAGAAAGGGGGAGGCGGGAGGGAGAAGGAGAGGGCTGAGGGGGAGGAGAGGGAGGAGAAAGGGGTGTAAGAGGAAGGAGAGGGGGGAGAGAGAGAGGGGGCATTCTGGGATCGCGTTGCGAAAGAGGGGCTGAGATAGGCAAGAGAGGGAGAGGGTGGGGAGAAAGGGGGAGATGGAGTGAGAAAGGGGGAGATGGAGGGAGAGGGTGGGGAGAAAGGGGGAGATGGAGTGAGGAAGGGGGCTGGAGGGAGAGATAGGAGGGTGCTGCTGAGATGGTGTTTATATACAGACCGGGACGGGCCCACTTACTCTAAGTCTGAGGGATTACGATGCGACCGCTAGCGTGGAGACTGGGGCCTGGTACTCGGCTGACTGGTTTAGGTGGACACGTCGTCCCACAGCCACACTAACCCCAGGAAGAGCTCAGGCCTGACGGTGAGGAACGCCTTCAGTGAGGGGCACCGTGGGGTTCTGCCATCTCCCGTTAGTCGTCTTACTAATGACTGATGATTCACCCTCAAGATGGCGGTCGTCAGTCAGTCAGTCCGTCAGTCAGTCCAGCTATGAAGCGACGTCCTGCTCCCGTGGTTTTGTTCGTGTGGTGTCTCTTCGCCGTTTGCATCCTATAAAATGTTCCCAGACGTGAAGACGCTAGGACAGACGTCGGCACATAAATTCGTACACATGAAAGAGGCAACCCGTTAAATGTGATGTCACAGACATGTGAGCCAATGGAACGCTGAAGGCCAATGAGGTCGCTTTGAGTTTAGTTTTAGATTTTTCTCGTAAAGCGACTTTTGATGAGGTTGTTCGTGAGGACACAAGGATACAAGCTCTTTAGACGTGGACGGGCCTGCGGTGGTAAGTGCAGAGTTGGCTGGGTTCCCATTGTAGGTGGATGTTCTTTTAAAGGAGACGATCACCCCCCCCCCCCCCCCATAAGGAAAATAACAACAGTGTCTGGGTCTACCGTCGGTCAAACCAACAGCCACTGAAGTTTTCTAATTAACATAAAACATGCATAAAGACAAAACACTAACTTTATGCATTCTAAAAACTTTGTACGATAAATGTGATCTGATGATTTGTTTAAGATAAAATATATCCATAAAAGGAAAACGTTATAATGTCAGAGGGAAGAAGATGAGATGAGGGGTTATTGATCCACAAGGGTAAAGGGGCATTAGAGAACAGAGCCCAAACATTTAGTAGTACCTAGAAGTATTACTAATTAATATGTCTGGTCACGTGAATCGTGTCACACGAAGCTATTGAAGACCACAAGACGGTCCGATTTATTTAATTCAAATTCAATAGTCTTCTCAGAAAGTGAATTAAGTTACCGACAAAAAAATATGTTCTGGCAGCTTGTGACGCAGCTCTGTGATTGGCTGAGAAGGGTGGGGGGGGGGGGGGTCGGCTGTACGACATAAATCTAATGTCAATCCTAGTTTTTGTCCCTGCAGATTGTGGGATTTCCTGTTATAGAATTAGCGTATGAGTGTAAACTACCATGATGAACTCGGCTTAGGTTCGGCTTAGCTCAGGAGGTAGAGCAGTTGTCTTGTAACCGAAAGGTTGCTAGTTCGATCCCCAGCTCCTCCTAGCTGAGAGTCGATGTGTCCCTGAGCAAGACACTTAACCCTAACTGCTCCTGCTCCTGACGAGCTGGCTGTCGCCTTGCATGGTTGACTCTGCCGTCGGCGTGTCAATGTGTGTATTAACCGATGTAAGTCGCTTTGGATAAAAGCGTCTGCTAAATGCGCTAATTGTAATTGTAATGTACTGAGCCGAACTGTAGCTTGCTGCGTCCAAGCTAAGTGTCCGTTTATTGACTCGCCGACCGATAATGGTGCCTGTAAGGCAGCACTTTGTTAGTGCGTACTGACCCGGGAGACGGCATCAGTCTGATCTCACCCCACTGAGAGCCATTGGGTGTGTCGGAGCAACACCAGATGTGTTGGCAAAGTGAAAGTGGACCGAGGTACTGAACGATGGATCGTCTTCATCTGCTCATAACATCCGTACCCCCCTTCTCTCCCCCGGCTCCCCCAGTGTGAGTGACAGCGGGAGTTCCCAGGGCCTCTCCCAGCCCTCCACCCAGACTACCCAGTACCTGCGGGCGGACACCCCCAACAACGCAGCCTCCGTCACCAGTAAGACCTCCACCCCCTCCGCCCTCTCTCCCCCAGCCTTTCCTTTGACCTCCGCCCTCACACCCCTGACCTCTGACCTTAATGTCACCCCTCCACACGTCAACATGCTTGTGCGTTTGTTTCTGCGAGCTGAGTCACATTGGTTCACGTTGGGGCACGAATTAAATGTGTCTACTATTGTACTTATTTAATACCTAATATCTACTAATACCTAAATACTGCAGCGGGCTTGATATATTATTTGATCTGAAAACGTCTCTAGACGGTTCTCGCGCTGCTCTCCGGCGTTGTAGTGTTCTAAGGTAAGTTAAGACAGAGCTCTGAAGGCAGCTAGATAGCAAAACCAAGAAAGAACGGTACCTAGCTAGCTACTCACCGCGAGTACAAACCCTCTAAAGACACGCTAAAACCTTTCGCTCTGCGAGCGATTCATATAGGCAGACCAACGTCAAACCCGGTGTTCCCTGAGCGAGGCAGGTGCGCGGCACGCTAAAGTGTCAATGGGGTGATTGTGAAGCGAGGCAGTGAGCTTAAGGGGAGGCAGCAGGTTGTGATAGCAGCTCAGGATGTTGTTGTTCCTGCCTGGGAAGCTGTCACGCACTCACAACCAGTCCCATTGTACTCCCCTGTTATTTAAATGACTTTATATTTATATATACTTCTGTGACTGACATACGTCTGCTGGTCCAATCACGTGCATCATTTTGTATGGTCCCGCCCCAGAGCTTCCTGTTTCAATATGCAATGCATCTTAATCCTACTGATTTTTAATTATACTCCTAGTGTTTCAAAGTTAAGGGCTACTATTATGCCCCAAGGTGTGTTGCTGATTAACCATAACAAGGCGTAATGGAACATTCCCTGTGTAACATCCAAAGTGGGCGTATCCATCCACAGTTGTTGCAGCCCACTGATTGGCTGTTAGGCTGATCCATCAACCATATAGGGGCACTAGAGTGCTGATCTTTTGCTTCATTATTATCACGCACATATTCTCACTTGCTTGCTTTGTTTTTCGTATATTTACAAAATGATTAACATTAGGGTGCTTTGTCTTTGTGTTGTAACATTGTCGCCACCTAGTGGTGAACCACTGTCACTAATGTCCATAATGTCACGCCTCCAATCATCTGTCTGTGTCTGTTGGCTCTGTGCGTTCATATCCAGAACTGTGTGTCTACCCCCTGTACCATACCCTTTTTATTGGTCACTCTCCCCTCTGCGCGGTGGGTTCACCCATCTGAGCATTGCTAATGTAATGGATGTCAGGCGGCCAGCGTATCTCTAACCAATCTGCAATCAGGCATCCATTAGATGAGCTCATATTGTAATGATGGGGAGCATTCCATTGAGCATTCCTCTCTCTCTCTCTCTCTCTGTCTCTCTCTCTGTCTCTCTCTGTCTCTGTCTCTCTCTCTGTCTCTGTCTCTGTCTCTCTCTCTCTCTCTGTCTCTCTCTGTCTCTGTCTCTGTCTCTCTCTTTCACTCTGTCTCTGTCTCTCTCTTTCACTCTGTCTCTGTCTCTCTCTCTCTCTCTCTCTCTCTCTCTCTCTCTCTCTGTCTCTGTCTCTGTCTCTGTCTCTGTCTCTCTCTCTGTCTCTCTCTGTCTCTCTCTCTGTCTCTCTCTGTCTCTGTCTCTCTCTTTCACTCTGTCTCTGTCTCTCTCTCTGTCTCTGTCTCTGTCTCTCTCTCTGTCTCTCTCTGTCTCTCTCTCTGTCTCTCTCTGTCTCTGTCTCTCTCTTTCACTCTGTCTCTCGATTTCTTTCTCTTCTGCCCATTCACCTCCTATCTCTCCTCTACACCCCTTCTCTGTCTCTGTGTGTCTCTCGCTCTCGCTCTGGCTCTCTCGCTCTCGCTCTGGCTCTCTCTCTCTCTCGCTATGGCTCTCTCTCTCGCTCTCGCTCTGGCTCTCTCTCTCTCGCTCTGGCTCTCTCTCTCTCGCTATGGCTCTCTCTCTCTCTCGCTCTGGCTCTCTCTCTCTCTCTCTCTCGCTATGGCTCTCTCTCTCTCGCTCTGGCTCTCTCTCTCTCTCTCTCTCTCTCGCTCTGGCTCTCTCTCTCTCGCTCTGGCTCTCTCTCTCTCGCTATGGCTCTCTGTCTATCCTGCCATTAACCACCTCTCCTTCACCCCTTTCTTTCTCTCTCTCTCTCGCTCCTCCACCCTCTCTCCATCCCTCTTTCCTCCGCCCCTTTCTTCTCCTTCCCTCTCTCTCCTCCTCTTCTCTCCTCCACCTCCTCTCTCCATCCCGCTCTCTCTCCTCCACCTCCACCTCCACTCTCTCCTCCACCTCCTCTCTCCTCCACTCTCTCCTCCACCTCCTCTCTCCATCCCTCTCTCTCTCGCTCCTCCACCCTCTCTCCATCCCTCTCTTTCCTCCGCCCCTTTCTTCTCCTTCCCTCTCTCTCCTCCTCTTCTCTCCTCCACCTCCACCTCCACTCTCTCCTCCACCTCCTCTCTCCATCAGACAACCATCCCGGTACTGCACCCATTCTCCAGCTTGCCGCCGCATCCTCCTCCTACCCCATCCCCGGTGCCCCCGCCCACGAAACCAAAAGTAAGTTCCACCTGTGGTTTCTGACAGAGCGGGGGGAAGTACCCTCTGCAGCACAGCATGATGGCTAGCCTAGCTTAGCACGGTCTGGCTAGCCCAGCTTAGCACGGTCTGGCTAGCCCAGCTTAGCACGGTCTGGCTAGCCCAGCTTAGCACGGTCTGGCTAGCCCAGCTTAGCACGGTCTGGCTAGCCCAGCTTAGCACGGTCTGGCTAGCCCAACGCTACATAGACCTAGCGGTAGCAGGGAGCCGGGCTCTGTGGTATTCCAGTAATCATAGGATAACTTCACACACTAGCATTATTAAAGCACAATGTCTGGTCAAATGGGATCCATCTGCGCAAGAATGTGGATGCATAAGAAGCCAGTATTTCTAATGTATTTATTGGCTGGCGTCTCGGTCTTGTTTGGCATTTCAGCACTGTTATTACTATAGCCCAGTCAAAGGTTTTCGTCATTTTATCCTTATTAGGCTTTTGAGGCAAAACTCTTCATTCTAGCATTAACTGTAGAAGCACAACAAGCTCTTCCTAGCATTGACTTTAGAACCCCAGCTAGCCTCTTCCTAGCATTGACTTCAGCACCACAGCTAGCTTATCCCTAGCATCGCCTCATGTGCTTCCATTCATTCCCTTTTGTGTTTCATGTCTTCTCACCATTGCTGTCACATCATTCAAGTCATCACTGCATTTCTTAATTCTAAATGACTCCTTCTTGTGTATGTGTGTTTTAGAAATGTGTGGTTCAAGCTCATCTAAACTTGAATTGGCCACCAGATGGCAGCAGTGAGCCATGTTCTACAACCGGGACGTGTTTAGCTCCATAATCGGGACTCGGAGGTTCTCAAACTGTCTCACCCCCTTGAATGACAAATCCAGTGTGTCACTAGGGTCGAACTGCACACTCAGTAAATCACTCAGTACCCCAAATCAGTGATCCTTCTTTTAAGAGGGGTTCTGGGCAATCTAAGGCCAGGACCCGTTTTCCCGACTGGATCGCAACCCGATTTGGGCTCAATGAGACTGTGAGCCCACTGGTTCAGATGGAATATGGAGACTATGGGAATAATAAAAAATGGGTTTTGGACTGAGAGTTTAAGAAAGGTGGGGGGAGTGTTGTTCCCCTGGTTACGACCCACGGCAACTTTATAAGACTTTTAGTGTGGATAAGAGCCTGACAATGAGTGATGTTGTCTATGAAATGCTCAACACACCGTAGAGCTATACTATAGGTGTCCGGGAAGCCTTAACCTCACTCGGACGCGGGCATTAAACGCATCGCTGCTCAGGCGGAGCTTCACCAGCCACACACACACACACACCGTGGTGTTAAAAACACGTTTCCCGAAAAGCCCAACTCTCTCACGGACACTGCAGTCCGCCACCGCCCAGACAGAGCTCAGCACCCCCCCACCCACACCGTGCCGACGTTAGACTACCCATGGAAGAGGTAGTCTAACGTCATGAACAGAACGGGCAGAGTAACGTTTACATCGTGTTTTGAGGAGAACGGCAAAAACAGACGGTTTTACCCCTTTTTTTTTCTCTAAATTGGGGACTTCAGTAACAGTGATAAAATGGCATAGATTACTATGTTTGCTATCATAGAAGACGTGGTTTGGGGTTCACTGGCTCTTTAAGAACCCCCGCTGAGACTGTTCTGCTTCGACTGTCCCAGCGGTCAGGGGCAGGGGGGGGACCAGGAAACCATAGCTTGTTCTTCACGCCCCAGCGGTCCAGCTCACAGAGACAGTGGTGGTTATAAAGGAGAGCTGCTCTGTGGTCAGTAAACAGGATTAACCCCGGCACCGGGATCACAATTAATCACCGCCAGAACGGAAAATAACCACGCCTGTGTAGATATTAATGATTAATTACTCTGTGAGGCCAGTCCATGGCCCGCTGGGCCTGTTAGATATGATAGGATATCTGGCTCTGGTTCGGAAGGACAAAGGAATGCCATTAGTTTGGATTTGTTACATAATTAAAAAAAAATAAGAACAACTTCTCATGTCCACTTTAGGCAAACAGACCCATTGGTTATAGAAGAACAAACACAAAATGCTTTCTGCTGAAGAATTACATTGCAGGTTTGTTTGTTTCTCCTTTCAGAGAAGTCGATTTATCGTATAAAAAAAAAAAACAGAACGAAAGAACAAACGGTTGAACAAATATCCCTGAGATTGGTCTGAAAAGAATCCTGCCCATCAGTGCAGCAGTGATGAACAGTGCCGCTTGCCTTCAAGGCTTCTTGTTTAACGGCCACGCCTCCCCCTATGTTAAAGCCCTGTGCTCCACCGCTGGGGAACCTCCTGCCTCTTCCACCGCCAAGCGTCAGACCAACCTCCCAGCCAGCCTGCGTGCCAGAGCTATCGCTCTTCTCTGGCGGCTTGTGTACAGAGGCTGTGTGTGTGTGTTTACAGGCTGGGGGCCCGCCGTGTGTGTGTGTGTGTGTGTGTGTGTGTGTGTGTGTGTGTGTGTGTGTGTGTGTGTGTGTGTGTGTGTGTGTGTGTGTGTGTGTGTGTGTGTGTGTGTGTGTGTGTGTGTGTGTGTGTGTGTGTGTGTGTGTGTGTGTGTGTCACTCGCAGCAGGGGGGATCCCCACGGCCGGTGCGTCACGGCCCGCTCGGTGCCAGGCCGGTGTAAACCTCAGTGTTCAGCCACGCTGGGGGTCTCTACGTCACCGCCGTTGCCGATGGTTACGGGCCCCTCTCCTCCTCCAGGATGGTGGTCCCTCCTGCTGGGGGGCCGTGAGCTTCTAGTTGAGGGGGTCACGTCAATGTTCCTTTGAACATCATCATTAACCAGGGGTCACCAGACGACATCGATTAGTGGCGGGAAAATCGTGTTGGCAGACGTGTGTGTGTGTGTGTGTGTGGTTCCTCCTGATGTGTGTGTGTTGTTCCTCCTGATGTGTGTGTGTGTGTGGTTCCTCCTCATGTGTATGTGGTTCCCCCAGATGTGTGTGTTTCCTCCAGATGTGTGTGTGTGGTTGGTTCCTCCTCATGTGTTTGTGGTAACTCCTGATGTGTGTGGTTCCTCCAGATGTGTGTGTGTGTGTGTGGTTCCTCCAGATGTGTGTGTGTGGTTCCTCCTGATGTGTTTGTGGTAACTCCAGATGTGTTTGTGGTAACTCCAGATGTGTTTGTGGTAACTTCAGATGTGTGTGGTAACTCCAGATGTGTGTTTGATTCCTACTAGTGTGTGTGTGGTTCCTCCTAATGTGTTTGTGGTAACTCCAGATCTGTGTGTTTGGTTCCTACTAGTGTGTGTGTAGTCCTTCCTGATGTGTCTGTGTGTGTGCGGTTCCTCCTGGTGGTTGTGTTAACGCCAGATGTGTGTGTGTGTGTGTGCAGGCTACCCGTCGCTGCGCATCGAGAAGAACGACCTCCGCAGCGTGACCTTGATGGAGGCCAAGGCCAAGGTCAAGGACATCGCCATCTCCCGGGAGAGGGTCACACTGCGGGACGTCCTGCACGAAGGTAACCCTGGAAACACTCACTCATACGCAGTCGCGCGCGCAAACGCACACACGCATACACACACACACACACGCATGCGCACGCGTATATGCGCATGCGTGCACGTACACACATGCTTGCACGTACACACGTTCGCACGCACACAATCGTTCACACAGTCACGCTCATTGACAAACACGCACACACGCTCGTACACACCCACGCTAAAGTACAAACGCACACATGTACACACACAGTCATGCTCGTAAGCACACACAGTCACGCTCATAAACACAGTCACGCTCGTGTACAAACACAGTCATGCCATTGTATGAACACATATACGCCGCCACAATCAATGCACGATCACCCACACACACACACACACCTTCTCAAAAAAAAACACGCACGCATGCCATTATGCAGTGCATTTCACAACAGCCTAGATGACAGACAGCACAGCCTCAGAACAGCCGCGTGTAGACGTGGAGCCGCTGCCAACCATAATAGCAGAGGTATCCCAACAGAAGGCGCTTTCCACCGTGTTGTTCCCGTCAGCCGTGAGGAAACCAGATTGTTTCTACTCATTAATTAGCTTTTGAGTGTGATGGGGTAAACCTTGAACCAAGGTTGTTTATACACCAGGTGCATTTGGAGTTACAAAAACATATAATCTTTTCAGTCTAGCTTTCCTTTCCAACAACAGCAGGGATGATCATGTAGGAAGACCAAATACTTTAACAATGGTCATAACTCAATAAAGTAATAGACCAGGGTCATCGTCTGGAATCCGCATAAATCAGACAAAGGAAATCAGATGAGCAAGTGTGCAATAATCATTTATTGTTTTATATTGTCTGCATCAGGCTGGGAACTCTCCGATGCAGTCCAGACTCGCAGAAGCTTTGATATATTTATGTCATCATATCATAAATCATCTTTTGATCTTACCACGCAAGTAAAGACAAAATGCTAGTGCAACGACTTACTGACAGAACATCATTAACTCAATCGGAAACACGACCGATATCGGTAAGCATAGAAAGCAGTTCCCGGAACGCACGCAAACACCTGCGTGTTGTAACTCCGGCCGGGCCGTCCGTCAGTGGCGTTCGGTTGTTGCGTCAGCGAGCCACCTGCCTGTAGTTCACACACCTCGTTCTGCCACTCAGAACCCCCGACGGGCTCCGGTGACAGCGAGGAGGAGGAGGGGGAGGGGAGGAGGGTGAGGAGGAGGAGGAGGGGGGGAGGGGGAGGGAGAGGGAGGGAGAGGGAGAGGAGGAGGGAGAGGAGCGGGTGTGCGTTGGGGAGCTGGATGTTCTCGTGCGGTGGGGTGCGGGCGTGTCCGGGCAGCTCGTCTCCGCGCCGCTCAGGACAGAGGCAGTGGAGCAGCCATTCCTGGGCGCGTGTCTCAACACGGGGCCCCTGACGGCCCCGGGGCCCGCGTTCAGCGGCCTGTTCTTTCTCTTTTTTTCTTTTGAGAGTTTACGTTGATAGTTTATTTTGCTTAATGCCGTCTCACCGCGAGCGGATCGTTAATTCCCCTGCGGTCCCTGAATCAACTTGACGGCGGTTTAGACAAAGGGCAGTTGAGCTCTGCTGTGAGCTCCTGGGTGCCCAGCAGAGCCGAGATGCGTCTGCACTCACCTTCCTCGCTCTGGGGAAATCTGCCTTTGTGCTCGAATCAAAACATCAACACAGCGGCGATGAATACAAGACGGGACTAATTATATGAGTGTACGTGAGGGAAGGTGACTCACTATGTTTTGGGGTTGTGACTAGTGTTGTGGACTAGTTAACTTACCCAACTAAATGGTAACGAGGTATGTTAGAGGTTATGACTAGCGGTGTGGTTTAGTGAACGTACCCAGTCAACATGTTGATGAGATAGGTTAGGGCTTATGACTAGCGGTGTTGACTGGTTAACATACCTATTCAACATGTTGACAAGGTAGGTTAGGGGGTATGACTAGCGTTGTGGAGGGGTTAGGACCAGGTTTATGTAGGGTGTTGACAAGATGTGTTTGGGGAGTTGACTAGTATTGTGAAGGGGTAACGACCAGGTGTGATAGAGGGCTAGGACTAGGTACGTAGGGGTCTATGTTGTGATAGGTAGTCGACTAGTTATGCTCGCGGACGCAGGGTAACGGGAATTACCAGGTACGTCAGGGGTACTGACAAGGTAAAGACGTGACCAGCGACCAGCTACTGAGCCCTTGAACCCGGGGAAGGTTCAGGAAGTTCTTCAGTGTTCCAGGTCGTCACTCCGGGTCTGGCGCTCTGCGGTGACAGGTCTGGCCGCGATGGAGCGGGCTCTGAGAGACGTAGACCTCGCCCAGCCACATTAGCATAAGACCCAGACGTGGCTCCGTTGAACATCACTGACATTTGGGTCTGGCTGCTCGTCCTGCTCCTAAATAACCTCCGGCTCTCGCTCCTCCGCCTCAGGCACGTTTGGACGCATCTTCCACGGCCTCCTCCTGGACGAGAAGGACCCCACCAAAGAGAAGCAGGTCTTTGTGAAGACAGTGAAAGGTATGCTCTCCCTCCCTCACTCTCTCCATCTCTGCCTCCCTCCCTCTCTTTCCCTCTTAGGGCCTTTCTCCCTTTCTCTTCTTCCCTCTCTCGGTCTCTGCATTTCTCCCTCCCTCTCTCCCCCTCTCTTTGCCTCTCTCCCTCTCTGCCCCTCTCGCTACCTCCCTCTCCCTCCCTCTCTCCACACTCTCACAAGAGCTCTGAGCTCGCCAGAGAATTTCCCTTTGCTGCTCCTGGAGCCAGCTCTGAGATGTGTTTATACATCATTCAAGGATGTGGATGGATGATTTGTGGTTTGTTTTTTCCAAGTTCAACCCCCTGTCTGCAGGGTTCGATTACAGTACACAGATACCGTTTTGTATCACATTAAGCGTTTTACCTATCTTGATTTATTAGCAATCAGCGTTTGTTGGCATGGGTCCTGCCCTCAGCTCCCCGGCGGGAGGGAGGGGAACCCGGTGATACCTTTGCACCGTGACGAGCCCCGTGGTATTCTAACACGGGCGTGCCAGAGACACACTGGCAGCTCTGATCAAAGTCGATCTGCAGGCGGAGGGATTCAACCCGCATGTGTGCTGCTGATTTGCATTTACATTGAGGGCTTTAGCAGACGCTTTTATCCAAAGAGACTCACAATAAGTACATTTGTCAAAAGAAAGAGAAACAACAATCCCTCGCTGTGGTTACAGTGAAGGCGCTTGCACACCGCCGCGCGGCGACCGCCCTGATCACCGCCTCGCTGCCGGAGGGCTCAGCGCGGCGGTGTGAAGGGCCAGGCCTTTTCAAAAGCGGCTGCTGCAGCTGCTGTTGCCGCCGCCGAAAGTTTCCACACGGGGAAAGCGGAGCGGTAGGGCAAAATCTGTGCACGTTCAGGTGGGCGGCAACCGCTTCCTGGTCAACAGCCGCTTCTGTAACCGCCTCCCCTCTGCTCTTCCCTCATTGAAATGAACAGAGGCGGCGAGTTGCCGCGCGGCGGTGTGGAGGCGCCTTAAGGATGTTCCTAGAACCAAGTGCCAAGCACTAACAATCGCTAGGTTAACCCCTTCCCCGCATACAACACAGATAGCCGGGATAATACGCTACACGATGCCAAGTACTTTTTTTTAAGTGCCAGGACGTACAACTTACAATAGGTGTGTACATTAGGTGACACTGATGACCCCCACAGCCACCCCTCCCTCTGACACTGCAGATGTTTCTAGGGGCCCTGCTTGCCCTCGGACTCCACGGTGTTGGGGGGGGGGGGGGGGGGGGGGGGGGGGGGGGGGGAAGAGAGAGAGAGATGCGCTCCGACTCCAACTTGCAAAGACTTAAATAAAAGACATAACGGTCACGACATAAATCGTGACCGTTTAAAATTCAGAGAGGACGGTTCTTGACAAACGCGTCGGTGGCGGTCTTTCAGGACACACACCGCTGTCCGAGAGTGGAGCCCTTCTCCGCGGCGTCGGCCCGAGGCCAAGTAACGAAGGCTCAAGGGTTCCCGGTAGGGGCGGGTCTCCCAGCGACATTGTTCTTACCTTTCATCGGGTTGCCATGACGGCTGACCTCTGCCCCCCCCCCGGCGCCTGGTGTTTGCGCAGGGCGCGGTAGGCGGCAGCCTCATGCCAGGCTCAGACCCCCCCCACACTTCCTGTTAGAGCAACAATTGTTGGTCCCGTGGCATGCTAGGTGAGCCAGATGCGGCCAGACTGCGGCCTCAGATTAAGAACCAGGACCTCCCGGGCCCTACCCCCCTGTGTGTGTGTGTGTGTGTGTGTGTGTGTGTGTGTGTGTGTGTGTGTGTGTGTGTGTGTGTGTGTGTGTGTGTGTGTGTGTGTGTGTGTGTGTGTGTGTGTGTGTGTGTGTGTGTGTGTGTGTGTGTGTGTGTGTGTGTGTGTGTGTGTAATGGCTTACTTCTATGGAAAGCTGTGTGGCGGCTTTGACACCAACTGAACCATCACACATTTTCTTTCTTCCTCGGTGGGTTGGTGTGTACTTAGTTCGTAACCTGAGGAGTGTTCTGGTAGTGTGTTTTCCGGAGTGTTGTGGCAGTTTGGGTGTGTAACCTTACTTTTGTGGTGGTGGTTTCGGTGCGTGTGATTGACGTCTGCAGCCTGGATGTCGGGGTTGGTGTGTGTGTGTGTTGGGCTGGAGCATTGTGTGTATGAGTGTTTCACCATGTGCTCCTTTGTTAGCTGACGTGTGTGTGTGTGTGTGTGTGTGTGTGTGTGTGTGTAACCTTTCTCTGTTTTCTACCTGGGGTCTAGATAATGCGTCAGAGGTCCAGGTCACCATGATGCTGACAGAGAGCTGCAAGCTGCGGGGGCTCCACCACAGGTGAGTCGGGACGCCCAGGTACCTCGCCAGGTACCTCACCTGACCAGGTACCTCACCTGACCAGATACCTCACCTGGCCAGGTATCTCCCATGCCAATGTACCTCACCTGTCCATGTACCTCACCTGTCCATGTACCTCACCTGGCCAGGTACCTCACCTGTCCATGTACCTCACCTGTCCATGTACCTCACCTGTCCATGTACCTCACCTGTCCAGGTACCTCACCTGTCCATGTACCTCACCTGGCCAGGTACCTCACCTGTCCATGTACCTCACCTGGCCAGGTACCTCACCTGGCCAGGTACTTCGCCTGCCCATGTACCTCACCTGGCCAGGTACTTCACCTGCCCAGGTGTGTCACCTCGCGGGCTCTGAGTGTTTTGTATAGAAGATGCAGAGTATAACACAGTGTCCTTGGCGCGCAAAGGCATTTTGGGAGGCCCCTCACCTCAGCGTATCTCCTGGTGGGTTAGTAGACGTTAAGTCACATAGAAGTGCAAAATAAGCCGCGATGGGTGAAATAACTCTCATACAACAGAGGTTGAGCTTGCGTAACAGGCATGCCTAGCTAATCGTTCCAGACGGGAGCTGGGTGTACCTCCTGGAGCACGCTACCTCCTCTTAGGCTGAAGCCTACAGCTACCCTGTCCCAAGTCAAGACCGGGTAGTCACCCCTTCTATGGAATGCTCTCAGACTGTGAATGTGTGCTCATGGAGGTGCTAGGAGACCCGTACAGCAGCAGACGGTGATGGGTGGAACATGCCACCCTGTCACTTCTGGGAAATGGAGTTAATGACTCCCGGAATCATCTGTCGAGGTTTAAACGTGGAAATTCGTTTTCCACGTATGTGGCACGGGAGGTCGGTGAGATCGTGTTGGTGAGGTGATTTGGAGCGGCAAGTTCAGACGGCAAGAGGTCACGACCCCGGCTGGTTTTGGTGACGAGCTGCCAACAGGTGACTCACCGTATCCCGGAGCGGACACCAGGGGCGGAGCCTCAGTCCCTTCCTCTTTCCCCTTTCTGGCAGTGGTCAGTGTCTCAAAACAAACACCCTTCCCAGCACCACCAGCACCACTTCCCCATTCCCTGCACAACCACCATCGCAGCCTTCCCATCACCACTTTCCCCGTCTCACACCTCTCTGGAATCCAGTCTGAGCTCCGTCGCTGAGCGGAGTCACAACAGCTTGTGCCCGCTGAACCGTCGGTGGAAAAACCTTCACAAACAGACAAACGGTTCCTCCTTCCTTGCGAACTTCTGGTGAAGTGTCGGCCCTCACTGTCTCTCTCCTGGTGAAGTGTCGGCCCTCACTGTCTCTCCTGGTGAAGTGTCGGCCCTCACTCTCTCTCCTGGTGAAGTGTCGGCCCTCACTGTCTCTCTCCTGGTGAAGTGTTGGCCCTCACTGTCTCTCTCCTGGTGAAGTGTCGGCCCTCACTGTCTCTCTCCTGGTGAAGTGTCGGCCCTCACTGTCTCTCCTGGTGAAGTGTTGGCCCTCACTGTCTCTCTCCTGGTGAAGTGTCGGCCCTCACTGTCTCTCTCCTGGTGAAGTGTCGGCCCTCACTGTCTCTCCTGGTGAAGTGTCAGCCCTCACTGTCTCGCTCCTGGTGAAGTGTCAGCCCTCACTGTCTCGCTCCTGGTGAAGTGGTGAAAAATGAAGACCTCATATATAATGCCTTTATTTCCATCTGTTTTGTGTTTCCTCCAGGAATCTGTTGCCCATCAGCCAGGTGTGCACGGAGGACGGGGAGTCGCCCATGGTGCTACTGCCCTTCATGGCCTGGGGAAACCTCAAGCTCTTCCTGCGCCAGTGCAAGCTAGCGGAGGCTAACAACCCCCAGGTGAGCTCCTGCTAGTTAGCTTCTTAGCATATAGCTTCTGCACTGCTTAGCTGGAGCGACCCTCCAGCTATTGTAGCGCTGCGGAGTATAGCGCCAGTGTAAGATATAGTCGATGCAAACGAATCCCAGGTGAGCTATCGCTATCTCTTAGCTTCTCACTTTTTCTGCAATGCTTACCTTCTCTTTTCTTCTCAGTCAAATATATTTTTTCTTTAGTTTATGAGCATAAAGCTTATAAGGATCAAGCTTGTTTACCTTCTTTATAAAATGTTAAATTAGCACTTAATAAGCAGTATCAGAATGTTACTTTCAGTGTACTGGTAGCTCATGTTGTAAATTATAGCTAGCCTATATAGAACACACAAACACCTTTTTGAGGCTTGGCTTCTCATCTCCTCAATCAACAGCCCAACCTGACAGTATCCTTCTCATTGACCTCGCGGCGGAGCATTAGGTCCAGACCCTTCAACACATTAGCTGGATCATTGTTGTGTAATCACCGTCTCCCTGTTCAGACTCGGCCCCAATTGACCAATAATCTGCGGGTTTGCCTTGTTATTATGTGCTGTGTGAAGGCAGACGACAGGCTCTGGGCATGGGGGGGGTGGGGGGGGGGTGGTTCGATGTGCGGTAGAACACAATGGCTCAGCTATGTTCGCTTCCCTCGGGGTGTCTTGCGTGTGTTTGGCACGGCGCTCTTGATATACAACCCGTCCTCCTGCCAGGAGACATACGCACACGCGCACAATAGGGCCCACAGATGAGAGGTGCTCTGAGAAGGTGTTTGAAATAGGCGGCTTCCCATCGCAAGACGAAGCTTGTCTCCGCTAGCAACAATCAGTGCTCTGTTTGAGTCTGAGGTGAAACTCCTCGCTCCTCTCCTCCATCTCCTAACACCTGGAGTCTGGTGAACATCACCCTCTCACTCGCTCATTAATTCATTCTTTCACTCAGTCCCATTGTGGTCTTGGAATCGGAGGATCCCGATACTCACTCATTAACTCCTCACATGTCTCCTGGGAGACTGATAAAACAATCACCCTTGCACTAACTCAAATCACTCATTCGTTCTTTCGTTCACTCTCATCGTGGTCTTGGAATCTGAAGATTCCGACGCTTGTTCATTTATTCATTCGCTCATAAACTCCTCCACTTGTCTTCTGGACTCCGATAAACAATCACCCAGCCACTCATTCGTGCACTTTTCTCAATGTTTCTTCTGGCTCTTGGAGACAATGACGGCCACTCATTCATACCTTCAAGTGTCAGTGAGCAGGGTGTGAGAGCTCTGGCATGGGAGTGCACGTGTGTTGGCATGTTTTGTTTTTTTTAAGACATAAAGACTAGCATTAGCGTTTGGCAGAAGTTCCGAAACTGAACATCTGGTGGTCGTGGCTGAACGCCTGATATCACGGCCAGTCCTCCCCAAGAAGTACCTTCACATGGCTGATCTCAAGAACCTCCTCACCACAGTCACTTCAAGTGCCTCAATCCCAGGACGGCTTCAAGAAGCTCCTCACATCTAGGAGTGTGAACGGTTACAAAATATTGTAAACGGTTACACTACCCCTTTTTTTTCGTGTACACGGTTAACCGTTTTATTTTTTATTTTATTTTTTTTAAGTGGACCACAGTCGACCAATGGAGGGTAGAGTTTAGATCGTTTAGTTCGATTTTCGTTTCCTGATTTTTCCTAAACGGTTATGATTTACTAACCGGTTACACGTGTACCCGGTCACACCCCTACTCACAACCTCTCCAAGATGGCTGCATGAACCTCCTCCCCACAGGAACCTTCTCACCTACTCACCTCCTCACGTGATCGCTCCATGAACCTCCTCACCTCCTCACTGCGATCGATCCATGCACCTCCTCACCTCCCCACCGCGATCGATCCATGAACCTCCTCACCTCCTCACTGCGATCGATCCATGAACCTCCTCACCTCCTCACGCGATCGATCCATGAACCTCCTCACCTCCCCACCGCGATCGATCCATGAACCTCCTCACCTCCCCACCGCGATCGATCCATGCACCTCCTCACCTCCTCACCTCCTCACCTCCTCACTGCGATCGATCCATGAACCTCCTCACTGCGATCGCTTTATGAACCTCCTCACCTCCCCACCGCGATCGATCCATGAACCTCCTCTCTAGGATGGCCTGAGGAACCTTCTCGCCACAGCTCCGCCTCCTGCGTAGCTCACAGACACACACAGCGCCCCGCCTTTGTATGCTGATATCAGTTGAGCTTTTCACCCAACTGATTTTGGGGATTAGGACGACGGGCATTGGCTGTACTAGACGCCGTGTCAGAGAAGAGGCGGGCACACAGAACACCTCATAAATCACCGGCCACGGTGTTGCATAAGAACCGTACATGTACACAGAACGCCACACCTACTAAACAAAGGCATGAGGTGTGTGTGTGTGTGTGTGTGTGTGTGTGTGTGTGTGTGTGTGTGTGTGTGTGTGTGTGTGTGTGTGTGTGTGTGTGTGTGTGTGTGTGTGTGTGTGTGTGTGTGTGTGTGTGTGTGTGTCAAGCTTCTGCACATCCAAAGAGGATTCAGTGAGGCGTCAGGGGCACGTCTCGGCTGCTGAGGACGATAGAAGGTTCAGAGAGGCCCCCAGGGCCCTCCTCCCATCTCCTGCTCCTCTTGTTGTTCAGCCTGGACCTCGTCACGCTGACAGCTGAACATGACCTCCTCTGGCCCCGCCCCAAGCACTACACAACAAGAAGAGTGTGTGAGAGCTGTGCGCTGGTGTGTGCGAGAGGTTTGTGTTGAGTGTGACTGAGTTCGTGTGCGTATGAGAGTTTTAAGTGTGTGCGTGCCTTGTGAGAGCGTGTGTGCGTCAGTCATACCTGAGCGTCGGTCTTGTGTAATAGATTTCCTCTGACTCAGAGCGTTGAGGCTAGTGGAAAACAATTTGCACCGTAACGCACCTAAAACTCTGGTCACCTTTGACCTCAGTTCTGACTCGTACATGTCGTCCCGCTGCACAGAATGAATGTAAACAAGGGGCTCACGCCTCACACACTCATGCTTATCTCTCTGCTCAGCACTTTGTTGTTGTGGTTGGTGCCGCCTCCCCGTGAGGATTGACGGCTCCGTCTTCCAGGGTTCGTACTCCGGCCGAGTTCCTTTAGGAAGGAAACACGCTGGAGCGTCAGGAAACCGCCGCGCAAACGACCTGTTGCTGCTGCTGTCGCCAGAGGCCGACGTCTCCTGCACACGGGAGCGCTCTGCCCTGGTGGAAACACCTCTCTGCTGACTTTGATGAGGGTTTTGAGTTTTTTAAATAAACCTTCTAACCTGTCCCTCTGTCTCTCTCTGTCTCTGTCTCTGTCTGTCTCTGTCTCTGTCTCTGTCTCTCTCTCTGTCTCTGTCTCTCTGTCTCTGTCTGTCTCTGTCTCTGTCTCTGTCTCTGTCTCTGTCTCTGTCTCTCTCTCCCCCAGGCGGTCTCTCAGCAGGACCTGGTCTACATGGTGATCCAGGTGGCGTGTGGGATGAGCTACCTGGCCCGTCGAGAGGTCATCCACAAAGACCTGGCTGCCAGGAACTGTGTGTGAGTGCCGGGGCTCCCCGCCGCTCTCCCTCTCCCACCTCAGACGTCTCTCAGCTCCACACCGTTTTAAAAGCGTTGGGTCTCGCTGGTGGTTTCACCTTCCACTAACGCTGTGCGTCAACAATGTTGACAATTTAGGTTGGAATAGCTTCTCAATGAGGGCTGCAAGTGCCGACAGAGATTCTGAATAGAACTAAACCTGGTGGACCCACACACACGCGCAGACAAACACACACACACCCTTAAACACGGTGTTAGCTCCATTACTATTAGTGCAACGTATTCCATTACTGTGGTCTGGAACGGAACATAAACTCAAATTTGCAGCTGAATGCACTCATTTTGTGCTTGGCTCAAGCTGTATCGCCAGGGCTCACCACAGCGTATAGCGCTGTGGCTTAAGGCCTAACCAGCATTCAGGTGCTGCATCGCCACGTGGGTACGTTGGGGTCTCTAGTCCCCGGGGTGAGGTGACCTGCACCTCTGAACCCACACATCAGGATCCTCCTGATGAACCACGGAGGGGCGATGTCTGTTTTCGGTTCATCTGTATGATCGGGTCTTCTTCACATTATAATCTGCAATTTTTTCAATAAGAGCTTTTCCTTAGATGAATGAGAGCTGTCCTGATTGGTCAGAAATGACCCAGGAGATGTGGTGGTATCCGTTCTCATGGTCTCTTACAGAGGCCGGCTGACAGTCAAGCAGGACAGACGTTTCCATCGCTAATGGCTGACGGATGGCTAGGAAACTTCCAACTAATGACTCAGATTCCAGCTCTTAAATCTTGCAGCACCTATTCTTCTGTCGCGTGTGGCCCTTCCTCCTCACGACGCATAACGCCCTCCCTCCCTCCCCTCCCTCCCCTGTCTCCCCCAGCATCGATGACAACATGCAGGTGAAGATCACGGACAACGCCCTGTCCCGGGACCTGTTCCCCATGGACTACCACTGCCTGGGGGACAACGAGAACCGTCCGGTGCGCTGGATGGCGCTGGAGAGTCTGCTCAACCACGACTTCTCCAGCGCCAGCGACGTGGTGAGACGCCGAGGCAGCCGGGGGTTCACTCTGGGGGGGGCTGTGGTTCTGTCGTTCCTGGCGGAGCACTGTGTAAACTGTGTTATTAAAGGTTACGTCATATATATGAATGCCGGCTGTCGCCTTGCATTGTGGACACCGTCGTTGGTGTGTGAATGTGTGCATGAACTGCTTTGGATAAAAGCGTCTGCTAAATGCCCTATATGTAGATTATAATATAATATAGTTGGGTCATTTATCAGACTATTTTATCCAAAGTGAGGTCACCGCCATGTCATTAAGGAGCAGGTAGGGGTTAAGGGTCATCCTTCTCTAGGATGATTATTTCTATCCATCTCCCTGTCTCCTGATTGGTCCATTTAGTGGTCCACAATCCAGCTGTCAAATCACTGAGGTGAGTTACAGTGGCTCAGGAGGTAGAGCGGGTTGTCTGCTAACCGGAAGGTTGCTGGTTCGATCGCCAGCTCCTCCTAGCCGAGTGTCGAGGTGTCCCTGAGCGAGACGCCTCACCCTGACTGCTCCTGACGAGCTGGCTGTCGCCCTGCGTGGTCGACTCAACCGTCGGGGTGTGAATGTGTGTATGAACGGCTGTAAGTCGCTTTGGATAAAAGCGTCGGAAAATCCCCTAGATGTAAAATGTAAATATAAAATGAGATCAAACCAGTTGGTTGATGCATCGACAAATAAAATGCAAAAGTGAGAACAATGACCTTTCAAAGGTCTGCCTGAACAGGAACTTCAGCTCCTACAGGAACCTGACGACTGATGCGCTCATCCGGGCCGTGACATCTTAACCACAGGTCACATGACGCCCGTCAACTGCCACTGTCCCGAGGAGAAGGTTCCGGTCCCTCCTTCGGTTGTGGTTTAGTGTGAACCTCCACCGCATTACAAAAGCATGAGGCCTCAGTTCTAGATGATGAGATGATGATAACAGTTGATAAAATACGCTCTGTGTATAAATAGACTGTGCCAAAAACGATCCTAAATAGACTATCATCATCTAGATCAGTCTTTGCCAAGGACTGGGTCAAGACCCACATTTCAATTGGGTCGCAAAATAAATGTAAATAAAAAAAGAATATATGTTATTTTTTTTACACATTAGCATTTAAAAAAAAACAAGAATCATGTTTTTGATAGTACTGAATGTTTGTTGTTCTGAGAATTTTACTTTTAACATTGAATCTAGTTGAAAGGCTAACGTACATTGTGTTTGTTTTACTGATTAGAGGAAATAATAATAATGAGATGGCCAAAACAAGGTGATGTTAACTCTGCCTAAATGTATTTATTTGGTCTGATTTATAAAGTATTTAATATGTGTATTATGTTTTCAATAACGAGTGCATAAAACAAAGTTGTGATTTATCTCTTCGAAATGGCTGGTTAAAGTTCATATATAATGGGATGCGGAATTGGCAGTAAAAACGTTCAGGGATGTTCATTTATGCACAAATGTGTTCTTCTCACGATTTTATAGATAAGGCCTATTGTGAATTGGGTCACGATGGTTTGTAATTTAAAAAAAAAAAGCTTTGGGAAACACTGATCTAGATGATAAGATGATGATAACACTTGATAAAATACGCCCTGTGTATAAATAGACTGTCCTAAATAGACTATCATCATCTAGATAATGAGATGATAATAACACTTGATAAAATACGCTCTGTATATAAATACACTGACACACACACACACACACACACACACACACACACCCCACCGCCCTTTTCCTGGCCCGGTCAACGCACACATTCACTTACAGTAAAGACATTCTAGCGAGAAAACAATTTACTGCTGTATATATATATCGCTGTGACGCTTTGGCAATTAGCTTTACTCACACACTGGGGGGAAAGCGGAGCCAGACATATACAACAGCTGAGGGCCCTAGCCCTTCCAGGGTATTGTAGGACGCCCCCCCCCCGTCCCCTCGGGAGGGCTCCGGTGGCGTGGGGGATCTCCGCAAGACACTCTCCAGGCCGCCCGCACACGGGCAGCGCTGGCAACGCCGCCTCCATGAATGGAGTTCACGCTACGCACTGCCCATTCATCACTATAGTCTCTCGCTCTCTCTGTCTCTCTGTCTCTCTCTCTCTCTGTGCTCCTGAAGTCCCCACATGTCCTTTAAAGGGAGTGTGTGTTGTTGTTCGGGGGACCCTGGCGTCACGGTGGGGAACTTTGTTTACAGGAGACGGCCGTTGGCCCGATCTGATTGGACGGGCGCGGGTTCTAAACTTCAGTTTGGGGCCTTCTGGTCTCCTAGTGGGGCTAGACCAGGTGGATTAATGAGCGCATGTGATATGATGGTGATGGTGAAATGACTAGTGATGCCCTGGGAGGAAATGCCACTTAATTTGGTTTATTTTTCACAAAAGGACCAGATTGTAGTCTCTTTCATAAAAGTGTAATTCATCATGTAGATGGCTCGTTATCTGTTGTCAATGGAAAATCTTGGCATCCAAGTAACCAGTGTGCCTGGCTCAAGGGCTGATTGCACCGGTACCTTGTTAGCCCTCCCGACCTCCTTATCAAAACATTTGGTAAGAATGCTTAATATCTAAAGTGCATTTTGCCAATATTTCCCTGGAAAACTTTTTGTTCCTCAGTTATTATTACGTTTGCTCAATTTTTCCATCCTAATTGTGAGCTTGGAGATCACATGTTGGTACTTTCGGGGAATGATTGCATCTCACTCCCTTATCTGGCTGACTCAGAGGTCTTTGCTTTCCTTTTGTAACTAGTCAGACTTGTGTCTCCTGTCAATGACTAACGTTATGTAATGCCAAAGTAATGTGATGCTCACTCCTCCCGTGTTGTCAATGCATTGAGCCGGATGCGTATTCACTCTGTTGTGTCATTGTGTGTTCACTGTGTGTTGTGTCGATGCGTGTTGTTCACTCACTCATTTCGTCGTGTTTCCTCCTCAGTGGGCGTTTGGCGTGACGCTGTGGGAGCTGATGACCCTGGGCCAGACGCCCTACGTGGACATCGACCCCTTCGAGATGTCGGCCTACCTGAAGGACGGCTACAGGATAGCTCAGCCAATCAACTGCCCTGACGAGCTGTAAGTCACCTCACCGTCCCTCATAGCCTTCAACGCTACCACTTTACGAACATCGGGAACTTGACGAACATCGTGAACTTTACGAACATCGTGAACTTTACGAACATCGTGAACTTTACAAACATCGTGAACTTTACGAACATCCTGAACTTTACGAACATCGGGAACTTTACGAACATCGGGAACTTTACGAACATCGTGAACTTACAAACAATATACTTTATTAACATAATACATTTTACGAACATGGTTTGCGAATATCCTTAACTTTAAAAACATCGTCTACGAACATCGTGAACTTGACGAACAAAACACGGTAATAGGGCTGGGCGATATGGCCAAAATATCATATCCCGATATAGGTCATTCATATCCCGATAACGATATATATCACGATATAGCACATTTTCTGTAAATTCAATGAATAAATTGTTTATATAAAATGACCACATGGAAAGGCCTATTTCGTATTACATTTTTAATTATATACTCTACAAATAAAGATAACTTACTCATAATTATTTTTCTCCTTTTATTTAGAACTTTTGTGCAAATTATGCATGTAACAAAATATAAAATATGAATGCATCTAAAAAGGTAAATATAAAACACTTTTTTGGTTGGTTTTCAAAAATATTAAAACCAAACATACCAATAGTCTTTAACAATGTAACTTTGTATTGTAGCGGCAAACAAAAATGAATACCGGCCTAACATAAATATTGGTATATAAAATACGAAATGTGAACATGGAACACTTTCAAGTTCAAACCAATGCAGCAAAATAAGTTTCACAATAGAAAATAACAAGCAAGTTTTGAGCACTCAACGACTGTACTTTGGATTTCATCCGTAGACTCTCTCTGTACTGTTTGTCGTGATTCTTTCGTTGGTAGTAAAATAGGTTGTTTGTGTCTGGTGAGGGGACCGGTTTGCGGCATACTTTACAAAGTACATTTTCTGGTCTGTGTTCGACTTTTCAAACCCAAACCACGTCCATGCGATAGAAGTAGCTCCTCTTTTAGGGACGAGCTCACTTTGTCTTGGCTGGTTGTCGGAGTCCTTCTCCTTTTCAGAATTGTCCCATTCACCCTCCTCAATGTTTGTTTGTGTTGCCTTCATGTGCCGTGCGGAAGAATGTAAAGCGTCGTCCAAATAAAGAAAAATATTACCGTAAAGAGTGATTTGCGACAATACAATATAATATGAATATGCATAATATGAAACGATAGACATTTTTATATCATCACACCATATATATCGTCATATCGCCCAGCCCTAATCGCTAACTTCACAAATGCAGATCCGATCATTGTCTGGCTAAATGTATGCCAATCTAAAGAAGGCAAACGTTTTTCCGAAGGTGTTCCCAGGAATTTTCTGGAGCTTCCTAGAATGCAGTCGGCCCCGGAGTGTGTTGGGCTGGTGTTTGTTCTCTCTCTAGCTGCACGATATGCTTCCAACAGAAGCCGTTTGATGGTTTAATATTTAATGGGCCATGCTTTCGTCTGTTTCTTACTCTCATTAATATCCCCTCAGATTGCGATCTCACAGGGATGTTTAGAGTCGATATGTAGTCACTGCAGGGGGGCGTGTTGGTCTTCTTGTTCCCATTACTCGGGTTTCTACTTCTCAAACACCAAGGCGATGTTTGCGAGCCCTGAACTCCTCTTCAGAGTACAGTAGGGCACAGAACAAGCACGCACCACATTCCAGCGCTAAATGAGTGTGTTTACAACGGATTTAGTCTTAGAGTTACTAGGTTCAGTGAAGGGTTTTCTTAGTGACACAGCAGAAAGTACAGGACAGTGTTAGAAATAATAAAACGACAAGAATCAGACCCAGAAAATCTGTAGACTCAGTGACAGTACGACCCCGCCCTGCAGTTCACCGTGGGACGGTAGTGTTGGCAGGTGAGTGAGCGTATGAGTTCAGTTTTCACAGGTTCTGTTTTCAGGTGACGAGTGTGTTTCCAGCGAACGAGAGGCTGGCGTCTCCCAAACAACAGAGTAGTGATTGATTGTTGGGCCGGTTCCTCCCTCCACAAACAAACCAAATGAAAACTTGAATCAGTCCAGCACAAAATCACACGCTGTTCCTGCGGTTTGACCTTTGGCAAGAATAGGTGTTGATGGGATCAGCTTCCTCTCTACCCGGCTGGGGGGTCGTGTTCTGGCTCGGCTTCTGCTCCGCCTGGCGGCTCTGTTTTCTGTGTTGCGGTTGGCTCCTGCAGGCTCTGTATATTTAAGGGTTGTTGTCGTTCTGTTCTTTGATTGGTTGCCTGCGTTGTTCTGTTACCTACCATGTTTTGATTGGTTGCTGTTGATCTCTGGTTCTTTGTTTTTGATTGGTTGTTCTGTTCCCCGTTGTATTCTCATTGGTTTCTAGGGTCTGGTTCTGTATTCTCATTGGATGTTGGGGTTTGGTTATTTGTTCTGATTGGTTGCAGTGCTGTGGGCTGTGTTCTTATTGGTTGTGTTGCGTGCTGTGTTCTGGTTAGTGTTGTCTTGGATGCTGTGTTCTGATTGGCCGCTGTACTCCCCGCTCCGTTCTGATTGGCCGCTGTGCTCCCTGCAGGTTTGCGGTGATGGCGTGCTGCTGGGCGCTGGACCCGGAGGAGCGGCCCAAGTTCCAGCAGCTGGTCCAGTGCCTGACCGAGTTCCACGCCGCCCTGGGCGCCTACGTGTGACCCGCCCCCCCCCCCCCCGTTGTCTATAGTCCCGCCCCCGAGAACTGGCCGGACGCTGTCTATAGTCCCGCCCCCTGAGAACCAACCAGGACACTGTCTATAGGCCCGCCCCTGGGAACCAACCAGGATGCTGTCTATAGTCCCGCCCCTGAGAACCACCAGTACGCTGTCTATAGTCCCGCCCCTGAGAACCAACCAGGATGCTTTCTATAGTCCCGCCCCCTGAGAACCACCAGGACGATGTCTATTGCCCCACCCCTTGAGAACCACCAGGCCGCTTTCTATAGTCCTGCCCCTGAGAACAACCATGTCGCTTTCTATAGTCCCGCCCCTGAGAACAACCAGGTCGCTTTCTATTGTCCCGCCAGGACGCTTTCTATAGTCCCGCCCCTGAGAACAACCAGGATGCTTTCTATTGTCCCTCCCCCTGAGAGCCCTCATCTTGTGAAGGGGCTGAAATCGTGCCTTTTTATAGAACTATATATATATATATATATATATATATATATATATATATATAATACAAAACAAGAAAGCAGCATCTGTTACGGTTGGATTTGTAAAGTTTTTTTTATTATAGTATAGCGGTTTTACATTTTTACAGAATTGTTACGTGCTTTTTTTATATCTTCCACAAGCTTTAAAGGCGCTGGGGGTTCCCCCCCCCCCCCCCCTGCCAGCATGCTACCATGTACGGACTCGAACCCCCAACCTTACAGACAGTATTCTACACACTGGGGTGGAGCTTTGTAGAGTGCCTCCCAGCGGCCCGGGGGGGAGGGGGCGAACCAGTGAGGGGGTGGCCAGTAGGGGTGAGGGGCAGACCAGTGGGGGGGGGGCCAGCAGGGGGCGCTCCATGGTATTATTTGTATATATTCCTGTTCTCCACAACAGTCTTTCGGTACGAGGAGCTTCTTCACACGGACGTTTCCATGGCGACCCCTAACAATGCTCTACGGATGTTGCCGCTTATTACATTTTCATTTTTTTTTTTTCCGGACGACACGGTAAAAAAAAAAAAAAAAAAAAACATCATGTGCCACAGACCCCTGATGATGACCTCCGACCTCTGTAGGTCACGTCACACGTTCACGCGACACGGCCTGGTCTTCAAGATGAACTCACGACACGGGTCATTGGTTGGAGTGGTCGATGTACTCGTATTGGTGATTGATCAGAAGCTATTGTTTGCCGTTTTTTATTTTTTATTTTATATTATATATATATATTGTTTTTATTTGCTGGTTTGCCATCATTTCAGATTTGTGAATTCCGCCATTTTGTCCGGTTTCATACGTTTTGTCAACGGAACCGGAACCCAGAACCAGAACCTTCGACCGGACCGGAACCACGACCCGGACGGCGTTCTGTCATCGGTGAACACGTGGAACAGGAACCATCACTGTGAAACACGAGAGACTGCCGACCCCCCCCGTCCCTGGGATGAGTGCTGAGGTCGCTGCATGCCTGTGTGGGTCGCTGGCTCCCAGCCGCTCTCTGAATGAATCTCCTTCACACATTAAACGGGACCTGTTCAACATCGCCTTGGCTCCGGTTCCTCGCTAGTCTGGGCTAGTTCCCCCACTCCCCGAAGCACTCCCCCTTCTCCTCCTTCAAGGCCTTGGAGGCGTAGAAACAACAACCGTGATTACAGATTAACGTTTATCTGGCTGGCGGGGCTATATTTAGTACACAGCCCTGTCATTTGCCAAGCGTTGATGTTTCTGCTCCTATAAATGAAGAGGTTGTTGATGGATGCGCGCTCGGGCTCAGCGGTGAGGTTCCTGTATCCCTCCGCCAACAGGGGAGACCGGATCTACTTCCAGGGCCGCGCTGCCGGGCGGGGGGGTTTCCGGCCTCCAGTGTGGGGGTCTGTGTTTCTCGCTCCTCGCTGATGAGGAGTCACAGCTGCTGTCGCTTCCAAATAACCGGGGGGGGCGGGGGTTAGGAGTCCCAGCGCTTCATTTCTGTGAACTCACAAATTTTTGTATGATTCAAAATACAAACGTAGCCTGTGTGACGCTGACAAAAACACGACACAGTTGGGCTGCGCTTTTATCCAAAGCGACTTACATCGGTTAATACACACATTGACGGCAGATTCAACCATGCAAAGTGACAGCCAGCTCGTCAGGAGCAGTTAGGGTTAAGTGTCTTGCTCAGGGACACATCAACACTGGTAACCAGTGCAGTGGTAACTAGGGTAACTAGTATCCACTGTACGGTCTATTACAGGTTACTGTAGAGCTAACTAGTGCAGTAGAAACCACTGTAGGGTCTAATACGGGGGGGCGAGAGCTAACTAGTTCAGTAGAGTCCACTCCATGGTCTTGTACGGGGTGACTGGTAACCAGTGCAGGGTATATAGTCCACAGTATCATGGCTGCCGTACTGTGCAGCATCAGGTTAGGACGTATGTCAGCCGTATAGGACGGTGTTTACTGTACAGTACATAACTGTTTATGTACAGTAGACCGGGGACACACTGAGACGTTAATTAATCCGTTGGCAGGACGCCCAGATGTTTCTAAGCCAGGAGACAATAAGTGGTGATCTCTCACATAGTTCTTATCAACCAACCGCTCTGCTGGTAATAAATGCATTCAACTCAGCAGGTTAAAATAATCACAAAGCAAAACACATTCTATAACGACGCCATTTAGGAATATGGCATGAGGATTGTATAGTTAATGTTCAGTGTGGATATTAGGACTCTGTTTTTAGGGTTAATTATAGTTATTTGCTGGCCCTTTTCCAGGGTTTTGCCACTTTAAGATGCTAAGCCATCGTTTCTACAAACTGAAGAACTGAGGAGAAAAGTTGTTTGTCTGTGAAATAAGAATCGTGTTTAAATTAAATGCTAATTTCAAAGGTTTGTTCATCTGGTATGATACAGGTAACTGCAGTCCTCTGATTGGCTAAAACAGGTGCCATCGTGTCATGTGACAAACTGTCCACCACACCATTGGACACATTTGAGCCGATCAGTAAAGGAGAATCCATGAGTTGTGTGATGCAGTCTAAACCAGCAGCAGTCACTTTGTGTCATCGGGTTTGGCCTGTTTGACCTGTGACCTAGGAGCAGGTTGAACTGAAACATGATGTTTACTCCCAGACCGCCGCATGTCTAATAGATCGAGATGAGGGGCTGTTATGCGTCTTGTGATGGTGGCTCGCTAACCAAGGTTTCTGAGCGATCATGCCAGGTTATATTTAGTTTTTGCATGGCCTTTCCATTGGCTGTTAATGTAGGCTTCCTGCCATTGGGTCTGTGCTCGGCTGGTGTCATCAATCAGTCCTGTCCAGTCGCTCTGGACTCAAACTAACTATTTGAAGTGTGTTTTATTTGTTTGGAGATTCCCCCCCCCCCCCCCCCCCCCCTCCTGTATTTTATACATGAGAAGTGGGAAATAGACAATTCTGTTGCCCGTTTTATCAGTTTTATTCCAATGAATACAAGTTAATTAACTCCAACTCCTCCGCCAGCCTGAGAGACGCAACCTTTTCCTGTTTAATGCAAAAAGGGAAATTACGGTTTTAAAGAACCTGCTTTTTAGTTCTTGATCAATAAGAAATACTTGAAATTACATCGGTCTCTACAACTTACTTTCAATGCAATATTAAACCAAAGATTACTAATGTAATACATGCATTAATAGAGTTTAATTCTTCCAAGTCTTGTCACAAAAGAAAAAGGGTCCTTCAGTTTAAAGAACTTGTGGTTTGTCATAGTCCTAAATACAATATTATCCTAGGCCGGTATGCTATATAAGGCTACCTAAAGCCCTACTTGTTATGTGCCCCAGTGCTGGAGCTATTCCTGTGTGGGCCGGTTTTCAGTAATCAACAGTATTTACAGTAACTGCAGGTCAACTGATGCTAATCACAGCGTATTGACAGTAGGAGCTGATTGCCGTCTATCAGCGCGGGCATCAGTTGTAAAGTAAGGTCCAACAGGAGACATTGTTTTTGTCCATAGTTGGAGCATGAAGTAGACTTCCAGGAGAATAAAGTCAGAACAGAAAATAATCACATATGGGCCTTATCCTCTTGGTAGAAAAGCCAGATTATGAGTCTTCCAAACGAGTGCTTTCTATGTGTCCATATGTTTCAAAAAGAAAATCAACTCAAACTTGTTTAAACGAAAAAAATAAAAAATAAGGAAAGGGACACCAGAGCACCTTTAAACGAGGTGACGCAAATGACAAAATGAATCTGATCCTTGATCAATACATCAGCCTATATTAAGATGCACTTTATTATTGCATTTCCTTAAAAGTGGGATCGCCACACATTTTTTGTAATCTGATTTAAGGAACAATAAAAAAATATCGGAATGTTAAAATATCTGTTGATAGATTTTCTAGGCGAAATACTCCCCTTCCAAATGACAATGGACATGCATGCTAGCGCTCGAGGCTCCGCTGCACAAGTTGCTACCTATCTGAATGAAATGGAAGTTTAACCGAGAACCAAGGTTTTATTATCATAAGTCCTTCTTGTGTTTTATTTTTATTTATTTGTTTTATTCCGGCTTTATAACAGGGTTGGATGAGTGCCCGAACAACGACGAGACTGTTATCCGAAGTTAGCTAGCTAGACAGTCATAACCATTAGTCACGATTATGACTAATCGCGATGTCGCTCCCTTCTTCTCTCAGACTCCCCCCCCATCAATACCCCGAGAGTGTCTCCCATGTTAGGCCTGCAGAGTCCCTACGGTATATAGCCGAAAGTCGTGTGGCCTGATTCTGGAACAGAGCAGAAAGGGCGTGAATACAGCAGCATGACGTCGGGAGGACCCCCTGGCCCCCCGCTGAGCCCGGCCCCCTCTGCCCAGGACCGCTTCCTACGCCCCTGCAGGCCTTAAGGGGTTATGGTCTGGAGGTTCCTCCTTCAGGAGGGTCCTGTCTGGAAGTCTCCCCTTCAGGGGGATAAGATCTGAAGTGTTCTTGAGTTGGAGAGCTACGCGTCACGTTTATCGAGAAATAATGCGAGAGAGGGAGAGAGAGAGGGAGAGAGAGAGAGAGCGAGCGAGCGCGCGCGATGTGTTGAGTTGTGTTGTGGGAGGAGAGTTCGCTGACGACATCCCACACTATGATAAAGCCCTTCTGAGGAGGAGGACAACCTGAGTTCACAGCAGACCTTGACGCAGAGAGATACCGGCACCTTCTGGACATCATCATGGAGTTATATTCCAAAGACATGAAGAAACCCAAGCGGCTGTTCGGGAACATCAAGGTATGCTTCTCTTCTGCCGGTGTTGTGACTAGAGCGGTGTGGTAGAGGGAGTCTCAACAACATACCTGCAGGAGATGTGTGCTGGGAGATGGGCAGATAGGAGATGTGGAGATATGCACGGCGGCTCACCTCCAGTCAGTGTTTCCTTGTGGTTGTGTCTCTGGAGCCCTGCCGAGAACAACTCCTCAAACGATTAATGGGGATGCATGAATGTCTGAGGCAAAACTCGGAGCGCAGGACAGTGTAACTTCGCTGTGAATGTGATTCTGCTTGATCACTGCAAACCGTTGTCGATCATCAACGTTACGTGCATCAGTCGCGTCTGTGAGCTTGTGAGATATAACTCGGTATAAGTAATAAGTCTTGGCTACAAAAAGAGAAACTAAGGATTTCAAAAATATATATTTCAAATTATAAATAACCTGCTTATTGGTACCGAATGTAAAAGAAAAATATATTAATAAGGGAGCTTAAAACTTCATCATTTCCTTTTTGCTATGCTGAAATATTTAGTTTTGAATGTAAATTACTTGAAATTACATTGGGTCTATACAACTTACTTAAAAGCAATATTAAACCATATATTAGTAATGCACTACACTTATTAAAAGAGCAATGTATTTTTCAAGTTCATATAACAAATATGGCCCTGCAATTTAAAGTTGTTTTTGTTCTTTATAGGCCTAAATACAATATACACTATATATTCCTGTAAACAATATAATCATAGCCCTTTATACCATATATTCACTATATATAGTCCTATATGCAATATTATCCTAGCCCTGTATACTATATACTCAATATGGTACTATATGCAATATTATCCTAGCCCAGTATACTATATACTCAATATAGTCCTATATGCAATATTATCCTAGCCCTGTATACTATATACTCAATATAGTACTATATGCAATATTATCCTAGCCCTCTATACTATATACTCAATATATATAGTACTATATACAATATTATCCTAGCCCTGCATAATATACTCACTATACAAAGACCTATATAAATATATCAAGTACAGTTGAGATATACTTGTTATGTGCTGGAGCTATTCCTGTGTGGGCCGGTTTCCAGTAATCAACAGTATTTACAGTAACTGCAGGCCACCTGATGCCAATCACAGCGTATTGACAGTAGGAGCTGATTGCCGTCTATCAGCGCGGGCATCAGTTGTAAAGTAAGGTCCAACAGGAGATGAAGGGAATGACTGCAGCCTTAAACCCAGCAGGAGTCTTGTACCCCCCTACGGTCTGGTGCTCTCCCCGATAACGCAGCTCGTCCCTGGGCTTAGGAACAGCGAGGGCTGCCCTCCTTCACCCCCATGTGGATCAGAGGCCCCCGCCGCCTCTGATCCAGGCAGGGCGTCTGTAGGTTCAGCTTGAATCCCGATGCAGACTTTTCTGCTGCTCCTCACAGGCCCTGACCTGGACCTTAACCAACGCAAACCCTCAAACCATGACGCCTAACTTCAACTTAACCTCCTCTTAAACAAGCTCAGCTAGGTATACTAACTCTTAGCTAACACCCAGCGTAATTGGATAATATACCTCAACTTTGACGATTCAAACTTTCCTCCAAACTTAACCGTCTGTAATGTTGCACACAAATGTAACTTTGTTATGCATCCAAATAAATAATGAACCTAATTATGTATAAACCTCTTTCTGCACCTATATACAAAGCAACCCGAGCCAGATGTATGATGTCCTGTACGTCTGAATTCAGCCTCAGTGTGCTAAGTGGTGTTATCAAACTGTTTTCTCAGAGTCGCCGGTCCATCGTTACTCTCTCTGTGTTTCAGAGAGAGTTGGAGGAGGCCTGTGCGCGAGGTTCAATGTTCTCAGACTTTGGGCTGAACCTGCTCTGCAGAGCCGGTCAGACGTGGTCTACTGGAAGCCATCTGTCTTCTGATGGCAGCAGAACAAGCTGTTCAGCACTCTGTGTTTGCTGTCTTTCATCACTATTTGTCTTCGGCGCGACTTTGACTCTGCTTTGGCCTTCACCTGCGCATAAAACAGAGTTCCCTTCCCTCTGGTGTTTTTATTTAACAGAATGCTTCACTTGTCCTATGAAAGATGAGTGTATTTAACCAGACGACGTGACCACCTTTAGATTCTCTTACATAAGGTATTTCATCCTGAGTGCTTTAATACCTTTTGAACACAACAGTACAACAGGCCTATCGTTGATTGTATTTCTATATAAAAACAACAGAATATTAGACAACGAAGATATTGCCATAAGAGTGTATACAACCTTTTTAAGATCGCTTTCACCACATAACTTTCCATTCTCTCCCCTTCATCCTTTTAAAACAGGAACTTACATACAGTAAGTTCTTATTCAATTAGTTTATTTTGTGTTCACTCTGTAAAGGGTCTTTGAATCTTCAGAAAAGCGCTATAGGTAGAATGTATTATTATTATTGTTATTATTAGAATAGATATCACCATCGCTGGATGAGTCCCATCTCGTGGGAGATTTACGAGCCAGAAGTTATTCTGAGGGGCGAGAGTCGCGTCCCGGTGTGTGTGTGTGTGTGTGTGTGTGTGTGTGTGTGTGTGTGTGTGTGTGTGTGTGTGTGTGTGTGTGTGTGTGTGTGTGTGTGTGTGTGTGTGTGTGTGTGTGTGTGTGGGGGTCAAGGCCTGAGCTTTGATCTCGATCCTATTGTGCAGAAGAATGTTGGGAGATTGTCCCTCCTCAGAAGGAAGCTCTTCAGATATATCAAGGCTATCGCGGTCCTTTCCGTCGCGGCTCCTTGTTTTGCTAGAGAGCGGGGAGGTGTTTCCTGTGTTAAAAGTACTTCCTGTAGGAAGCCAGGGCTGTCTGGACTAATGGTCCCAGCGCGTGTCTCCACGGGGGGTTGTCATGGGGACCTGAGTGAGGACTTCCTCCCGTTCTCCACACCCGGCGACCGGCCCTGGATACGGGGGCCGCGGCCCCCTACAGTGACCTATGACTGCTGCGCTCGTTCATAAGTCGTTCATCATCTTGATTGGTCAATACTGCAGTGTTGGTCAGAATGGAATGTATGTAAACGTGCTTTGCATAATTATACATGATTATCTATCTGATATATCATCTATCTATTATAGATGTTTCAGTGGTCATAGCTGTTGAATGTACATTATACATATTGAATATACATTATACATTCATACACATAATTAATGTTTCAGCTCTGAGCCCCAGCTTTAAGTTCTTGCATTAAACATTGATTGATTATAACAATCGGGCCCTCGTAAATATTATGCGCGCTAATAAACAAGCATCAATGCATTCTGTGAGTCTCTAGCAGAATAAATAACCCTCCCTCAGTGTCAACACCACACGCCACACAGCGTGTTGGATCATCAATATGAGATGTCTGGAGGGTGTGGATCAGCGTATCGCTCCACCGCAGTGTTCCTACCCGCCGCCGCGGCTCACCGGGCGAGGGCCCGAGGCCCGCTGGCCGAGAGCGAAATATTCTCCCACAAAGGCCAGCGACCGGCGTCTAAACATTTGGACAATTAAAGAGAGAGGGAGAGGGAGGGAGAGAGAGGAGAGAGAGGGGGGGAGAGAGAGAGAGAGAGAGAGAGAGAGAGAGAGACACGGAGAGGCATGGAGTGAGACAGAGACAGAGGGAGAGAGAGAGAGGGGGGGGGAGAGAGAGAGAGAGAGAGACACGGAGAGGCATGGAGTGAGACAGAGACAGAGGGAGAGAGAGAGAGGGGGCGGGAGAGAGAGAGAGAGGGGGGGAGAGAGAGAGAGAGGGGGGGGAGAGAGAGAGGGGGAGCACTTTGTGTTTGTTAACAAACCAGGAGTCTTTGCTTTAATGAGAGCATTCTCTGGTCCACAGATGAACCAAGAGGCCATTCTCTCTCTGTAGCCCTGCTGGTGCTCGCGCTCTCTCTCTGGAGAGAGAACAAGTGAAGTTGAAACACAAAGAGGGGCAGAGAGTCACTGAGAGTCAGTGAGGGAGCAGGAAAGCTAGAGACGATGAAAGAGAAAGGGCCAAATTATTTGTCAATCTCTCTCTCTCTCTCTTTCCTTCTCTCTCCAACTCGCTTCTGCTCCCTCTCTGACCTCTCTCTCTCTCTCTCTCTCTCTCTCTCTCTCTCTCTCTCTCTCTCTCTCTCTCTCTCTCTCTCTCTCTCTCTCTCTCTCTCGCCCTCCCTCTCTCTCTCTCTCTCTCTCTCTCTCTCGCCCTCCCTCTCTCTCTCTCTCTCTCTCTCTCTCTCTCTCTCTCCCTTCCCCTCTGTCTCTCTCTCTGTGTGGTGGAGGCCATAGACTAATCTCTTTTCTTCTTTTAATTAAGAACTCCATATCCCAGCATGCCCCTGGGCGACCCCAGTGTATTAAAGCTGTGTACGGTCTGTTTACGAGGAGCCTGTTCCATTTGTCTGGTGTTCAGCCAACGCCTGGCTCAGGGCCTCCGTTTGTTCAGGGTCAGGGAGAAGTATTATTATTTAATCAAACGAAATACCGACCAGAGAATGCCAAGCAGAATCTGAAGTATGTGGCTTTGTTATTTGGGTTTTGATGTTCTGACGTCAATTCAGCCTTTCCATGCAGTGTGTTGTAACTAGTAACTATTCGGTTGGTATCAGGTCCACCGCTTAAGGCCGGTTGCTTTCCCTTTTCCTTCGGGGAACTTATCTGTTGACGGCCAACCGACGGTGTTGCTAGGCGACCGGCCGTAGTGCGTAGTGTATGTGAAGGGCGTTAAGTGGACCGTGTTTACAAACATTCAAACAACACTTGGGGATGCTTTACACTCCAGCCGCCACTCGTCCTCTAGTGGCCGAGGCCGGTATGGCTCCCCGGTCCCCAGCCCGACGGCAGGACGCTGATGGCATCGGCTTCGACTCAGACACCCCAGAAACCCACACATCCAGCTGTGTGCATCCTATTCTCAGAACACGTCCTCGCTGTCACTGTCCTTCGTACCTGACCCTTGACCCTTGAAGTAAGACCTTTGCTACGTTCTGATAAAAGAGAGGACTTCTTCGTTGGTGTGTTGTCGTAAAGTCACAGGCTGCAACTGTCTCAGCTTCTGCATAAAACTCCCTGGAAAGTCTGCAAATGCACGGAATTCCGGATCGGATCAATGCTGTTGGTCCGACGCTCCCGTGGGATCGTAGCAGCGGGGGTGCAGACCTGCGTGGACACCTGTATGTGTGTCCGACCCTAACCCTGACCTCTGCCCCCAGCTGTTCGTGCTGTGCCACGGCCTGCTGCAGCTCACCCAGCTGCTCTACAGCTCCTACTTCAAGAGCTCCATCACCACCATAGAGCGGCGCTTCGGCTTCAGCAGCACCTCCTCCGGAACCCTGTCCTCCCTCCACGAGGTGAGGCTCAGTCAACCCCTCTCTCCCTCTCCATCTCTCTCTCTCTCTCTCTCTCTCTCTCTCTCTCTCTCTCTCTCTCTCTCTCTCTCCATCTCTCTTTCTTTCTTTCTTTCTTTCTTTCTTTCTTTCTCTGGCTCTCACTCTGTCTCCCTCTCTGTCTCTCTCTGTCTCTCTCTCTTTCTCTCTCTTTCTCTCTCCCTCTCTCTCCCCCTCCCTCACTGTCTCTCTCTCTTTCCCTCTCTGGCTCTGTCTCTCTGGCTCTCTCTCTGTCTCTCTCTCTCTCTCTCTCTCTCTCTCTCTCTCTCTCTCTCTCTCTCTCTCTCTCTCTCTCTCTCTCTCTCTTTCCCTCTCTGGCTCTGTCTCTCTGGCTCTGCCTCTCACGCTCACTCATAATCACACTCAAATAAAATGTATTGGCAAAGCATTATTTGCATGAGAAACAAATGTTAACATTGTCAAAGCAGGTGATTAATTAGCAGGTCAAATTATAAATCTCTCTTCAGACATACATCATCCTCTCTCACTTTCTCTCTGAACTTTCCCTTTCTCTCGTATTCTGTCTCTCTCTCTCTTTCCTTCTGTCTCTGCTTCTCTTGGACTGAATGACAAAGAGACCGAGAGGCAGAGAAATGAAGGTTGTGAGGTAGGGAGAGGGCGAGAGAGAGTATTAAAATGTGGGGAAGAGAAGAATAGAGAGAGAGGGGACGGAGAGGGAAAGATGGAGCGAGATTATTGGAATTCCTTTCCTCACCGTTAAGTCTTCCAGGTACATGTGTTCAGACAGGAAGGCATTTTAATCACAGAGAGAGAGAAAGAGAGACACAGAGAGATAGAGGCAGAGACAGACAGAGAGATAGTGTGTGAGAGAGAGAGAGAGACGGAGAGACAGACGAATCGATGGTAACAGACAGGGAGATAGCGAGAGAGAGAGAGAGCATGAACTCTCGACAGCTCTGCTCTCAGAGAACACACAGGTCCCAGATCTGCCTCTCTGATAGCAGAGCAGCAGATCAACAGGAAGGCGAAGGGAGCTCAGTGATCTGTGATCTGTTCCCCCCCCCCCCCCCCCCCCCGCACGCGCGCCCGCTGTCTGGGGGGTTGGTTCAGCCCGGTGTGGTCATTGAGCCATGTCCCAAGGCCCGGTTAGATAAAACCCGTCCAAACAACGTGAGAGAGTTTACTTGGCCTCGTAAATGTTCCTCTTGTCAAGTTTCCCAACTCAGATACTTGGAATCGGTTTGGCTTTAGTAGTATTGTGTTCGTTCTTATTCGGGTCGTAGTTCATCAGAGAAACCCTGCAGCAGCAGATAGAATAGCCCGCTGGAAACATGACACACCACTGCATGTGCAAACAGCTGATATGAAAACATTGTATTTGGTGTGAACTCTATCTGGAACAGGGGGTCAGACCTCTGGGGAGCCTCTGCTACAGGGACTGCTTCTCACGGTGCAGTAGCATCTGAGCATTAAGAGCTCAATGAGATTCTAGTTCTTCAAGACTCACTTGTTTAGAGTTCCCCTGGACTCTGCATAGCCTCCCGCCCTACCCCTCCTCCCCCGACCCACACCCCTCTTGCGCTCTTATTGTATGTTGTACGTCCTGGCACTTAAAATAATACCTAGCATTCTTCTACCTGTCTTTGTTGTGTACGGGAATGGGTTGACTTAGTGATTGTTGGCGCTTGGTTGAAGTGCTTGGCCCTTGGTTCTATGAACTTCCTAACTGTGTGTGTGTGTGTGTGTGTGTGTGTGTGTGTGTGTGTGTGTGTGTGTGTGTGTGTGTGTGTGTGTGTGTGTGTGTGTGTGTGTGTGTGTGTGTGCGCGCGCCATGTGGTCCTAGGTCGGCAACACCATCCTGATCGTGTTCGTGAGTTACTTCGGGAGTCGCGTGAACCGTCCGAGGTTCATCGGTCTGGGCGGCCTTCTGATGGCGGTCAGCGCCCTGATGCTGACGCTGCCCCACTTCCTGTACCCCCCCTACGAGTTCGACTCCGTGCTGCACGGTAAGACCGCTTCCTTCCTGACACTCTTCCTCCCGTTGAGGAGGACGAGGAGGGTCCCCCGGTCCCAGGCCGAAGTCCGCCTCCTACTCCCGTCGCCGTAGCGACGCCGTGGGCGTAGGTCTGCGACACGCTGACCGCCGGAGACCCATGTCGCCAAGACAAAGTCCGTCTCATGGTGTCGTTCCTGCTGCGAGTTCAGAGGACGTTGACGGACTCTTAACATTTACATTGAGGGCATTTAGCAGACGAGTTCATCCAAATGAACTTACATTAGGTACATTTATCAGAAGAAAGATAATCAACAATATATCGCTGTGGGTACAGTAAGGATGTTCATAGAACCAAGTGCCAAGCACCAACCATCTCTAGGTTAGCCCCTTCCCCGTATACAACACAGATAGCTAGGATAAGACGCTACACGATGCTAAGTACTATTTTTAAGTGCCAGGACGTACAACTTACAATAGGTGTGTACATCAGGTGACACTGATGACCCCAACAGCCACCCCTCCCTCTGACACTGCAGATGTTTCTAGAGCCCTGCTTGCCCTCGGACTCCAAGGTACAAACACGCATCCTAAAGATGACCGGGCCTCACTGAATTAAACTTTAGTTGACCTTTAGTCACCCTGATCTCCATCCCTGAGCCTGAGGAGTTGAACCCCAGCCGGGGATACGCAGTGGGGCCCCACTGCGTATCCCCGGCTGGGGATTAGAAACCGATTCTCCGCTCGCTCTCTCCCACGGCCCGCATAACCCCCGCCACGGACGACCGATCCGGGGGCGCGGAATATCTCCAAATATCAGACTCCAGGAAATGACGCCGTCGGCCTGTCTGCCTCGACTTGTCCTTCACCGGCTTCCTTCCCTTGTTGTCGACCTCGTCCCCTCCCTCCCTCCCTCCCTCCCTCCCTCCCTCCCTCCCTCCCTCCCCCCGTCCGTCTGTCTCCCGCCACCAGACCGCCATGACCTCTGCCGGGCGGCGGCCAACGCCAGCGCCCCGGCGGCGTGCGGGGCGGGCCAGGAGGCCCTGCGGATCAGCGCGTCCCACCGGGTGTGGCTGCTGATGGGGGGGGCCCAGCTGCTGTTCGGGGTGGGCTCGGTGCCCATCCAGCCCTACGGCCTCTCCTACATCGACGACTTCGCCGGAGCCGCCAACGCACCGCTCTACATCGGTGAGTGAGGGGGGGCGGGGACGGGGGGGACGGGTGAGGGGGAGGGGGGGGAGTGTGTGGGGGTGGGGGAGTGGGGGGGAGGTGAGGGGGAGGGGGGGGGGGGGGAATGAGGGGGGGTCAGTGGGGGGAGGGGTGGTGAGTGGGGGGAGGGGGGGGTGAGTTGGTGTTCTCCTTCTGGTCCTCACTGTGGGTCTCCCTCTGGTCCTCACTGTGGTGCTCCCTCTGGTCCTCACTGTGGTTCTCCCTCTGGTCCTCACTGTGGTTCTCCCTCTGGTCCTCACTGTGGTTCTCCCTCTGGTCCTCACTGTGGTTCTCCCTCTGGTCCTCACTGTGGGTCTCCCTCTGGTCCTCACTGTGGTGCTCCCTCTGGTCCTCACTGTGGTGCTCCCTCTGGTCCTCACTGTGGTCCTCACTGTGGTTCTCCCTCTGGTCCTCACTGTGGTTCTCTCTCTGGTCCTCACTGTGGTGCTCCCTCTGGTCCTCACTGTGGTTCTCCCTCTGGTCCTCACTGTGGGTCTCCCTCTGGTCCTCACTGTGGGTCTCCCTCTGGTCCTCACTGTGGGTCTCCCTCTGGTCCTCACTGTGGTGCTCCCTCTGGTCCTCAGCCATCCTGTTCTCGGTCTCCGTCTTCGGGCCTGCGTTCGGCTACCTGCTGGGCTCTGCGGCACTCCGGGTCTACGTCGACGTGGACAAGACTGGATCAGGTACCCCCCCCCCCCCCCCCCCCGCCACACACACTGAGATCACTGAACCAACCGACCAATCACACACAAGTAGACGCAGGAAAGACATCTACAGTTACATTTAGCAGACGCTTTGAACGAAAGCCACGTACAATAAGTCCATTTGTCAGAAGAAAGAGAAACAACAATATATCTCGGTCGGTCCAGTAAGGATGTTCATAGAACCAAGTGCCAAGCGCTAACAATCACTAGGTTAACCCATTCCCCGCGTACAACAGAGATGGCTAGGATAAGACGCTACACAATGCTAAGTACTATTTTTAAGGGTAAGGGCGTACAACATACAATAAATGCGTTAGAGGAGTGTGGCGGGGGGTAGGGAGGGAGGCTAGGTGCACTCTTATTTATACTCAGAATGTCATGTTGACATATTCGCCAGTATGTGTTGCATCATTATTGCCATGGACGGGCCTCTTTCATTACACAACAAGCCTCTCCTAAACATGGTCGGTGCCTCTACTGGGGTAGAGTGGCAAACTCTACGTGTACCAAACCACCACGACTTCATCTGACGGCTTCTTTCTGTTGTCAGCGAGCCACCAGGAGCTGACCCCATACGACCCCCGCTGGGTGGGGGCGTGGTGGATGGGTCTGCTGGTGTCCTCGTGCTGCCTGGCTCTCACCTCCATCCCCTACTTCTTCTTCCCCCGCAGCATGCGCCGGCAGAGCCAGGTAAGAGCCGCTGTCCTCTGCTGCCACCTGCTGGCGAAGCTGAGTCACTGCAGTCCTACCATTTATTTGTATTATCATCGATGTTTTTTGTTACATTTTTTACATGAGGACACTTCATTTGAGCTACACTTGAGATGTTGACTTTCTTCTTACATATTCTCACGCTTGTTCTGATAACTGACATGCCGGTTGAATATTTAAAGGTTAAAAATCGTAGTAATATATAAATGTTTAATATCGTTATAAACGTTCTAATTTGTACATGTTTGTGTTTGTCAGATGAATGGGACCGAAGCGACCACAAGACTGGAACCAGAAGAAACCAAGAAACAAAAGTCGTCTTTGTTGGACTTCCTGAAGAGTGAGTTAGTGAGTGACCTAGAGAGTTATTGAGGTAGTTAGTTAGTCAATTAGTTAATGAGTGACTTAGTGAGTGACCGTTAAATTATGTAGGGTTATGTATTTGCGTATTATATATGCGTGTGTGTGTGTGTGTGTGTATAAATATTGATGTGTGTCTGTACTGATTTGTGTATATATATACTGATGTGTGTGTGTAGATACTGATGTGTGTGTGTGTGTGTGTGTGTGTGTGTGTGTGTGTGTGTGTGTGTGTGTGTGTGTGTGTGTGTGTGTGTGTGTGTGTGTGTGTGTGTGTGTGTGTGTATACTGATGTGTGTGCGTGAATATAAACTGATTTGTGTATATACTATATATATACTGATGTGTGTGTGTGTGTGTGTGTCCCCAGTGTTTCCCAGTCTGCTGGTGCATCTCCTGCTCAGTCCGTTCTTCCTCATGCTGGTCCTCTCCCAGTGCTGCTTCTCAGCCGTCATCGCCGGCTTGGCCACCTTCCTCAACAAGTTCCTGGAGCACCAGTACAGCGCCTCGCCCGTGGAGAGCAGCCTGCTCATTGGTGGGTCTGAGTCTGGATCAGGGATGGGTAGTCTCTCTCTCTCTCTCTCTCTGTCTCTGTCTCTGTCTCTGTGTGTGTGTGTGTGTGTGTGTGTGTGTGTGTGTGTGTGTGTGTGTGTGTGTGTGTGTGTGTGTGTGTGTGTGTGTGTGTGTGTGTGTGTGTGTGTGTGTGTGTGTGTGTATCAGGGATAGATAGTGCTCATCTCTCTCTCTCTCTGGATCAGGGCAGATCAGGGATAGGTATTGGTCAGGGTGTCGACTCCCTGCTCAAAGGTTCTCGGCTCCAGTTATTATTTTTAGTTCCTTATCTATTCCTTAGCCTATTGGTCTGTATCTGTAAACGGTCCCCTCTGATTGGCTGCTGGCTCTGCAGGTGCGGTGAACCTGCCCTCGCTAGCGGTGGGGATCTTGGTGGGCGGGATCATCATGAAGAGGGCGGGGCTATCGCTGAAGGCCATCCCCCGCTTCTCGGTGGTGGTGCTGTCCCTCTCGGCCCTGCTCCTCGTCCCGGTCTTCTTCATGGGCTGTTCCTCCCAGGACGTGTTCGGGGTCAACCCCCCACACGCCACCCCCTCCGGGTAGGGCCGCACCCTCGGGTTCACCTCAGCCGTTGTTTGTTGTTTGTGTTTGCAGGCGTTTTTTTCGTTTTTTGGCATTTTTTTCTCTTTTTGGACCATGTTTTTGATGGTTCGAGATTTTCACCATTATACTGGCTGTTGTTACACTGGCTGTTGTTACACTGGCTGGTTGTTTGCACTGGCTGTTGTTACACTGAACCTCTGGTTCTCCACTACAACAGCAGGCTGCATTGAGTCTCTCAGGCTCTCATTAGGGGAGATCAATAAGCTGACCCGGTGACCCAGTGCTGGGGTTAGATCCGTGAACTGAACAAACATAAACATCGCTTCCCAAATCTAAAATATGAATGAGCAGGGTCAAAGGCGTGTCCAAAGATCCTCACTCCCTCTGTCCCCCCCCGCCCCCCCCACAGGGCCGTCTGTTACTCTAACTGCTCCTGCCCCGAGGGGGGCTATAACCCGGTGTGTGGGTCCGACGGGGTGGAGTACGTCTCCCCCTGCAACGCCGGCTGCACCAACTTCACCCGGCACCCCAACAACACCTTCAAGGTCCAGGTGAGCCCCCCCTCCGGCCACTAGGGGGCAGACTAACCCAGGGGTCAGGGGTCAGTGTGCTCCCCCCCCTCCGTCCACTAGGGGCCAGAGAAAACCCAGGGGTCAGAGGTTAGGGGAGCCCCCCCTCCCCCCACTAGAGGGCGGAGTCACCCTGGGGTCAGAGGTCAGGAGAAGAACAATAAGGAACAGAAGATAAACTGCGCTGGAAGACATCTGAGAGGAAATGTCAAAATAAAAGTCCCTTTTGATAACCTTCCCACCTTCCTCGATAACAACTGAACAAAACAACGCTGTTGGATAATCCAGAAGCTCTCGATGACTAAACGACGCCTTCAGTGCGGTGTAATTATTAATCTGTATCCTCGTATAATTTAACATCCGAAGAGGGACGGAAACTGCTGTGTCGCCACACCAACACAACAACCCAATCAATAACACGATCAATAAGTAATTAGCCACAGAGCGTAGAGTGGGTGTTCCAGAGGGGAGCTACGCTATTAGCATGTTAGCGAGTGGAGGCGGGGCGACAGGCTGACAGAGTACCAGTCGATCGGTCGTAGCGCAGGGGTGGTGGATTAATCCCAAGTAATCACTGGTTGGTGGGGGCTAGACAGAACCCTATTAGAAGTCAGTGCCGAGACCGGATAGCACCGGCTTTGAAGGGGGACTCCCAGCGGCATGATAGCATGCCAGCTAGCTAGCATGAACCGGTTTCTAAGAAACCTAGCTTAGCCAAGGATGTGTTCAATTGCTTGTTTTAACCCATCCTTGGCTAAGCTAGGTTTTTTTTGTGTTCCTATAAGTGCCGACAATGCTGCCATCTTGGTTGAAATGTGTACGTTCAAGACGATAGACTGATTTAGCGCTTACAGAATCCAAATAGTTGGTGCGTTGTTTATACACTCTTTATTCATGATATTGAAGTCCGATATTATCACCAGTGGGACGGATCAGCCTACCAGCTGGTTCAGTCCACTGGTTCGCCTGGTAGGCTGATCTACCCATCATGCATCTGGGTGGGGACCCCCACTTGTGATGTCCCCAAAGGGTCAATTTTGCGACGGCTGGTCCCGACCGACACCGTGTGGTTGTGTGTGTTTGTGGTCCTCAGGTGTATACCAGCTGCAGTTGTGTGACGGACCTCCAGGCCCAGGCCGTGCCGGGCCACTGCCCCAACAGCTGTCCCCACCTGCTGCTCCCCGTCATGCTGACCATCTCATTTGCTGGGCTGATCGCCAGCCTCTCCCACAACCCCATCTACATGATGGTGCTCCGGTACGAGACCAGGGGACACTCCCAGCGCAGCCGCTGGTTTGGATGTGGAACTGGGTTCAACTGGGAAGGATATTTTAGGGGGCGTGCGTAGCGGGGGTTAGGGTGCTTAACGGGGTTTGAACCCCCAATGTCCAAAGTCTCACCTGTAGGGCTTCTAAAGTAAGGGTCCCAATTAGGTTGACCTGAAAAGGAAACCAAAAAATGTGTGGCTTTCAACAATTCGTGTGTTGACGGATTTCCTTTACGTTAAATTTCAGAACCGTTCCGCCTGAGGAAAAGTCTTTCGCCATCGGAATCCAGTTCATGCTCATGAGGGTACTCGGTAAGGAAATACATAACGTGACGCTATGCTAACGTGTTGTCGAACACGTTTAGCGCTCCCCTCGGAGGCTAGTAGCATGATGCTAACCCTAACGTGTCTTCCAGCGTGGCTTCCCGCTCCGGCCCTCTTCGGCATGGCCATCGACTCGTCCTGCGTCTGGTGGAAGCGCAAGTGTGGCAGCAAGCTGAGCTGTGGTTACTACGACAACAACACCTTGAGGAACAGGTCGGGAGAAGCTTTCCATGCCTTAACGTGTATTGCTGTTTGGCAACGTGTAGTGGCGCACCGTCGCTGACCACCAGGGATGTTGTGCCCCCCCCCGCAGGTACCTGGGTCTGATGCTGGCCTTCAAGTCCATGGGCATCGTGTTCCTGGTCATGCTGGGCTGGAAGCTGCGGAGGACCAGAGAGTACAGCCTGGAGAAGACGGAGGAGGGACCGTTGTAACGGGGACGGCTCCACCGCCACAGCCCGCCCGTTAACAGCCGTAGCTGTGTAGCTCTGTTCGCGCCCTGGCGCCGTTACCCCCCGTTACCGCCCCCGCCTGGTGTTACACTGGCTGGTGTTACACTGGCTGGTTGTTACACTGACTGGTGTTACACTGGCTGGTGTTACACTGGCTGGTGTTACACTGACTGGTGTTACACTGACTGGTGTTACACTGACTGGTGTTACACTGGCTGGTGTTACACTGACTGGTGTTACACTGGCTGGTGTTACACTGGCTGGTGTTACACTGACTGGTGTTACACTGGCTGGTTGTTACACTGGCTGGTGTTACACTGACTGGTGTTACACTGGCTGGTTGTTACACTGACTGGTGTTACACTGACTGGTGTTACACTGACTGGTGTTACACTGGCTGGTGTTACACTGGCTGGTGTTACACTGGCTGTTTGTTACACTGGCTGTTGTTACACTGACTGGTGTTACACTGGCTGGTGTTACACTGGCTGGTGTTACACTGGCTGTTTGTTACACTGACTGGTGTTACACTGGCTGTTGTTACACTGGCTGGTGTAACAGTGTTACAACCAGCCAGTGTAACACCAGCCAGTGTAACACTGGCTGGTGTTACACTGGCTGGTTGTAACACTGGCTGTTGCTACACTGGCTGTTGCTACACTGGCTGTTGCTACACTGGCTGTTGCTACACTGGCTGGTGTTACACTGGCTGTTGCTACACTGGCTGTTGCTACACTGGCTGGTGTTACACTGGCTGGTGTTACACTGGCTGGTGTTACACTGACTGGTGTTACACTGGCTGGTGTTCCACTGTCTGTTGCTACACTGTCTGTTGCTACACTGGCTGTTGCTACACTGTGCCCCAGTGTGCCCCCTGATTGGATGCTGATTTAAGCTCGTTTCCGCTGCATTCTAAAGGTCAAAACCCTCTTTTGGACCAACTGTCCAGACTTAAGCTGCGCTGGTGGAAACGACACAATCCACGACTCGAACTTTGACCTCAGTGCCATGACCTCAAATTACCTCCTGTTTAAAGTAGGATTTATTTTTATGATGTGTGAACCTCAAATTGGGACGTTTTTAGAGATATATATTTTTAGACAGATGTTGAGATGCAGGTGAGTGTCGGGACAGAATGGGAGCAGACCAGTCCACCACCGTCTAAGTGCCAGTATAATGCTCGACTATGTGAAGGATTACGTTTGCATTTTCACAGGACTGAACCGATTCAGGTGTCTCGTTGCGTACGGGCAACATTTTTATGCTTTAGCTTAATATTTAAGTTCATCATGCAGTCTGTCTCAAAGAACTGAGGCCAATGTGACCGGATATAATCATTGTTTGATCCATTTATACACTGTTACTCAATACAATATATTTACAGTATCTTACTTCTACAAAGTAGGATGTTTACTGGCATCATGGAATTAGTTTTTTTTATTATAATTGTGTATTATTGAAATGTGTATTTTGTTATTATAAAAGAGTATTTTTCCCGGAAATAAAAAGTTTGAAATTAAATGTTCATTCTGTTGATCCTGTCTCTCTGCCAAAGTCTAGTCTAGTATTAAGTTGTTTAACGCGTTATAAAGGGATGGCTACCGTACCGTCCTCACCGTTACCGGCTCATCCTCCATCTCCGTTCAACATGACGTCATGTCACCGGGCTGAGGGAGGGAGGGAGGGGGGGGGGGGGGGAGAGGAGGAGGGAGGGGGGGGGGGGGAGATCGAGGAGAGGCCGCGCAGGCGCAGAAGCGCACACAAGGGCAAAGCTGGCGTGTGCAGCAGCATTCCCATCACGGAGCGGCTTGACCTGAGAGGGAGAGAGAGAGACGTCGCATCTCGCATCCAGCCTCCCCCAGCAGCAGCAGCAGCGCGCAGAGCGAGCAGCGGCGGTAACACAGCCGTTCTCCGGGTCTCGTCAGCTATTCGGAAGCACCCTCCCCGCCCGAGATGTCGGTGGGCAGTGACTTTGGGAACCCTTTAAGGAAATTCAAACTCGTCTTTCTCGGGGAGCAAAGTGGTAAGTTTGGCTGAATTCTCCGGGGAAGTTCATCCCCGCCGCCTCTTCCTCCCCCCTCGTGGGGGTGTTTGAACCCGGTGCACCTGCTGCGCCCCGGTCTCCCAGTCTGCGGGTCCCCGGTCTCCCTTCACGGAGACATGACACGGGTGTGAGCGATCAAGACCTAAATAAGTTTGGTCATCCTCTATGTGCGTGTGTGGAAAATGGGTGTGTGCGTGTGTATGCGCGCGGCGTGCGTGTGCGTGTGTTTTTATTTTGCCCAGACGGGTGCGGAGGTAATCGAACAATACAATAGGCAACAGTGTTTCAGGATGCACTTTATTGATTTATGATTCAACGTGATTCAATAAACCATCGTAGGCGTCGCCTTGATATCCTGATATCACGACTTCTCGTTCCTGGACGAATTAATAATAATCTCGAAAATAATCAGAAGAATCGATCAGATCAGATCAGATCGATAGCCTGTGTGTGTGTCGCCCTGGGAGAGTATAGAGGCGGTTTGAATTTTCGCCGTGGATAAGTTGTGTGATATAGCGGTGTGTGTGTGTCGGGACACACCCTGGTCGCTCATGACGTGGAGATAACTTGGGCTGCAGTGTCGACTCAGCCGAGGATGACTAAGTTGTTTGCGTGTGTTTTTATTTCCTCAAGCATCTCAACGGTCCGTTTCAATGTGTTTGTCTCTTCCTCAAACCCTGCCGTGGTAGGAGAGGAGAGCCAGGACTGACTGGTCCTCATCAATGAGTCCTGGTTCTTTGCTCAGGTCAAGTCGCCCCAGCCCTGTGCTAGTAGGGAGGCATGTGGGAGGTAGAGCGGGATGGCTGGTAAACGGATTGCTTGCTGGTTCGATCCCCGGCTCCTCCTAGCTGAGTGTCGAGGTGTCCCTGAGCAAGGCACCTCACCCTGACTGCTCCTGACGAGCGGGCTGTCACCCTGCGTGGCTGACTCCGCCGTCGGTGTGTGAGTGTGTGCATGAACGGGTGAATGTTAGGCAGCATTGTACATTGCTTTGAGTGGCCACTGGTTAGAAAAGTGCTGCATAAATGCAGTCCGTTTACTGGGAGCTGACGTTTAAGACGTTTCCCATCAGCTCAG